>NC_140591.1:799208406-799683406 GCF_964204655.1 Triturus cristatus | reverse complement strand
TTTAAATTACTTAATTAGCTATTGTCCGTGCTTATTTCAGCCCTGTGATTCAGAGATGTAATCTGGGAAAACCCTGGTCTCCCTTTCAAGTGCTTTCATGACTAATTAAAAAGAGAGTTCTTATAAAAATTCTGAAAGTATCTCGAGCCAGTACTCACAGCACATGGGTGCGCAAAATCCAAATCTACTTGTTCTCACGTGTATCCAACTATGTGGTAATTATGTTCATCCGGGTTGCAGCTCTGCTCATTGTTCTCTGTTACCCTTGTACTTCCAAGCGCCAAATAAATCAAACATACCGATTGAATACTAAATGACAACTGTATGCGCCCCATACCTCATAGAAAATGTATAATCTGTTCTCCACAAATGTCACTGATCATTCGACAGGCAGCACATCCTGTTTCTCATATACCAGAGCCAAATCAGCATGCTATCCTTGATGCGGTAATTACTTCTGTTCTTGTGAATTGCCTGCCAAAATACTGGAAAGTCAATTTGTGGTACTGATAATTCTGTCAGATTAGCCTGTATGCTGATAGCCCCTCTCCCAATTGCATCAATAACAGCAGCAAACTCCACCTGCATATCTATCTCTCTATCTATCTATCTCTCTATCTATCTATCTATCTGTATATCTATATATATATCTAAATGTGAACAAGGGCACAGGGTGCTCGAAAAGCGTCACGGAGTGAGAGGATAATAAATATCTTACCTGCTATTAATATCTGGGTCCGTTTCTCTCTCTTCGCCGGTGTGGAAGTTCGGAGAGTGCTTTTGGAGGAAATATATATATATATTCACTGAAAAAACCATAGGTTTCAGGGGCGTTATAGTTAGTTGGACATTTCACTTATAGTTCAGCTAACTATAACTCGTGCGCCCGCAATGCACTGCTGATGACGTCACATATTACATCACTCATAACATGGTCAGTGACATCACTGATGACATCACTGATGACATCTCAAATGACATCACTGATGACATCATCCTTGTGATAGAGTGGCAGACCTCCTCTCACTCTAATATAACCTTTGAAACACACACTCAAAAATACAAACTAACATTTTCAAAACAATGGACATACCAATACCAGTTACAACACACCTATTCAGTAATTCCAAGATCTACACACACATCCACTCATTCACCAACAGTCCCTATACAGTCACTCATACATGTACTCACTCATCATATGTACTCATACACCTATACATCCTGTTACACACCGCCACTCATCCATAGAGTTACTCACACACATAGTCACACATTCAAACAAAGTATCAAACATCCATTTACTTGCATATACAGTTATACACACACTACCACACTTACTTCTATAGAAACTTACACATACTTACTCTCTCAAACAATCACTTATACAAACACCTACTTATTTGTACAGGAACTCTTCCAATCTCTCACTCTCACATATACTCACTTATATACACCAATACTCACATATACGAGTTTAAAACATATGTAGTTACTCATAAAGACACTATTGAGACAGTCATCCACTCACTAACACACCCATACACCCATTCATCCACCTATACAGTCCTGCACACATGTTGTCTTCAAGACATACAAACAGTAAGTCACTCATTCATGCATCTATGCACTAAGTAATACCCCCACCGAACCATACAGACACTCAGACACTCATACTGATACTCAAAAAAACAACTAATAACCCATATAGACACTCATGTAGCTACTCACCAACCCATGCAGCCACTTATACACAAAGTGAGAGACTGATACAGATATTTACATATTTAAAAATTACTCACTAACCCATGTATTCACTAAGATACACTTAATCAGTCAGTTATACAATCAATTTTACCAGAGAAAATCATCCATTTAGACACTTATAAACCCATTTATTCTCCAATCGAACTTGAGAGATACATATATAAAACATATTTAATTTTCAGAAAAACACACATTCACTGGATGATGTCATGAGTGATGTCATTTGAGATGTAATGAGTGATGTCACTGACCATGTCATGAGTGATGTAATATGTGACGTCATCAGCAGTGCGGGGAAATTTCTATGGTTTTGTACGAGTGAAATGTCCAACTAACTATAACGCCCCTGAAACCTATGTTTTTTTCAGTGAATTTCTAAGGTTTTTTAAATGCTAATTTCTAACTATAACGTGCCTGAAACCTATGTTTTTTTCAGTGAATATATATATGTATTTATTATACTATGTATACATGTGAAAATGTCTTGGTCCGCCTGTTTGCCTCGGTGGCACAGAAAAAATGGGTAGAACTGACGTCAGCACTCTGACGAGGTCCTCTTATGGCTCCGATGACGTCATACGGTGTCGCGAGTGGAGCCGTGCTAATATGACGTCCTCGTTGATGTGGGGGAGCTAGGAAAGAATTTCCGTGGAATGCTGGTGCAGGGGATATTCACCTAAGTGTTCAGGCTAGTCCTTTGGGAGCAACTGTTTATGTTGCCACTCCAGAAACCGAAACCAGTGATCCGAGGGCAGAGGCCCTGCAGATGGCACACGAGGTGGGGTGCCCAGTCGTGTGCACCGGTGGGGCAGCGAAGTGACAAGCACCACAACCCACAAAAAAGGTAACAAGGGCACTAAATAACACAGGATCTTCTCTTTGTATCTGGCAGAAACAACAAAGTTAAAATGCCCTAGTACCAAAATGTAGAATTAGTGCTACAACGGTCTTCAAGAGGACCTCCGATGCCGCTTCTGCCTCCCGTACCCTGGAGGCGGCACATGGGTCACGCGGTACGGTCATACTGCGGTGGGACACACACTCGTTGACCTCTCATGGCACTGCTCCACACTTCAGGGAGGACGCTTTCCATTAGCTATGTTTTCTGATGACATGTCGCGCCGGCCCAGTCCAATGACAGAACTCGTTTAGATCCAAACAGACTCTTCCACTTTCTCACCGGAAGTGAAACCAGGCCACGCGGACACTTTCACAATACAACAGCTGGGAATGCACTTTTCGGTAACAAAAACCACATTCCTTCCTCCTAATAAATCAAATAAACGTCTCACTGAAGAACAGGGGCCAGCCTAGATCGGTAAACAGTTGTTACAACAACTTTTTTACTTCGCGATGCCATTACAACGCATGCATTACCACGCATGCTTTGTACATTGCAAAGTCATTAATACACATTTTTTTAGAACGCATGGTCATTTACCACACATGTCTTTACAACAAATTTTCATGTAAAGGTATGTATGGTAAATGACCATGCGTTCTAAAAAACATGTAGATGATCCACGTCCCTGTAAGGAAACAGAGGTTGTTCCGTTTTCTCACAACGACGTGCACCGCCACTCAGAGACGACGTGAAGCAGGATCCACGAGGAGAGAGGAACCATGAGGAGTGAGAGGTAATGGGGATTGGGCATGGGGTGTTTTTTTTTCTAGGGTTTAGGGTAGTGCAGTGGTGTTTGGGTAGTGTAGGGGGTCATGCTGGGGTAGTTTTTTAGGGTTTAGGGTAGTGCAGTGGTGTATGGGTAGTGTAGGGGGTCGTGCTGGGGTAGTGTTTTAGGGTTTAGGGTAGTGCAGTGGTGTTTGAGTAGTGTAGGGGGTCATGCTGGTGGTGGTGTTTTAGGGTTTAGGGCAGTGCAGTGGTGATTGTGTGGTGTAGGGGGTCATGCTTGGGGTAGTGTTTTAGGGTTTAGGGCAGTGCAGTGGTGATTGTGTGGAGTAGGGGGTCATGCTTGGGGTAGTGTTTTATGGTTTAGGGTAGTGCAGTGGTGTTTGGGTGGTGTAGGGGGTCGTGCTGCGGATATATTTAGGGTTTAGGGTAGTGCAGTGGTGTTTGGGTAGTGTAGGGAGTTTTGTTGGGGGTAGTGTTTTAGGGTTTAGGGTAGTGCAGTGGTGTTTTTATAGTATAGGGGGTTGTGCTAGGGGTAGTGTTTTAGGGTTTATGGTAGTGCAGTGGTGTTTGGGTAGTGTAGGGGGTAGTGTTTTGGGGTTTAGGGTAGTGCAGTGGTGTTTGTGTAGTGTAGGGGGTAGTGCTGGGGTAGTGTTTTAGGGTTTAGGGCAGTGCAGTGGTGTTTGTGTAGTGTAGGGGTAGTGTTTTAGGGTTTAGGGTAGTGCAGTGGTGTTTGTGTACTGTAGGGGGTTGTGCTGGGTTCTAGTGTTTTAGGGTTTAGGGTAGTGCAGTGGTGTTTGTGTAGTGTAGGGGGTCGTGTTTTAGGGTTTAGGGTTGTGCAGTGGTTTTTGGGTAGTGAAGGGGGTCATGCTGGGGGTAGTGTTTTAGGGTTTAGGGTAGTGCAGTTGTGTTTAGGTAGTGAAGGGGGTTGTGCTGGGGGTAGTGTTTTAGGGTTTAGGGTAGTGCAGTGGTGTTTGTGTAGTGTAGGGGGTCATGCTGGGGGTAGATTTCGTGATTAGGGTAGTGCAGTGGTGTTTGTGTAGTGTAGGGGGTCGTGCTGGGGTAGTGTTTTAGGGTTTAAGGCAGTGCAGTGGTGTTTGTGTAGTGAAGGGGGTCATCCTGGGGGTAGTGTTTTAGGGTTTAGGGTAGTGCAGTGGTGTTTGTGTAGTGTAGGGGGCTGTGCTGGGGGTAGATTTAGGGTTTAGGGTAGTGCAGTGGTGTTTGGGTAGTGTAGGGAGTCGTGCTGGTGGTAGTGTTTTAGGGTTTAGGGTAGTGCAGTTATGTTTGCGTAGTGTAGGGTGTTGTGCTGGGGGTAGTGTTTAGGGTTTAGGGTAGTGCAGTGGTGTTTGGGTAGTGGAGGGGTAGTGTTTTAGGGTTTAGGGTAGTGTGCCCAACGAGCCACAATATCCATGGACAAAGGGGATCCTGACTCTTTTGAACGCTCCGCCAATTGAATAATTTGGGTCAAGGGCCCTACCACGTCCAAGACCTATCAATTCCTTTCTTGGGATCCCTCATATACTTGGAGAAAAAGTTACATAGTTTCTCATCAATTTCAGGCGTGTGTGCCACCTTCCCCTTCAGTGAGGACCTGGGACATTCTCCCCTCATCCTATTCCTGACCTCCTTTTCAAGGGGTTGATGGATATTCCCCACCACATACTCTGCCACTTTGGTGTCAGGGGTCCACTCCGCCGACCTAGGATGGTAAATTTGGGTAGGCTCAAACATGTCCGAGTGGACCCGTCCCCAACCCGGGACTGAGAGGAGCAGGTCTCTGGATGCCAGGGATGCCCCGAGTCCTTATCCTCATCGGAGGAGAAATCGTCCTCCGATACACCCTCTCCCTCTAAGGAAAACCCACCGTCGGGGTCTACAATAGTGGTGACAGCTTCGCAATTTTCTCCGGACTCCTCCTCCTCCTGGCAGAGTGCATGTTTTAGCGTTCGCGCATTCTTGAGGAAGGTCTCCGTAAGTTTATCAAATACTTCCAAGTGCCCCGCGTTATGCTTAACGGCCCTTTTATTCCCCATCTGGGAGATACTGAGACCCGCCACCACCAGATCTGGGTCACTGAACACCCCAGGGATGCTTTACGCCAGCTTATCAACCTGATCCCTAAGAGGAGCCAGCGCCCTAGAAATAGCCAGAAAGAGGGCTTGGTCCACTGCTGGAGGGAGAAGTTGGGGGGCCATTCCTCCTCCACTTCCTGGTAGGAGGAGTAAAAATGGTCTTCTGGAGAAGACATGATAGCAGAGGGTGTGAGCACAGAGCAAATGCCCTTAAAATCCTTAAGGCAGCCCCCTCGCCGGTGTTCCAACAGCTGGGCTTTCCCCGAAGCTGTTATAAGAATAGACTGAGGCACAATACCAATTACCACCACCAGGTGGTGCTGGTCACTAACGTGGCCGTGTGGGGAAATCACCGCATAGCGGTGTCAAAATCAGGTGAGGGTTGGACGGGAATCAAGCGAACACTAAAGGAGTGACCTGATTCCCAAATGCGTGTAAAGACCAGCGGGAGCGCTCGACGGAGCTGGCTCGCTTGGACCAGAAGCGCCTGACAGGATCTCAACATGCGCAGAGCGCACAGCAGGAGAAACTGCGAGGGGGAGAACGCTCTCGACCAAGAGCCTGCTGCACAGGGAATATGAAACAATACCAAGGCAATAATGCTAATAACGTGCACAAGAACCGCTATACAAACAGCAACAACGTCAGATTAAGCCAAGAATGTAAGGAATGCACTTAACTGATGAGCAGTGAAGAAAGAGGAAGCAGAAGGGACGTCACGATATTATATACAATGGACTGTGATATGATTGGACTATAGTTGCCTTGGACACTACCCCGCTAATGTTTCATGGGTTGTGTAGTCTTTTGTTTAATGATTGTTGTGTTACGTTTTCTTTGAACTGCTATGCAAATAAAGTGAGGAAAGATATGCATAATCCTCGCCTCCGTCCTGCCATAGAATTCATTAAACTTTATTCGATCTGATTTAGAAACATAGATCATAAAAGTGTACATAAAAACAGTAAATCCTCTTTTCTAATACAATACAGTGAGAATTCATTAAAACCAGTAGGTAAAAACGGGTGTTACAAAGCCCGGTTCAGAGCAACTTCAGGTTAACAGAATCGTAAAGTTCAATGTTTCGCAAGATCAATCTCATGTACTTCGTGCAAAATACGCAATAATGGGTCCAAGTAAGATGTAGCGCTCCAATACCTGACCAGTGTGCACTACATAAAACTGCAGAACAACTAAAAATAAAAAGTGTTTTGCACACTTTTGTCATTGGGCTATATGTGGGCTATATCTGGGTGATATTTGTGCTACATTTGGCTCTTTTTTTCTCTGTCTCTGGTGGCCATCTTGGGAAACTTATTTGTTATGAAGTTTCCTAATTTCCACATTTACTGCAGTCTCCTCAGTAGGAAATGCTTTCAGTTTTTTACTTTGATTCCATCAACAAGGCATTCAGATGTGTCACACATTTGCCATAAATTCAGCATGTGTGCACTCAAGATGTTCATTAGATCACTGTAGTAAAGCTACTGCTCACCAGGGAGTTAACTGGAAGTCTACTGCTGGTATTGAAAGTGATTGTTTCAGTCTGCATGTCAGACTTTTCTAATGAAATAGAAGACGATTTGAGATCTCACTGAAAGCATGACCTACATTTTCTGCAGCACTAACCATAATTTCTATGGCAAAATGAACCCCCTCATTTTGTTCCTTTTTAAATTAAATGTTTTAAGTGTTACCGGTCTATTCCAATCAAGATGGCTTCAGGTGTGCCATAATTTTGTCATGCGTAAGACTGTTAGCTCTCTAGCTGTTCTTTAGAACACTCTGCGAAGCTGCAGTAGAACACAAAGGCATTAACTGACAGGCTGCTCCTGTTGAAATATAACAGGAAGATATTTTAGATCTCACTTAAAACATGTCCTAATTTTTCTTTCTACAGCACTAACCATAATATCTATGACAAAATGATCCCCTCATTTTGTTCCTTTTTAAATTAAATGTTTTAAGTGGTATCAGTTTATTCCAATCAAGATGGCTTCAGGTGTGCCATACCTTTGTCATAAGTAAGACTGTTAGCTCTATAGTTGTTCTTTAGAACACTCTGGGAAGCTGCAGTAGAACACAAAGGCATCAACTGACAAGCTGCTCCTGTTGAAATATAACAGGAAGATATTTGAGATATCACTTAAAACGTGTCCTAATTTTTCTTTCTACAGCACTAACCACAATTTCTATGACAAAATGAACCCCCTCATTTTGTTCCTTTTTAAATTAAATGTTTTAAGAGTTACCAGTTTATTCCAATCAAGATGGCTTCAGGTGTGCCATAATTTTGTCATAAGTAAGACTGTTAGCGCTCTAGTTGTTCTTTAGATCACTCTGGGAAGCTGCAGTAGAACAGAAAGGCATCAACTGACAGGCTGCTCCTGTTGAAATATAACAGGAAGATATTTGAGCTCACACTTGAAACATGTCCTAATTTATCTTTCTACAGCACTAACCACAATTTCTATGACAAAATTAACCCCATCATTGTGTCCCTTTTTAAAGTAAATGTTTAAGGGGTGCTACCATTCTATTCCAATCAAGATGGCTTCAGGTGTGCCATACTTTTGTCATAAGTAAGGCTGTTAGTGCTCTAGTTGTTCTTTAGAACACTCTGGGAAGCTGCAGTAGAACACAAAGGCATCAACTGACAGACTGCTCCTGTTGAAATGTAACAGGAAGATATTTGAGATCACACTTGAAACATGTCCTAATTTTCCTTTCTACAGTACTAACCATAATTTCTATGACAAAATGAACCCCATCATTTTGTTCCTTTTTAAATTAAACGTTTTAAGTGTTACCAGTTTATTCCAATCAAGATGGCTTCAGGTGTGCCATACTTTTGTCATAAGTAAGGTTGTTAGCGCTCTAGTTGTTCTTTAGAACACTCTGGGAAGCTGCAGTAGAACAGAAAGGAATCAACTGACAGTCTCTGCCCTTGTTGGATGTACATGATTTACAGAGAATGACAGACTTCATTCTCACATGACTGAGAAAGATAATGTGAATTTACAGAAAATATGCTCTCATTTTAGCTTCAGTTTTCTCTCAAACATGATTCATGATATCCCAGCAGAAGGTTTTTCACAGGGTAAAATCACCTTAGAACACACCACAATTCCTGAAATTAGTATGGTACCATCAACAAATGAATTCTAATGTAACTAAAGTCTGTTATCACCCTTTATAGTTCTCCTTTTGGTAACCCTCAAAATCTTCGATTAACTACAATGCATTTCAATGGGGTACTATCATGTATATTGGTCCCAAGATGGCTGCCAGCAATTCCAGGATGAAGTGCTGACAGCCAATCAGATCTCACGATGAGATGTGTCGTTAAGCTCCGCCCAGATATTGAAACTTTTTCTTTTTCTAATTTCTCATGAACTACTGAACAGATTTACAACATTTAACAAAAAGGGATCTTTCTGAACCAAGGGCTACATTTTAGCCAAGTTTAGTGTAATTCCGTTCAGCAGTTCGGGCTGTAGCCGTGTCTAAAGTTTCCTATGGGAATTAACATGGAGAAAATGCGTTTTGGGACCCCCTTTTTTCTCAGCCCCCGCTTGCCGAATCACCCCGAAACTTTTAAGATAGGAGCTGACCGGAGCGCCCGACGAGTTTTGAAAATTTCGCGAAGTTTCGTCAACCGACGCCAAAGTTATTGTAAAAGAATGTTACGATTTTCCTATGGATAATAGGTCCTAACTATAACTACCTAATGGCGACCTCCAGTAGGTAATATATATATATATATATATATTACCTACTGGCGGTCGCCTGTAAGTAGTTACAGTTATGACCTATTTTGCATTGGAAATTCACAACATTCTGTTCCCAATAACTTTGGCGCCGATTGACGAATCTTCGTGAAATTTTCAAAACATATGGACCGCTCCGGTGCGCTCCTATCTTAAAAGTTTCAGGCTGATTCGTCAAGCGGGGGCCGAGAAAAAAGGGAGGTCCCAAAACGTGTTTTCCCAATGCAATTTCCCATAGGAAACTTTAGACACGGCTACAGCCCGAACTGCTGAATGGAATTGCACCAAATTTGGCAAAAAGGTACATCTTGGTTAAAAAACAAAACCTTTTGTTAAATGCTGTAAATCCGTTCAGTAGTGCCTGAGAAGTTCAAAATGAAAAAAGGTTCGATATCTATGGCCGCGCAGGATCCGCACGCCCTCCCGATCACGAGTTTTATGCTAATTGGCTGTCAACACTCCTAACCAGGAAGTGTTGGCAGCTATCTTGTGCCTCGGGAGAACCGAGGCACAAGAAATCAGTGAAACAAGTGCGCAAAATGCACAAGGGGGCAGGGTAGAAACACCCTGACCCCCTAGGCCTGCTTAGGGGGTCCCGAAAATTATTCTTTTTTTTTTTTAAATCGGCAAAATGTGCAACGGATCCGCGGTTCCGGCCGCGAAAAAAAAACCAAAGCACGGGCTCCCGAGCTTCGTTGCTATTTAGCCCCCGGGTGGGCCAAGTCCCGGGGGCAATATGTTAATTGTAATGGGGGGCCCAGAGGGGCCCTTCAGCCCTGGGGACTGCCACCCAGGGCTTTTCTAAAATTTGTGCTGGGGGACTCACAGCCCCCCCAGCCCCAGGGACCGCCGCCCCTGGGGCTTCAAAAACAAATGGGTGGGGGGCTCAAATGCCCCCCAAGCCCTTGAACCGCCACCCCCCGGGGCTTTATGAAATTAATTGCGGGATGCTCACAGACCCCCAGTCCCAGGGACCGCCACCCCCCGGGACTTCAAAAATACATGTGTGGGGGCTCAAAGGCCCCCCCAAGCCCTGGGGACTGCCACCTCCTAGGGCTTCAAGAATTTATTTGAGGGGGCTCACGCCTCACCACAGCCCTGGGGACCGCCACCCCCCGGGGCTTGTGTTGCATTTTAAAAAAAAACCTGTGTGGGGGGCTCGAGACCCCCCCCACACACCCCGGGGGCCGCCACCTCCCCGGGGCTCTAAATATTGAAATAGGGGGTCCGTGATGGACTTCCCAGCCCCGGGGACCAATACCTCCCCGTGGCTTTAGGTATGTTGGGAGGGGGGCCGCGCGGCCCCCTCCTGGAGCCCTGTCATGGCCCTGGGGACCACCACCCTCCAGGGCCGGCTCCTGCAGTGTGCCGGGGTGTCCACAACGGGACACTGCTGTTTGCTATGGCGGGCGGGAACCGGCCTGCCACAGCAAAATGCTTTGGTTTTTGGAAGAGAGAGCAGGAAACCTTCTCTTTCTTCCAAAAATCAAAGCTGATTGCTTTTCCTCACGGGGAGCTGCATCTTAGCAGCTCCCCATGTGGAAAAGCAATGCCGGCTCCCACAGGATACGGGGAGCCGGCGGGACCGTGGGGGGATTGGGGACCCCCCCACAGTCCCCAACTGAGAGGGCCAGCCCCGGGAATGGGGTCCCAGGGGTTATTAGTGGCCCGGGAGGGGGGCCACGTGGCCCCCCTCCTCAATTATAAAAAATAAAAATAAAGGAAAGGCCGGCTCCGGGGGATGGGGTCCCCGGGGCCATAAATGGCCTGAGGAGGGGGGCCACGCAGCCCCCTCCAATTAATAATAAAAACATTTTTAAATGACCATGCACCGGGGGATGGGGTCCCCGGGGCCAATTATGGCCTTGGGAGGGGGGCCACACGGACCCTTCCAAATTTTGTTTTCAAGAAAAAATAAAAGAGGGGTCAGGCCCTGGGGGATGGGGTCCCCAGGGCCAAAATATGAGGAAAAGAAGAGAGGCCACACAGCCCCCCTTCTTAAAAAAAAGTTAGAAAAAGACCGGCATCGCGGCGAGGCCCCGCCTCTCCCTGCAGCACTCTGCTATCGCGCCAGGGAGCTAATTCCCCTTGAATACTGGGGGTCCCTGGGGGCCAGCTTGCCCACCAGGAACCTCCAGTATGCGCCAGTGGGCTGCATTGCAGAGAGGTGTTCTGAGGCCACGCCCCTTTTTACACCTCTCTGCAACGCAGCTCTGTGGCGCTTAATGGAGGTACCTGGTGGGCTAGTTGCACCCCAGGGATCCTCAGGATTCAAGGAGAGTTAATCCCCCAACTTAAAACACGCCATGTGGTGCGTTTGCACAGTGGTGAAGGGAGGGGGCGGGGCTTGAAGTGACATGTGTGCAAACATGCCCTGTGGCGTGTTTTAAGTTGGGGAATTAATTCCTCTTCAATCCTGAGGGTCCCTGGGGGCCAACTAGTCCACCATGTACCTCCAGTAAGCGCCACGGAGCTGCGTTGCAGAGTCTTGTAAAAAGGGGTGTGGTCCTTTCTGCAACACAGCTCTCTGGCGCATACTGAAGGTACCTGGTGGGCTAGTTAGCCCCCAGGGACCCTCGGGATTGAAGAGGAATTAATTCCCCAACTTAAAACGCGCGACAAAGGCGTGTTTGCAGACATGTTACCTCAGGCCCTGCCCCCTTCCTTCACCATCGTGCTAATGCGCCTCATGGCGAGTTGTAAGTTGGGGAGTTAATTCCCCTTCAATACTGAGGGTCCCTGAGGGCCATCTAGCCCACCAGGTACCTACAGTATGCGCCAGGGAGCTGCGCTGCACACAGGTGTTCAGAGGCCATGCCCCTTTTTACACCTCTCTGCAACGCAGCTCTGTAGCACTTACTGGAGGTACCTGGTGGGCTACTTTGACTCTAGGGACCCTTGGTATTCAAGGGGACTTAATCTCCCAACTTAAAACGGCCACATGGCGTGTTTACACAGTGGTGAAGGGAGGGGACGGGGCCTGAGGTGACCTGTGCAAACACGTCCTGTGGTGCTTTTTAAGTTGGGGATATAATTCCCCTTCAATCCTGTGGGCCCCTGGGGGCTAACTAGCCCACCAGGTGCTTCCAGTAAGTGCCACTGCACTGCGTTGCAGAGAGGTGGTCCAGGCCGTGCCCCTTTTTACACCTCTCTGCAACGCAGCTCTGTGGCACTTACTGGAGGTACCTAGTGGGCTACTTGGACCCTAGGGACCCTCAGGATTCAAGGGTACTTAATCTCCCAAATTATAACTGCCACAGGGCACATTTACACAGTGGTGAAGGGAGGGGATTGAGCCTGAGGTGACGTGTGCAAATACGCCCTGTGGCACATTTTTAGTTGGGCAAATAATTCCCCTTCAATCCTGAGGGCCTCTGGGGGCCAACTAGCCCACCAGGTGCTTCCAGTAAGCTCTACTGCGCTGCGTTGCAGAGAGGTGGTCCAGGCCGTGCCCCTTTTTACACCTCTCTGCAACGCAGCTATGTGGTGCTATCTGGAGATACCTGATGGGCTAGTTGGACCCAAGGGACACTCAGGATTCAAGGGGACTTTATCACCCAAATTAACACGGCCACAGGGTGTGTTTGCACAAATGTGGCGCGTTTTAAGAGGTAGTTTTAATCCCCCTGCTCTATTATGTACTAGGGGCTTACAGAGGAGGTAATGGTAATCACAGGGGTACACCGACGCATAGTGTTCCCTAGTGTATGTAGGTGTTTTAAATGTATTCTAAGGGTTTTTTAGCATAGCACTGGCTCTAGGACTGGTTAGTCAGAGTCAGTTACCACCAGTACCCATCTGAAAAAGTTGAGGGTACAGGATGATTTTGCAACAAGGGCTTTTTCTGCTCCTCTGTTTTTCTTTCTGCATGTCTTCCTTCTTCCTGCACTTTTCTTCGTGTTTGAGGACTTCTGTTGCTTCTTTCTGCATTTCTTTGGATTCTTTCTGTGTGTTTTTTCTTCTTTCTTCACATGTCGTACCTCTGTAGGCATTGGTAGAAACTAGCATTTAAAAAACCTTAGAAATTCTCTGAAAAAACCATAGGTTTCAGGCACGTTATAGTTAGGAATTAGCATTTAAAAAACCTTAGAAATTCACTGAAAAAAACATGTGTTTCAGGGGCGTTATAGTTAGTTGGACATTTCACTCATACAAAACCATTGAAATGCCCCCGTTATAGTTAGTTCAGCTAACTATAACTCGCGCGCCTGCAATGCACTGCTGATGACGTCACATATTACATCACTCATGACATGGTCAGTGACATCACTCATGACATCACTGATCACATCTCAAATGACATCACTGATTACATCACTGATGACATCATCCTTGTGATAGAGTGACAGATCTCCTCTCACCTTAATATAACATTTGATACACACTCTCAAAAATAGAAACTAACATTTTCAAAACAATGGACATACCAATACCACTTACAACACACCTATTTAGTAATTCCAAGATCTACACACACATCCACTCATTCACCAACAGTCCTATACAGTCACTCATACATGTACTCACTCATCATATGTACTCATACACCTATACATCCTGTTACACACTGACACTCATCCATAGAGTTACTCACACACATAGTCACACATGCAAACAAAGTATCAAACATCCATTAAATTGCATGTACAGTTATACACACATCACCACACTTACTGCTACAGAGACTTACACATAATTACTCTCTTAAGCCATCACTTATAAAAACACAGACTAATTTATACCGGAACTCTTCCAATCTCTCACTCTCACATATACTCACTTATATACACCAATACTCACATATACTAGTTTAAAACATATGCAGTTACTCATAAAGACACTATTGAGACAGTCATTCACTCACTAACACACCCATACACACACTCATCCACCCATACAGTCCTGCACACATGCTGTCTTCAACACATACAAACAGTGAGTCACTCATTCATGCATCTATGCACTAAGTAATACCCCCTACTGAATCATACAGACACTCAGACACTCATACTGATGCTCAAAAAACCAACTAATAACCTATATAGACACTCATGTAGCTACTTATACACAAAGTGAGAGACTGATAAAGATATTTATATATTTGAACATTACTCACTAACCCATGTATTCACTAAGATACACTTAATCAGTCAGTTATACAATCATTTTTTTAAAACAAAATCATCCATTTAGACACTTATATATCCATTTATTCTTCCAGCGACCTTGAAAAATACATATATAAAACATATTTAATTTTCAGACAAATACACATTCACTGAATGATGTCATCAGAGATGTCATCAGTGATGTCATTTGAGATGTCATGAGTAATGTCACTGACCATGTCATGAGTGATGTAATATGTGAGCTGAACTAACTGTAATGGTAGAATTTCAATGGTTTTGTACGAGTGAAATGTCCAACTAACTATAACGCCCCTGAAACCTATGTTTTTTTCAGTGAATTTCTAAGGTTTTTTAAATGGTAATTCCTAACTATAACGTGCCTGAAACCTATGTTTTATTTAATTGAATATATATAGATATGTGATACCCCAACAATTGATTCAAAGGGCAGCGCGCAACATAGCCGGTGCAATCGTGGAAGGACGAATCAATCCTCATAACCATTTATCACAAAGCAAATATATTGCACTCCAGGGATTTGGTTATAGCAGTTTTATGAACTTGCCACTATCACCAACGCATTTCGACCTTTTACGTTCTTGATCACAGTTAGTATTGTCCACTTTACTTTCTATATATACATGATTGCCCACATGACCCTTAATGTGGTGTTGTGGGACATGTAGTTCCATAACTGTATGTGAATTTCATTTTGTTACAAACAAACAACATCATTGCATCAATGTTTTATAGCACTTTGCTATCATTGCGTATCCACAGAGAGTTTGTTGATAAGGGATTGATGACCATGTGACCTAATGAATTGAGTACTATGACCAGTTTAGAGTCATATATTATCATTTTCAACACTGAAGATGTTATTTGACCATCTTGTTCCTTGCCCCTTAAAAGTATAGGAATGGTTGTATATTTACTTCTCGGATATTCTAGCGTATGCATGTGTGATGAGTGCCCAATTGATCTTAAGGATTTTAACCAAATTAACTATAGAGGATTTCTACATATATGTTTCCTCAAGTTCGATACTATTGATGGCATTGTGCCCGCTGGGTTATATAGCTAATTGAATAGCCCAAATTGTGTTACGTAAAGGTAAAGTAACATCCTTTTCTTTCTATTTTGCCTTTTTGTTTTAGTTTGTCCTGCTGCCTCTCCCTTTAGCACTCCATATTTTTCTCTCTCTCTCTCTTCGTGTAGTCCTTGAGATAAAACGTTTACTGAAAATGAAGGGGCACCATGCTACATCAGTCATTTTAAACAATTGTGAAACCCAATTATTGCCCAAGCATAACTATAATGCTGCACCCATGTTTCCTTGCCGTTGCTAATCATGCCTATAGGAAGCACCCCTCAATGACGTTTTAAGCATCCCTTTCACATCTTGACTCCGGAGATGTAAAAGTTTGATGAGCAAATCAGTTGAAGAAGTTTACATTCATGTTACAACTCACAGTTGTCTTCTTGCTTTTACATGACTTCATACTCTTGCAACTGTGGACACTCTTTTGTTCATTGGATGTCTATGTGTTTACTCCTATAAATATGTGCTTTTTCTTTATTTACCAATACTGGTTAGCTGGGGACACCTTGGTCAACCGAATCTGTGATTTACAGATAACCGACTTTGATTGGTGTGTGAGCAGATTTTCTTTAAAAGCATCATACTTTTGTTATCACAAAAGAGTGCAGGGGAAAAAATTATCCTACCTTTGTGATAATGCTTATATCAAAGTTGCAGCAAAAGTTAAAAGAGAAAGGGATGGGGAAGAAAATTCAGACCATGGCTTAGCCATGGTTCTGGATTTACATTATTCCTGTTCAGTAACATGGTAGAGTGGGCTCCAGCTTCTGATTAAATACTGTGCAACAATGCAAAATTAAAAGTGTTTTGTCATTCTGTGACTTTATGTGATTGTGTTACCACATATTTAACCAGGTGGTAGATTAATGAATTACTACAGAAATTAAAGAAATGCACACAGCAATAAAGCTTTACTAAGAAAGCAGGTGTATGAAGGGGCGTAACCTAGGCCCCTGCAGCCCCTGCATCGCAAGGGGGGCCTAACCCTCTAGGGACCCCTAACCCATCAAGGGGGACCCCATTCAGCCCAAGGTTAATGAATATCTGTGAATATCTTTGAGATACGGGAGACTCAACGGCCTCTCATCATATTCTGTAGGGGCCCCATCATTTTGCATTACGCCGTGAGTATTGGATTTGGCAATAACACATTGGTGAATGTTGGTTATCACGAAAAGTATTACATGCCCAGTACCGATAATACATAGAAGACCGAAAAGGAAGATTTTGAGAAAAGTGGGCACACATCAAAGTAGAGACAGACTTTTTCTAGAATTGTGTTTCATATGATAGAGCCAGTTATTAGTATTTTAGACCATGTATGGTAAAAAGAGTTGTAAAGGGAGCGGAAAATGCAACTGCAACAGGTAGTAGGAAGCGGGAAGGATGGCTCTGAATCCCTATACACAATTTAATTACAGTTCTGGTGAGATATCTGAGGAGCACCCAGGAATGCAGACACCATTTTTATTTCAGTTTAGAAGAAGTAAACGTCCTCGATGTGAGGATGACATGATGTTCATCAAATGTGTTTATCAGCCCTCGACAGTCCTTGTGTTGGGGCCTTGGCAACAGCTTGCTACAGGTTTATGTTGCTTCTCATAAGGTAACAGTGTAAAGTCAACCATAAGAAAGCCTTTCTACATGTCAAAAGGGACCATTGTTGCTATGCACAAAGAGGCCTCACGTGGGAAGTGTTCACTCCCGATGGATGATTTGGCCATTGATTAATTTTTGTACTTACTGATCCAAGATGGAAGCCGCCACTTTGGATCTGTAAACAAAAAAAACATTTTCACTTGTGCAAAAGAACATTTTTTAAAGTGGAATGGCCAAACAGCAAATGGAAGCTGCTATGTGCTCCGAAAAAGTTTTAAAAATTAATAACATTGTTTGATAATAATAATAATACACAATAAGGCATGATCAGTGAGCCTAGATGTATATGAATAAACAGTGTTTCAACCTCTTATGCACATTCTATGGTCATCATCAGGACTAAAAATGTAATTTAAGGTTGGAATCTTCCTTTGTCCTCCTGAGTCCAATGTCATTTGTCCACCCATATGCACAAGTCACCATCTCACGATTGTTGCACTGTGTCATCACCTCTTCTGAGCACTTGATTGTTGTTATTGAATGAATACTTGAACAGTATATTTAAGTGTGTGCACGTAATACATTGTGGTTGGTCAGGCTGTATTGTAGGTTGGCTTTAGTTCTTCCCTGAACGATTTATGGATCCAATAATTTATTATGAAAAATAAGCACATATTTATGGTGCCATTAGTTGGATGCACTGAAGGAATCTGTGTTTGACACCAGGCTCACTTCTTTGAATCCCTGAGAGTCCACTTAGCCTTTCATCCTTCCAAGATAGCTATTCAATTGGGTAACAATAAAAATATATTAGTAAAAAATAATAGAAAAAATATGCTAGTGAATGGCAAGATGGTTATTTATACTTTACAAATAAATGTTATGTTGTTTAGGAAACTCTCATTGCATGCCAAAGGACATTACCCAGAGAAAACTGTAAATATGGGGATAATGTGCTTTGTCACTAAATAGTATCAACACTAAACTTGGGAGTAACTGAAGGACTGCTACTGACTGACCGGTGTGGTGCACTTATTGGGGTACTGGCAGTCACTACTGCTGGTACAGCGGCCCACTGTGAGGAGTTGTCTCTGATTTGTAGAAAAAAAAATTGAGTGTGTGTATGTAATGAAGAACAATATATATATGCCTGTCTGTATATATACAACAATTATTGGTAGTCCATATCCTACATTCAATATTTTTGTAGGTCGATGTTAGAAATGGGGATCTCTAGTTGCCAGTGGTATGCACCCTTTCCAAGTAAGGACCCTTGCTTCCAATCAGGATAAGGGGATTACACAGCTAAGAGTGGTAGTTTGGCACGAGCAGTGAGGCTTATCTCAGAGGCAATGTGTAAAGCATTTGTACATGAGACACACAGTAACACAGAGAAAACAGTACAAATGGACACAACACCAGTTTAGAAAAATAAAGTATCTTTATCTAAACCAAACAAGACCAAAATGACAAACATCCAACATACAAACTCAAAATATGACTTTTCAAAGTTTTAAGCAGTTCTGTCCATAGCACTCTATAGATGCATGATTTTTACACATAGTACCTCAAATACGTCAAAATCCACAAGGCAAAACAGCTGCAGAGGAGGAAATCATGGGAAAACACAGCGATGCATCAGTTACTGAGTTCTTGGGGAGGCGATGTTATGTCATGCTATGGCCATTTTTAGAGCGCAACGGTTACCCGGGGGTGTCCTGGCGCTGTAGGACATGCAACAGTTCTGCTGCACACAGGAGAAGTGATGCGTCATATTGTAGGGGGAATTGAGGCATCGATTCCATGATGGTTCTGGTCTGCAGGTGCTGCACCGGAAAAACGTGGCGCAAAGCCACAATGCATGGAAATCTGGAATGGGCTGGAGGTCGATGCAGTGGCGGCACACTGGCGCTGTATCGATTTCTTCAACTGGGGTCCCACAATGCATCATTTCTTTTAGCCACACCGCAGGCCCTGCGTGGGAGTTGATGGAGTGATGGGAGTTGATGGAGTGATCTCGGACTTCAGTGGCTGGTGCACTGAACTCAGTGTGTGGCATTTCTTTGGGCCACTGACAGATGTTGCATTGGTTTCTTCTGCTGCACGGGGCTGTGTGCCGGGAATTTCTCCTGTACAGCGGTGCAGCATCAGAAAATAAAGCCGCAATAACAGTGAAGTGTTGATTTTTGTAGGTTTCTTCAGTTTTTTGTAGTTCTTTGCAGCAGGAACAACCTCCAAGGGCCCAGAACTGGATTTGGCACCACAAAACAGGTCAGAACTACTAGCAGTGGAGTTCAAGGAAGCTTCAGGTGAAGTCTTTGTGTTCCTGAGACTTCTTAACAGTAGGTAAGCTCTACATCAAGCCCTTGGAGAATCTTCATAAGCAGGATACCACAGCAAGGCAAAAGGCCAGGCCTTTCTACTGCCCACAGACAAAAGCAGCAACTGCAGGCCAACCCAACAAAGCAACACACACCAAAAGGTCAGTACTTCTCCTGGCAGATCTTCAGCTCTTCTTTTCATCAGGGTCCTCTTAATCCAGAAGTAATCTAAAGTTCTGGGGTTTTAGGTCTAATACTTATCCCCTTTTTCACTTTGAAGTCTTCATTCAGAAAGTCTCTCTTGCTCAGTAAATCCAGCTCTGTCCTCTCTGATCTAACCACACTACAGGGGGTGGAAACAGTATTGTGCAGGGCAGCCACACCCTATTCAGGTGCTATTGACAACCCCGCCCACCACTCTAGCGCAAGATGGCTAATCAGCATATGCAGGGCACACCTCAGCTCCCTTTGTGCCTGGAATGAATGTACAAACAGCCCCTGTCAGTCAAAAAATAGAAGGTGAATCCACAAGCAGTCAGAGGCACAGAGGATGGTTAAACAAGACAATGTACACTTTCTTAAAAGTGGCATTTTAAAACACACAATTTAAAACCCAACTTCACTAAAAGATGTATTTTTAAATTCTGAGTTCAGGGAACCTAAACTCCAAATCTCTAGCCCTTTCCAATTAAAAGTTACACATGTAAGATGTTACAAGGTAGCTCCAATGATAACCTATGGGAGAGATAGCATTTCAATAGTGAAAAATGAAATTGGCAGTATTTCACTACCAGGACATGTAAAACACACCAGTACATGTCCTACCTTCCACATACACTGCACACTGCCTATGGCGGTACCATGGGCCTACCTTAGAGGTGTTATACATATTGTAAAAGGGATGGGTAGGGCCTAGAATTGGGTGCATTCGCCAGGTCGACATGGCAGTTTAAATTTGCTCGTGCAGACACTGCAGTGGCAGGTCTGAGACACATCTGAAAGGCTACTGGTGTGGGTGGCACAATCAGTGCTGCAGGCCCACTAGTAACATTTTATTTACAGGCCCTGGGCACACACAGTGCACTTTACTGGGAACTTACCAGTAAATCAACTATGCCAATCATGGATAACCAATCAGAATCGCAATTTACCCAGGCAGCATAGGCACTTTAGCACTTATCAGCAGTGGTAAAGTGCTCCGAGTCCCAAAGCCAACAAAAACAAAGTCAGAAAAAAATAGAAGGCAAAAGGCAAAAAGTTTGGGAGGAACCTGCAAGAAGGGCCAAGTCCAATGGTCGATATTTTGAAGTACAGCACTTCTGTAATGAAGAGTACCACGAGCAGTGTATCTTTATATTCACTATTGCACTGCAATAAACGGTTGTCTCATTAGGTGTTTTCCATTTTAATGAGGTAATTACGTTTATAAAATTACTTTTCATTGGAAAAAAAAACGACTTTTCTCCAGAGCCTGCTTCCTAAGGCAGCGTCACTGCACAGCTGCTCACACTGTGAGACAGGGCGCATATGTTCTTAATTTCCACTAAGATCCGTCCACACCCGCCTCGTTTAAAGCTGAGGAAAAAATTTGTGAGCACTGTAAAGCAAAGCTTGAGTGATATGATGTGATACTTTTGTAAACTGTAGTTGGTGGTGCCTGCTGTTTGTATTACTGTTGAATGTAGGTGGTTTGTAAATGTGAACTTTAAATATTTTTTATGAACGCCCTGATTAATCTGCCAGGCTCTTCCTGCACTTGTCCCATTGTATAGAAAGTGCGTGCAGGTTTTGCCAAATGACTGCGTGGGCTGAAAATCCCATTGTCTGTACATTTCCTGAAAAGAGGAAGTCATTCTATGGAAAATGTGCATTCAGAAACAGCAGCTGTATGAAACCGGCTGAAAACAGTTATACCTGTACTTACAAATTACATTTTTATTATATTTGCTAGAAACTATTTTAAAACAAAAAGGGCTGGATAACAAAACATTTCTCAGTGGCGTTATTTCATGTCCTTGTTGGTAAGTAACGCAGTGCTTGATGCAAATACTTGACCATCGGCTTGTGAAAGAAGGTCTCAGGAGGTGTGATATTTGCCAAGATTGTTCGTGCATATATGTGTGGCATGTTATTGTGGTGATGTTAATTTTTGTTTGTTTTTCTGCTTCTGCGTTGTATTATTCCAAATCGAGATAGTGTTGTACTATTGTTGTGTTGTGTTCTCGTTTTCACTGTTTTGTTGTGTTCTGTTCTATAATGTTTTAATTGTGTTGTTCTGTTGCTTTGTATATATTATTGTTTAGCTTAGAGATATCAACAAATGCTACTACAATTTCAACCAAATACAGTACATTAATTTCATTTTTCTGTGACAAGTAACAGCTTACTACTGTTTGAGATGATAAAATAGTACTGCTCCAGCTCTTCAACTATTTAAAATACTAGTCAGCCCAAAACTGTGAAAGAGACCTGTCTAATATTAAGCTTACAGATGTTTGGGAATAAATACAATAACAGGGGAGAAGTTAGCATTAACCACAACTCAGCTCATGAACCCACAAGACTCATAGAGAAGCAGTGATTAGACATATTCACCATAAGGGCTTGGCATCTTTTAACGTTAAAACAAAGATACAGAATGAGATATTACTTTTAGCTCACCTATCTCCCTTCAACCAAAGCCCATATGCAACAGCAATGAAAATGGTTCACAAACTCATATATGTCTAGGAGATGTTACACAGAACAGGATGGTTGCAGCATTTAAATAAAAGAGTGCACAAAATCAAGTAAATTGATTAAGTCCCTAGATGAATGAATTATTTTTTTCTTTCTGGACCGCAAAATGCCCTCCACCCAAGAACAATAATTGTCTGATAAAGTTGTAGATAGTTTGGTAGTTGGTGTGGTGGGATCACACTCATCGTCTAATTTAATCGCCATCCAATTTCTGATCCCTGGGGATGCTGTTGTCCACTGAGGATGTGCTGGCCAATTTACCAGCCCGTGAGTAATGATAATTATGGCGTTTTATAGAGTGAGCGATTACTAAAAAGTGTGTTGTGGCACCAACCAGTATAGAGGACAGACTTGCAAAGACAGTCAAGGATTCATAATGTGAAAAGATTTCAAGGCTTTACAGAAAGCAATAATGCTATGTTGCATGTGAATGGAAAGAGTAAGCAGGTGTTTGGGCAATAAGTAAGAAAAGGCATTTCCTCCTTATCTGAAGCAGGGGACTTAGGGATCACCATAAGAAGAAAGGAAAAAAGGCAAAGCTAACAAGTAGGTTCACAGTGAAGATTCAATCTTACAGGTAATGAGGATCAGAGCCATGAGCAGTTTGAAAAAGGAACATTTGTCAATCAGTAGCCAATGCAATCTGATCAGAAGATACTAAACCAGTGATTGGCCAAAGGGCATCTGTATAAAATATCTGTGAGATGTAATGGCCCAGGTTATGGGTGTGACATATCAGCAAGGTCTGGTGAACATCTCAGGTGACTCATTTTATTTATAGAACATGTAGAACTCTCCTCATCATGCCTCAGAAGGAACCACATCAATGATAGTTCATACATGAATGTGTCTGAACTAACTGCCTTAGCTATAATACAAAAATAGGACACTTTACCCCGCACGCTTTTACAATGCGTGCCATTACCCCACATTTTTTACCCCGCCAAATCTTTTACAACGCAGGGCTTTGCAATGCTATCCATTACAACGCATTCCCCATTACAACACAATGTACTATTCTGTCACAACAAAGAGATTGGTCAACACTAACCTTGCAAGCCGGGTACAGCTGGAGCGATGGAAGATGCCAGGTAACCCTTTCCCCCTATATGGAACCACCGGCGAGTATGTATAAACCCACTCCGCAGATCACACCACAGTAGGGGAACGGGAAAAAAGGGACAAGTGAAACAATAAAGTTGCAGCAGCGAAAACACTCAATGGAGAGATGATCTGGAGTTGTAGACTTCACTCATATGGTAGCCCAGTGTTCCCTGTATATGAGACACAACACAACACACATGAAGTCTCCACACTAACCTTTCACTATATATCAATATTCAATATGTGATGTACTGCACTTACAGTGCTGCCGCACTCATTCCGATACAAAGAGGCACAAAAGGTAAAAATAAAGAAAGCAAGATATTTCTTCAACACGTTTCTACAGAGATAAAGTACACACTGTAGCACAGACACTGTTTAGATAGTCAGCAAGCAGCCACTGCAAAGTACTTATCTGTGACCAGATAATCCTCTGGTAACGGTGATTGTTTCTTCAGGTTTCCAAGGGGAGTCTTTCTCTTATACACACAATTCCAGCGTGTGTGAGCGAGCTACCAAAAAAGGAATGAAATAAAAACAAGCACTCCGAGCCTCTCAACAGCTCTTGGAAATGTTGGAGCCAATCTTGACTCGAAGTACTTATCTGTGACCAGGTAATCCTCTGGTAACGGTGATTGTTTCTTCCGGTTTCCAAGGGGAGTCTTTCTCTTATACACACAATTCCAGCGTGTGTGAGCGAGCAACCAAAAAAGGAATGAAATAAAAACAAGCACTCCGAGCCTCTCAACAGCTCTTGGAAATGTTGGAGCCAATCTTGACTCGTAATTACCCTCCAGCGCCTGTAAACAGCCTTGATTTGGCTCTTAGGGCAAACACAAAGTAAAGCGCTTCCGTGCGCTTCCAGGGACTCCTACTGCCGTAATCAAGAAGTGGCGGAAGCGTGATCGTAACAGCTTCTATCGCCCTCAGACACGCCGTTTTGCGGAAAATGAAGACTTGAGCATATTGGAAGTCAGCAAGCACGGCAACCGAGCGCTCAAACTCAGATGACAAGCACCGGTTGAAGTGCGGGAGGAGTTTAAGTACAAAAGAAAGAAAGAGGTAGGACAACAAGCACTCCCTTGGCATTCTGGGAGATGTAGTTCCACCCATACGCTCCACATTCATTCCTTCGTGTTTTCAACAGAGTACTTCCCGTATCTACCTATGCTTGAACGTGACATATTATAACTCCACAGGAGCGTTACTTTGGGGAATGCGTTGTAATGGTTTGCGGTGTAAAGCCCTGCATTGAAAAAGATTTTACGGAGAAAACACTTGTGGGGTAATGGCATGCGTTGTAACAAATACATTGTAAAGGATGTTTACCATAATACACCACACTTATTTTCATTTTTAAAGTATTTTGATGAGGAATCACTCAGGATTCCGAAAGACTGCCAATGTTAGAGTTTTTCAGAAAATTAAAGGGAGGTCTCTTTACTTACTATATACACCTTTTTTTTTATCACCACAGTTACTAAAGTTTTACTAGTTCTTAAAAAATCAACTCGCACACTATTTTCAATATATGTGTTCTTCTTTATATATTTTTCTAATTTTCTCCTTATAAGTCTATGTTTTGCGCTCCCTCTTTCTCTTGCTTTTCCTTTTTCTTACCACACATGGAACATCATGCACAAGCAAACTTGCCTTCATGGTCTTAAAACCTGAACATGATTTCTCGATTAGTCAAATATCTACTTTTGTGACTATTGAGTATCTTTTCACAAAGCCTTGGGCTTTGGCAGTTTTCAGGACATGGGCTCTCATGGCAAATAGAAAAAGCTTAGTTCTCAGCATTATGCATACATATTCTTGTTGCCTGATGCTTAGGGGTGGGAGTGGGTCAAATAGACCAACAATGTCAATTCCAACCCACCCAAATGGAACAACTACAAGTGGCACTCATGGCACCCTGGTCTTACCTCTGTATTTAAAACTCAATTGGCAAGTAGGACAGGTTCAAAGGAACCTCTCTGTATATCTTTGCATCTCCAGATTATACAGCAAAGAGTCCAACCTATCCTGGATCTTCTTATGCACAAGTGTCCTGTGAAGGGCAGTTCTTGGAACAGTAACAACAGGAAATTCCTGTGCATTACGGTAACCACTAGCTTCATGTAAGGTCCTGGCTCAGGATTATCATGCTTACTATAAAGTACTCCAGCCTTCCAGTCAACTTATTGCATTCCAACCACCCCCTCTGTGAACAGTTCCTGGTCTTCCTTCCAAAGATCAACAGGAGTAGGACACTCAACCTGAACCTGATGGAACTCCCCCTGTGTAGGTCATCTAGCTTCTTACAAACCTGCAGCTCTAGCTGTGATCCTGACTCCAGCACCTGGCCTGCTTCAGATGTTTCATCGTTCTCTCCCTCTGGCGTATGGGCGATGTATACCGTGGCCTTTGTCTTTTAAGAGTATTCCCTGATCTCTTCACTACCTTCCTCTTTTCTTTGGAAATTGGGGTCCTCCTAGTCTCTTCTTGAGATTGATGTTTAGCTTGTGCTCTGGTTAACACAGCTGATGTAATCCAAGCCATCTATGCTGCTGTTCCTTGGGTATTCAAATAATTGCCCGAGAGACATCCTGCACCTTGCTTCTTTCTTGCCTCTATGTCGGCCATGGCCCAGTTGCCATTGATTGCAATGTCAACTCAGGTGATCCATGTCAGCCCCCCCTTCATTCTCTAAATGATTAAGAAGGAAACTCCCACCGTTTTGCTAGAGGCGCTGCAAACTACAACACACTATCTAATACTAGTCATACAGTACTAACCCTTGCTGGTAAAGGGCTGGCACCAAATAGTGGAGAATGAATTTATATATAAATATATATCTATATCTATATATCTATATCAATAGCTTAATAAATAGCATATTATACTCTGCTGGTGGAAATGTTTAACACTTCCCTTAAAAGCTTGATGGGAACCCTGACAGAGAACCTCATGAATTAGTGGTATCTTCTCCTACCATGTCTCTTATTTGCATACAGAGACATTCCACAGGAAGGAGTGGGTTTCAGCTCCTTTGAACTTCTGCTTGGGCTCCCAGTGTGAGGCCCACTCAACTTAGTCTGAGAAGGGTGGGAACTAAACATTTGAGTAAACTCAAAAGAATTTGGTGGCCTATGTGATTGGCTTCAGGGAGAAGATGGCACAATACATGGTCAGCTGGAGAAAAACGTTCAGGCAAGACAACAGCTAATGAAGGAGTGGTATGACCAGAAAGCAATGCTAACTGGATACCAGGAAGGTCAGGAGGTGTCAGTTCTGCAGCCAATATGTCCATAAGCATAAGAAAATATGTAGTATAGGCCATACAAGTACTGCAATACATTTCTGAAGTAAACCACTTGGCGGACATAGTTGACCCAAGCTAGTCAAAGAGGGTGTTCCATGTGAACCAATTTAAGCAATACATCCACAGAGTCTTTCCAGTGAACATCAGGTCAATGATAAAAGGTGTTCAGGGAGACAGTAATCAACTTCATGACCTACGGCATGGTGATTTTAAGGATGGTTCTGTGTAGGGGGTTCAACTTGCTACTGAATTAATACCTGATGTTGCCCATTTCGTTCACCTGGATTCTTTTATTTTTTTTGATAACCCAGTTACTGACTTTTTACTGTGGGTGATTCTTGCTACATCTGTCTCACAAACGGTAATCAGATGGCAAATGGACTGCATGTGTTTACCCCCAGCATCGGCCTTTTAAGATAAGGCTGCTGTGAGACTGCAAGGGTAAGCAGCACCTGGATAGTTACATGTGAACATGTGTGTACACATATGGGCACACATGTGCAGGCTGTACTTGTGAAACTACCATTGTGCATAGCCTGGTAACTGCGCATGGGTAGCATGGTGCAGAGGGGACTCTGCAGGGTTAGGTACTGACCATGGGTAGGCCTATAATAACAGTGGGCACTCCTACTGAAAGTTAGTATGATTTACTGTTTTGTCTGCAGTGACACTTAATTATACATAATGGGGGAAAGCTGCCTGATAGTGCATTTTCACTTCACTTTGGCCTACATAGACCAGTGACATCAAAATGGGGTGAAATGTGCACCAAGATGGATGATGCAAGTCTCAAGAAGCTCTATAAACATCTAATGGATCTTCCGGAATAGTTATATTTCTTTGGCTATGCTCAGCCCCTTTTAGGGGCTGGTTGTATTGATGCATTTTATGTGGTCTGAAGGTGTATAAAAAAGACACATAAAGTGGAGCATTCTCTAGTGGCGGTTCTATGGCTTTCTTTTTTGTGGTCTAAAAGTGTTACTCTGTGAGGGTTGAGTTTATGTCCTCAAAATGTATAAACATCATACAGATACTTGTTATGTTCATTGTAAAATGCTTTGTTGATATAATAGTAATGTCGACAATGTTGATATGTTTTATTGATATTCATAAATACATTTATGCATTTTTATTATTGATTATTGCAATGATGCACAACATGATGGCCTTTTTAACATGTGGTTTATTGTTCTTGTGTAATGGTGAACTCTTGATAAAGCCAATAGGCCTATTTTATCTAAAGTGATACCTCTCTATATTGTGATGTTTTGTCTGATATAGGTGGGGAAGCACTGTGATTTTGAGGGTCAGGCCCCTTTGAGGTCCAATGTGATTTCATAATGTAATCCAAGGTCTTTTTGATCTGCCTCATGTACATATTTGTAACTTAATGCATATTATTTAGTAGTGTGTGCAATACATGTACTTTTCCATTTCTAAAGAAAAAGCACTGACTGGACAAACATTTATTGGGTGCTATTCATGCATTCCGGCAAATGGTGATTACCAGCCCACACCACACCCATGAATAAGCCTTAGACTGCGCCGCTTCCCTGAGAGAGTCAAGCACTACAATGGGGTGCTTGGTTCCCAGTAGAGGGAAATTGTGGACCTGTTAATTGTGCAGGCCTCACATCCTGCATAATTGGTAACCCAACTTCCTACAACTCACCTGAGCAGAAAAGAGAGTGTAGGGAAGTTCTGAGACAATTTTCCGATCACTTTTCAATTACTCCAGGGTTGACACCTATCTATATCCATGATATAGACACAGGGGATAGTTGCCAGTGAACCGCAAGACTTAGCGGATGTATGAAAAAGTCCTGGGGTACATCAAGACAGAGGTTGACAAAATGTTGGAATAGGGGGTGATTGAGCATTTCCATAGTCGTTGCGCCAGTCCAATAACACTGGTAACCAAGTCAAGATCCACAGTCTTGCACTTTGTATGGACTACCAGGCCCGCAATCAGGTGACAAAACCACACCTGATTCCCACAACTGATGAGCTAGTGGACTAGCAGGGTGCTGCTTATTATTTTGACCTGGCCATTGGCTTCTGGCCGGTTGCTTTACCCTCTTGTGTCAAAGAGAATGCTGCATTCTCTATGCCAGAAGGATTATATCAGTTTAGGGTGGTGCCTTTTAGTCTCAAGATTTCTCCTGCCACGTTTCATTACCTAGCAAACCATGTTCTGCAGGGCTAGAAAAGTTCTGTGTGACCTCCCTTCATAACGTTGCCATCTGTAGCAATACGTTGAAGGACCATGTGAGGCACCTAGAACAAGTGTTGGTTAGGGTACAGAAAGCAAAAATGACCACCAAGACAACCAAGTTCCAGATTGGCATCCCCCTGCCGTCTACCTTGGGCATCAGGTGGGCAATGGAAAAATACACCAATTGGATGCCAAGATCTAGTCTGTGTTTGAGTCGGAGTGAGCCTTTTTACAATTTACTTACTATTAAAAAATTGGAATGTTGAGCGTTCCATTAAAGATAGTGGAGTGGCTGTGGGCTTATGATGGCTGGTATAAGCATTCTGCTCTAACATTCCAATGTTTGTCTTTCTGTTTCTCCTTGTTTTTATTTAGAACATTCTACCCTCAGTGGGTGAAATGTTCTAATAGCCTGATAGCCCTTTTGCCTTGGTGTATACCTATTTTTAAATTCCCTCGCCCTGGTCATAAGCCCTGACATCCATGAATCAGCTAAGAAGGGGACCTGGACTTTGGAATGTCAGAAAGCCTTTAAGGATGCAAAGACAACACTATGTGCTATTATATTATGCATGTAATACATGTGTGGTAGTAGGACTCTATGTGTGCGTATGAGTCTGAGTACTGAAGCGAGTGGGATTCATTTTGGATGCCACTGGTTTGGCATGGCATAGGATGGAGAATGAGGAAGGCTTCCTCAGAGAGTGGAAGTGTATTGCTTGCATTCTTGTGGCTGTATGGTGGGGATCCAGCACTGAGGGGAAGAGGATGGTGCCGTTGCTACATTTAGAAATTCAATGAAGCTTTAGCAAGAGAATGTAGATTAGTTCTTCTTGAGCTCTGCTATTTGGTTGATGTTAAAGGTGAGCTGTGGGACTGCAGTTTCTGTTGTGCAAGTTGAAAAAGTTTCTAGGTCAGACCTGACCTTTTGTCTGCCCCTGGTTACTGCTGACAGCCAGATGAAGATACCTGGTGTCCATGTTGAGAGTGTTTTAGTTTGGACCCTGCCCTCATGCAACCTACCATGAGAAGCATCTCTTTTGTAAGAAAATGGGTTATTAGTTGAGGGTGGTAAATACCCACCTCAAGTCATAATCACAATCCTTTTAAGGGTCAACCTTTAAAGTCACTAAACTAACCTGAGCTCAACGCCCTGGTAGCTATGGCACAGAGTAGACAGGCTTAACTTAGAGGCAATGTGCAAATTATTTATGCAGTACTAAAACAGTGATAAGATCAACATGTAAAACTTTAAAAATCACAAAACAATTTTGAAAAATAGGGTAAGATATAGTAAAAAATTACACAAAAATTAGAAAAAATCAATAAGGGGATATTAATTTTAAATGTTTTCAGTAAAGTTTCAAGCAATGTTTTAAGTAGAATTAACGCCAAGAAGCACAAAGTGCCAATGATAGTAAAGGGTTGTAGTAGAACCGGTCCTAGTCGCAATTTGATGATTACATCATTGGAGTGTGGGTTGAATAAACTAACCAGGTTCATCATGGTCAAAGATTTTACCTTGTGACTATAGTCCTTTGAGCCCCAATCCACCACAGATGTACACTTCCAAAGCCCCCCAGGACCTTAGGAGAGGCACTTAGAGACTTGCAGGGTGGCCGGTTGAGGCCAACAGAAGAGTCCAGCCCAGGTCCAGTTGAGACTGCAGCTGGTAAGTTGCAGGAAAAGGCCTCTTGTAGCTTGTTGTGTCACTGTATCTTCAACAGGAGGTCACCTTATGACCTTTGAAGTCAACTTCTTGGTCCTGGGTATAAGAGAGAACAGGTAAAGTCACCCAAAGCTCTTCTCAGGTTGCACACAGCAGGTTCAGTCCTCTTCTGAACTTCCTCAGGTCCAGGAGTGTTCAAAGGTCGGTGCCTGGAGATGAAACATTTATTCCTAACACAAGCTGGAGGATGGCAATGACCCCATGGAGACCCTCAAACCAATGGGGTAAAGGTTCAGGTTCCTGAGGCAAGCCCTGGCACTTTGAGAATTTACAAAATGGCCAAAGCCTTCATCAACACCAAACTTTAGCTCTGAGGACTGGTGTGTGTGTGTGGATTATACTGAGGGAATCCCAGTGTCCTCTCACATCTAACTCCAAAATAAAGTTTGATGCAGTTCCTGTACTCACAACAACTTCAGAGACAGAAATGTGGTACGCAACGCTGAGCTCTCGGCAATCAGCCAGTGAATACGGACAAATTATTTGTGCATTCTGTTTCCCTCCATTGAAGTGTGCCCCAAATGTTAAATGTAAACCCAGAAGATGTCACAAACAGGTGATGTCAAAAGAGGCTGACTGTTATTGGAGCCTGACTGGCTGAGAAAATAAAAGAAGGACCATACCCAAGTGTAGGCTAACTTGCCTGCACCCTATGTGTCATATGAAAAGCCCCAGCAGACCTGTCAAGCAGGATCTGACATTCAAGCTGGATTTGATACTTTAATGTCAAAGAGGATCCTCCTAGCCTTCCCTACATTCTCTATTAGGTTTGGATGGGTCGTCTCTGCCCATTCAGGTCAGCCTATTCTTTGCTCCTGGAAGCAGTTCACACCTCACCACAGGAGAGCCTTTAAGGTGCCAGGTGACAATTGAATGCTTACAGAAACCTTCCAGATTCTTTAGGCAGGCAAAATACAAATTTTCTAAAGTACATTTTCCAATGTTTGTATTTCTGCTTCTCCCTTTTTAATTTAAAACATTCTACTTTCAGTGGGTGGAATGTTTTTATAGCCTGTAATAGATAGACCAAATTCGAATTAACCATTAAATCTGGTTTTGTTTAACTATAAAAAAGAATCCTTAAAATATTTCTTTACCTGTTTTCTAGGCTGGAGATTAAATTTGTTAAAGCGTTTCTATAGAATAGCCAACCCGGTAAAATGAAAATAGCTTTAAGGTTCTAGTCACAGTAAGGGCATGTACCATTAAACTCTTACATACTCTACTCTTATATACAATGCACCCTGCCTTGATGGGCAGTAATGCTTACCTAGGGATGACTTATTAATATTTAAAAGGAGGGTTTAGGTCTGCCAATAAGGGGATATGTTGGCAGGTCGAATTCGCCGTTAAAACCTGTACCCCTGTGCTAAACATGGCAAGCCGACAAGTCATGTTTGTCCTGTTACTACATTGGGTAGCACAATATTTGCTGCAACCCACTGGTGGTATTTAACTTACAAGCCCTGGGTACACCTTAGGTACCATATAATAGGTAAGTTAAATATGCCAATCGGGGTATGCCAAATTAATCATGTTGAAAGTCGAAGCAGAGACAGTTTAACATTGCTTAGCAGGGGTAAAGTGCGCAGAGTTTTGTAGCCAGCCAAAATAGAGTTTTGTAAAAAGGCCAAAAGAATTGGTATGACCTCCTACAAAGAGAAAATTTCCAAAAACTTTATACAAATCCTGTGTCAGGAGAACAGCCTCAGAAGGACCCTTAAAAGAGAACCACCCCAGTCTGGTTCCTGAGTTTCAGATAGTAGTTCCACTATCCCTGTCTAGAAAGTGTGTACAAAAGGGAGATCCAAATCACCCTTCTTCATTCCAGTGTGAAGTTCTTCATGGTCAAGGAGGGGAGTGCTCCACTGAGTACTTGAAGGACTATGTTTGACCCGGGCTGGTGTCTGCCTGACAGCCAGTCTCGCAGAGGTGACGGTCATCACCTGCAGTCTGTACTTTCTGCTGGAAGAGCTGTGGGTCTGGCTCATGCCTAGAGTATGCCTGTCTGCTGAGAGAGGGAAGGCATCCTCCTGGCCAAGCTGAGGAGAGGCTGTCCAAGGGAGAAGCCCAGCTTGTTACTGGCCTGAGGGGCGTCCACAGAAAGCGGGCTGCCTGAGAGAGCAATACCACGGGCGACCCATGCTGCAGTTGGTATTCCTGTTTCTATCTGCAGTTCCCGTTGAGAAGCACGAGTCAGAGTCAGCGTGCAAATGCTTTGGTGCGTGAGCTGTGCAGCATCCCGAGTTAGGATGTATGTCTTGTTGTGTGACTTGGGCTACAAAAGTCTTGCTGCTGGATCCATGTTTCAGCCTGAGTGAGGCTGCATGCACCTTGCTATGTGGTCCATGCACCAGCCAGAGTTTCTTGCTGCATGATTCCTGCACTGGCCCAAGGTGGTTTACAAATAGCTTACTGTGTGCTCCGTCTACACCTTGACTGTTAATCACTGCCCCAGAGCTTGCCATGCAAAATAAGTCTGCTCACTAGAGTGGCCACGCACATGGAAAACCCGGGATGCACACCAGGAGCAGCCCGTGCAGGTAAGAACGGTGGGAAGGGAGTCAACAGACGACCACGAGAGAAAATTTAATTTAAAAAAGAAAACCATTTACCCAGCGATGCGGCGAGCGCAAAGTAAGTGGTTTCCTTTTTTTAAAGTTAATTTTACCTCATCGTCGTCTGTCGACTCCCTCCCCACCCCACCGCTCTTACTTGTATGGGCCGCTCCAGATGCACACATCCTCCACTGCAACCTCCACAGGAATAGCACATGAATACCAGAGGCCTTCGCCTCCAGTTGGAACGAATTTACTACAATACACTGAAGTGAGCGAGAAGATTTAAGACTGTTTCCTAGCCACTACAACACCAGGAGCTAGAACAAAAGCAAACTGATTACATATTTGAACTTGTGCAGAATGAAATCTGCACATGTGCTTAATTCATGCTCCTCTTGCAGTGTAATGGAGGTATACTACGAGCATAGAAAGAAGGGTGAGAATAGCACCAACAGGAAAACTGGGATTAAGGTTATTGCCCTGTATTCTGAAATTGGTTTGTGTTGTTCTTAGTATTATTGTGTGATTAAAATTACTCTCTTCTTTAAAGAGACAAACATTTAGCTGGGAATCAAGTTATTGTGTCTGTTGGCTGCTTGTTGAGTTCTGAGCTTGTGCCCCATGCACTACCTCCCTGAGGAGTCAGTCACTGCTCATCCCCTCTACCCTGAGACTCAAGTGTGCAAAGGATAGTTCTTGGCTCAATTTGCAGAGCTTTGGTAGTCCCTGTGTGCCTGTGGGCCCCTGAGAGGGGTCTGACAATGCAGTAAGCACACAGCTGAGGGTACATTTGAACAGAATCAAGTTCAAAACAACCCCAAGAATAAGTTTTTAGTGATACCATGAGTGCCCAGGAATAAAGGACTCAGAAAAGGGTACACTCATAGGTATTTTTAAATCTGATCTGGTTCCCTGCTTAACCAGTTATTCATTTATCTAAGTACTCCCATTACATCTTTGGTTGAGTCCGCCCAGAGAGTACCATCTTCTCTGGGTGTGGAGTAACTGCCTATGATGAAGCATGTCACTATTATGTGAGTGAGGCTTTTACTTCAATATCTTTGATATTCCACCTGAGAAGTAGGTAGTTGAATAACATTCCAACACATCCTTGGATCTGGTTATTCTGCCAGTTTAACAGTGGTTGCTTTTTGTGAAAAAAAAAAAAAAAATGCAGTGAGAATGCCTGTACTCAACGACCGGACTGGGAACAGAATCCAGCCCTGGCAATCCTGCTCAACAGGCCCCGGGGGTTGCTGCTGAGAAGGTGCGGGCCGGTGGGGGAGGTGGGCGGGGGTGGGGGTCTAATGTGAAGCCCCGCTGTCGCTTTTGTTACAGGTGTCCGGGACTGATATTGCATCACTGCTGCAAAACTGGCCTCCAGTAACAAAACCGGACCCGACCCTTCCGGCCCTCCGGGAAAACTCCCGGTGCCTGCTCTGGCCAGTCTGGCCCTGTTGTCCTCCTTCGGTCTAACACTAACTGAAAGACTGCTTCTGAACAAGTGCAGAAGGCTGCCACTTTATTGCACTCTGGTTAAATATCACACATGTTTTCTCAATCCCCAGAGCCAGTACTTATCTGTATGTTAATGGGCAATATATTTTCATGGCATAGAACACAGCTTCCTCAGCAAGAGATGATGACACGTTGGACATGTTGGATGTTTTGCAAGAATGAAAAATATTGAACGTCTGTGGCGTCTTTTCTTCCTATTGTAAGTAATGCCTAAAACATGGAAGTCATCTTGGAAAGGTTTGCTTTCATATTGAAAGCAATAACAGCTCTGATGAAACACTAACATGAAGGCATACATGTTTTCCAATTTCAACGAGCTATTAAAAAACATACAATATTGAGAGCAATTACACATTGTACAATATAGTTAAACTTTATGTAAAGATAACCGCTTCTCATTTCAGGAGACATATTTATATTTAGTACATAATAGACTGGATTTTAATGTTCATTTATAGTTTCCAAATTAATTTTGGATGCTTTTTTTTGGGGAGTGGTAGCCAAAACTTGCAGGGTAGGAGGGAGATTAATTTCAGCTAGATCCCCGATTTCTGATTCATTATAATTTTGGCATGGGAAAGAAAGATTATTCATGTTGTTGTCTTTTGGTCGCTACGATTATCGATTATCGTAGTTAACAGAGGGAGGACATTGCAGGTGAGAACTACTTGCACCCCTTTTTTTTATGATAGCACTTGCAGCAAGCATAGGAGCTCCTTTTTCCACAGTATAGGTTTTTATTATGTCTTAGCTGATAAAACATTGCAATACTTTTGTTACAAACGGGTGAACACGCACATTTAATAGCCTATAACAAAATTGCAAAACAAAGGGGCAACTTTATCAAGCAAGGTGTTAAAATTATCGCTGCTTTGGCGGCAGAAAACTGCCGCTAAAGCGGCGATAATGAGCTTGATAATATGCCGCAGAGAATTTCAATAGAAGGCCATGTTGACACCAGAACATGGGTTTCTATGGGAATTCTAAAGGGCATATTATCAAGCCCATTATCGCCGCTTTAGCGGCAGTTTTCTGCCGCTAACGCGGTGATAATTTTAACGCAGTTTCTTGATAATATGCCCCAAAGAGAGTACAGGGCAATCTGTATGCCATTTCAAAAGATATCTCTTCAAATGGCATGCCAGCAGGTGGGCTTTGAGACTGTTGGAATTTGAATAATAAATGCCCGAAATAAAGTATATGAATGAATACTAACTTAATGGAACAGAGTGTTTCCTGTCACGTCCACTTATTAAAATCATACCAGAGAAAACTAAAGGACCCACTATTCAGCCATACCACATAATTCAGCAACTCATATTTTAAAAAAAGTACAAAGACAAACAATGTAAATAATGTTCAATATCAATGTAAAAAACTAAAGTCTATCTACACCAGCTAAACGTAACAACCAGAATTGCAGCAACATATTTCACCTACCCAGAGGTAATCAACTTTCAGCCGTTCTTTCTACTCTTTCTACTTCCACAGATTGCATCCTGTCTCAATATCCTACCCCTACCATATTCCTAAAAAAAAAAAAACCTGCATATAAATTAGCCTGACGTACAGCTAGGGATTTTGCTTTTGCTTACCTTCCTATTTGAATGATGCTCTCCTTACACTATCTCATCTGCCTGCTTTAGTTCCTCTGGGTGTGCCCTACTCTAGCACATGCCTGCCTTATTCTTGACTATACTTCACTAAACAAACCATGCCTCTATTTACAATTCATAACTCTCCTTCTGAGTAGCCATTCCTGCAATATAAAACCTTTTCTCTCCTGTCTACTCATCCCACACTCATAATTCACAAATTATCCTTCTATGTAACCTCTTCTTGCAGTCTCACTATACCTGACCTCCTCCACCCTATTCACTTATACTATTTTCCCACTTGCATCGATTCACTCTAATAATCATGCCTAACTCTTATTAACTTAATGTACTGCTAGTAGCTGGAAGAAATTCCTCAAACTGTTTTATCAGAGTACAAGGTTAACCGTTGAATCAACAAATATACAACAATAACTGTTAGAAATTGGGTTGCAGGTTGACTGGGGTATGAGCTCTAGTTGAACAGCAACCGTAATCCTAGTCAGGGTAAGAAGCAGGCAACCCCTAAATTAACCTGTGTTCAACCTCTGGTAACTTGGTACAGAGCGGTCAGGCTTAACTTAGAGGCAATGTGTAAAGTATTTGTGCAACACTTCAGACAGTAAAACAGTGAAAACACACTCAAAAAGATTTCATTTCAGGTTAGAAAAATAGAGCTTAATTTTATATATAAAACAAAACCATAACAACAAAAATCCAATAAGTAGAACTGGAGCTATACATTTTTAATGAATAAACTGTAAAACTGAGTTTAGAAGGATAAAGCACCAACTGGGGATATCTGGTCGCACTGGACCAGGTCAAATCCAAAAGTTCAGGCTGACCACGATGGAGCATGGAGTCGGATACAGTCCCAGGTTAGTCCGGCTGAAGTTTTACCTTCTCAAGCTTTGTGCCAAGAGTCCCATACGAGGGAAAGAAGATCGCTGGGAGCAAGGAGAGCATCACTGGCGACTGTAGGTGGGGTGCGAAGAGCACACTGGATGTCACAAATGGGCAGGCTGAGGCCTCGCGGTGACGATCCATGCTAATGGATGATGCTTACTGTGCAAAGAGACAAACTTACGATGGCTTGAGCTTATTCTCTGTGCGAGCGGCGTGGTTCCGGAGTGAACTGGCCCATACACATAGAGCCCAAAAGCTTGATTTTAAGGGCTGAAAAATCACTTCCAATGGCCTAGGCATCTCTTGGGGGTCTGGGGCACGCTGAAGACATGTCCAGGAGCTGTGGGGAGCCTGTTATGTCCCTTAGGCTCAGATCAGGAGGCCAGCAAACTAGCCCTTTGAGTCTCTCTGGAGTCCTGGTTTCAAGATGGGTTCCGGGTACAGATTTTCCTCCTCAGGCAAGAGGGCAGCAAGGCAGCATAGCAAGGCAGCAGCTCCTTCAGAGACGCAGTCCAGCAGAGTGACAGATCTTTCAGCAGTACAACAGTGCTTCTTCCTGGCAGAGTGTCCGCAGGTCCAGAGGTGTACTGAAGTGGTGGTGTCTGAGGTCCAGTACATATACCCAGTTGTGCCTTTGAAGTGGGGGAAATTTCATAGACATGCCTTTGAAGTGCACAGTGGTTCTCCTTTCCTGCGCTGGCTCCAGACTCACTACAGGGCGGTATTGCAGCCCTTTGTGTGGGGACAGGACACAGCCTATTCAGGTGTAAGTGATGCTGGGTCCAGCTCCTCCCTCCTATCCTGCCAGGATGACCCATCAAGTCACACCTAAGCTCCCATTAAATGTGGCCAGTCTAGAGGGAATATACAAAGCCCAACTGTCACCCATCCCAGACGTGATCAGAGAAAGGCAACTGGCACCAATTGGCAAAAGTAAGAAAAAGCCAATTTTCTAAAAGTAATTCTACAGGAACAGTGGTCCCTTACAGAGTAGGTAAAAGTCAATGATCCATACGGAGACACAATGAAGACTGTGGCCAAAAATATGATCAACAACTGGGCCACAGGAATATAACAAGCACCATTGCATATGTTTACAATAATAAGTTGAATTAATCTGTATCAAGGTGCTGAAGTCAATGGCGTTTCGATCCCTAAAATAATAATGGGATCATCATCAGGACAAGGTAATTAAGGCCTGAGAAGGGTGGCTGCTGGAGGACACTTCATGTGTCCAAAAGGAGGAATTATAAGGATCAACCCTGGCAACATGGTAAGGTGAGGGTCAGACTTGGATGCAGCTCATGCGACCTGGGGGACGTAGTGCGTGCCAGAGATGAGAAGATCAAAATTAGACGACCCAGGCAGTATGAAAGTTACTGTAAAGGATAGGCCAGATCTGGATGCAGCAAAAATAACCATAGAACAGTATTAACCTCATGTAGGAAGGACAGTCGGGTGCGGTATGCAGAAGGGAAGCGATATGGTGTGGGCTTCTGTTTTTTCACTCCAATGCGCATCATCATGCTTGAAGCCCCACCATATCCCAGCCCTTCTGCATAACGTGCCCGCCAGTTCCGAGCTAGCCTGGCTGATGAGCGGTGTTACCCTGAAACCGGTCCCAGGGTGCTTGTTTCCGGGCCAGGGAGGACCCAACTTGGAAGTTCGGCTGGACTGCTCCCGTAAGGAGCAGGGTCAAGACTTGTGTATGGCTGGGTCCAAACTGGGGTGGTGCAGCGAGAAAAAGAAAGATGGATTTAACCCAGATCTTTTGACTGGGGTGAATGTTTGATTCATTCAGCATTCCATGCATCATTTGTTGCCGCAGCACTTTCTGCCCTAAGTGGGATAGGTATGTCCAAACGAGGGTCCCTTGCTTATTGTGCCACTGGATTCAAGCTAACCCGGCTTGGCAGTTCAGGCTGGACTTTACCCATGAGGATCAGGGTAAAGACCAATTTGCATATGGCTGGGTCCGAACTGGGGTGGGGTAATGAGCCAAAGAACAACGGATTTATATAAGGTCTTTTGACTGGGAGTGAATGTTTGATTCATTCAACACTACATCTATCATTTGTTGCCACAGCAACTTCATAAAACTGGCATTGTCAGAATGGCAATTTAATATCCAACTTCACCATCAGGTTGGATTTTAAATTGTGATTCCTGAGACACCAAACTTGAAAAGTTTATCTCTTCACAATTGGGAATTACACTTATAAAATGGAATAAGGTAATCCCAGTGTTATCCTATGGGCAAAGGAGGCCTTTTAGTAGTGAACAACTAATTTAAGAGTTGTTTTCACGACCAGGAGATGTAAAGCTTAAAAGTACAGGTCCTTCCTTTTAAATACATTGCACCCTAAACTCTGGGTTGTCCAGGGCCTACCTTAGGCGTGACATATGTATAAAAAGAGAACGTTTTGGCCTGGCAAGAGGATAATTTTGCCAGGTCAAAATGGCAGTTTAAACTGCACACACAACCTCTGCAATAACAGGCCTGAGCCCTGGTTAGAGGGCTACTTAGGTGGGTGGCACAATAAGCACTGCAGGCTCACTAGTGGGATTTAATTTACAGGCCTTAGGCTCATGTAGTGCACTTTATTAGGGACTTATAAGTAAATTAAATAAGTCAATTGGGTAAGAACCAATGTTACTTTGTTTAGAGGAAAGAGCAGATGCTCTTTAGCCCTGGTTTGCAGTAGTAAAGTGCTCAGAGTTCTATAGCTAACAAAAACAATGTCAGCAAAAAGTAGGAGGAGGAAGGCAAAATGTTTGAGGATGACCCTGCAGAGAGGGCAATTTTCTAACAATAATTGTGTTAACCACTAATTGTGGGTTACAGAGTAGCATGCTTTCTGCCATAAAGTGTTTCAACGCCTCGTCAGGGTTAGTAAGTGCTATGTAATTAGAATAAATAAACTCCAGTGTCCCAGAAGCCCCTGCTCCTGTTTTTGAACTCACTGATTTTGCTTTAGGAAAGAGCAAGGGCTGCAGGGGTACTCTGGGCACTTGGAAAACAGACAACATTGGGTCTTTTCGCATTCAAAGTGCTCATTGGCTTCCTGTGAGTGTTGCTATCTATTCACGTCTACAAATACAGTAATGACAGTGATAGAAACATCAACAACAAAGATGAGCAAAAAACCATATTGTGCAAACTGTCCTCTTGAGCAGTTATCACTGGAATATTACATAAGAACAGGTTTGGCTTAAAGAAAACATGCTTTCATCACCAAAAGAAAAAGAAATGTCAGATTCTACCCTAATACGAATGCAAACTACAACAGCAGCAAAAAAAACACATCAGCAAAATGATATAGGCTCCTTGCAGAAGAATACAGAGAGGTAGTCAGTGCCTTAAAGGGGCTCACCAACATAGGCCATCGGCTGGAGAGGGTTGGCCCAAAGCAATTTTCTGTATGGTATGTGTTGTGTGTTCTGTGTGCTTGGCTGATATGAGGTGTGATTAATCATGAAAGCTGTTTGTTGGCAGATTTAAAATTAGAACAATGTTACACAACAGCAAATCACTCTAAGTCCCATCCTGGTTAAGGCATGCCAACTAGTGTCATCAAAGACACATCCACACAATTGACAGAAGACTAGGAAATCATCCTGTAATGCACAGTGTGGTACATGTTCTGATTTTGTCACAGACGTCTGTTATAATTGTGCCAGATAAGTTGTGGTGGAATTCCAGGTTTTCATAATGTTTCTTTTCCTGTTGAACACTCTATGTTTTTTTTCAGGATTTATTTTCTGAGACTGAAAGTATTCCGGTTCTTAAGATCCTATTTGCTTTGCCTACTGTGGCTTGAAGTATGCTTATATGTTATGAGACAGCTCAACATTATGATAATAAAGTGTTCTGATATGAACCCTGATTATACATTTATTAGTAATTAGGCTGCATGGACTTGTTGGTGGTTTGATACTCTTGACTGTATTTGAGTATGTGTGGTATGTTCTAGAATTATTATAATTTTTTTAATTAGGTTTCGTCTACCAGACAATGCAACTTGTCTGGTTGCGAAACACTTATTGAGAAATACCACCCACTCATTGCTTATCCTTTCTTGGCTTTATTGTCATTCTGATTTACTTGCTTCTTATTCAATGGCTTACCTTCTTCTTCTTGTGTGTGGTTGTCCCTCCTTTGGAGCATGGGCTTGTTACCATCGTTTTGATTGGCCGACTTGTTGCCTTCCTCTTCTCACTTTTAGGGAACTACTTTTTTCTTTTTAGTTAAACACTCCCTGGGAGTGCATTTCTGTGTGCTTGGCTGATATGAGGTGTGATTAATCATGAAAGCTGTTTGTTGGCAGATTTAAAATTAGAACAATGTTACACAACAGCAAATCACTCTAAGTCCAATTTATGCTTTGTTAGGCATGGGGAGATTAAGTGATTTGCCCTGAATCACAGGATGTTTCAGTGTCCCTGCCGAGACTCGAAACCGGTTCCCCAGCTTTGTGGTCGACCACCCTAGCCATTAGACCACATCCTCTCCCACTTTCTCCAATTGTTTTTTTTCTTTCAATGCTGATGGTCTGCAGAATCAGCAAACTGCTTTGACAATGCCAGTAGGTCCAAAAGGCATGACCTGTTAGCTTTTCCAATGTTTTTCAGTGGTCTGTTGTGTATACCCCGCTGGGGCACTGTTTTTGTTGAGCAATGCTGAGCTGTAGGCAAGCACTTACCGAGTGCACATGTTCAGAGTTTAATGTGCAGCATATGCGTGTCACTGTAAGTGCCAGTTCTACATCTTTATTATATGCAGTTTAGGTTTTGTTTTTGCTGCTGTGGCTCAGTGTTGAGTGGGTATACGTCACTGGGTGGGACGTACTATCCTTTGCAGTAGTGGCTGGCAAGGAATGGGGGTGGAGGGGCGGGGGAGTGGCGGGGGGACAAAATACAAAAGAAATGCACTTACCTCCTCACAGCCGCCGTGACCGTCTCTCCACCGTCGTGTCTCCTTCTCCGGCGAGTCCCAGAAGCAGGAAGTACCCAGCCTCCCCAAAGCCTATCACAATCCTGCAATGCAGCTGTGTGATTGGTCTGAGCACTGTGGTTCAGCCCTCAGACAGACAGTGGGAGCCTGTGCGTGTTCCCCACCAGGCTGTGCATTACAGCCTGGAGGGACCATGCAAAGTCCCCATGACTGTTTGGCCGGCCCAAGACGGCCGGCCAAACTATCATGCACACTGCAGTGTGCAAACCACTCCTACCCCTGTGCTACCAGCCCCGCTCCGCCCTAACCCAGCCTAGAACCTACGAAAAATAAAATGATAAAAACGACGTTATTATAATTTTATTTTTCCTGCTCTGAGAGCAGTGGGGCGATGCTCCTCTGCCTTAGCAGAGGAGCCGCCCCTGATACTTTGCCATGTGTATGTGGAATGCCAATTACGTTTTTGCTTTTTATGCAGAAGTTTCTCTCCACTGTGTGATACGCATTTCTTTAATGGATGTGGAGATTGCAAAATCAACTGGGTTGGAGGTCGAGCGCTGTGACCTGTGTAGATGATACACAATCATTGTGTGTGAGGCCCATTGCAGATAGACTTCATCCTCAGAGTGTGGTGTGTTCCACTCAAAGGAACATAGACTTCCCTCTATGTTTTTAGGTCGAGCCTGGGCAGAGCATGTGCTGCTCAGCAAACCATGCTGTATTGAGGTACGTTATAGAAGCTTCGCCGATTTCCCCGCCCCTCTTTCCAATTGGCTCCTGTTACTGTCCTTGCGAATCGTTGCTTTTCATATGTGAAAAGGCTTAGTGGTCCCTCCTTGGTACCTCCTTGTCAGCATTTGTAACCTCCCATAATGATTGGACCTTTTACTTGTGGCGTTACGCGGTCTGCTTTATAAGTTGGTGAGCACTATTTTCTTTAATCATCACCTCCTACAGGCTGTGGAGGTGCTTAAATCATGCAATGGGAAGCTGCCCTTGGTAGAGGGCCACTATCTCCTGCAGTTATTACATAATGCATTTTAAAGACCACTTAAATTCTCCATGTGGTACCCTAACGAAAGTTGAAACTTTATTCTACCAACCCTAAAATCAAACGTTATATGGAGGAATACAAATGTAGAGCATTCCAGTCCCTTGCCACTTATGTATTAATTTTTCTCGGGCCATCACTTACATGCGAGAGTGGTGCCTGATCGGTGTATTGTTGTATCCTAAGCCTGTGCTTGACACAAACAACTGTGCACTACGCGATGCTTTGGAGCTATGCTTTGGATCAAATAACACCAAATAAAGCAAAACATTCAGCATTAGCTGTAGTGGGCGGTGTGTTTTTGCTACCAGAGAAGGGGGCAGAGCAATACAAAATCGAGCTGTGCTCCTTACTTTCTCATAGGTTTCCATGATTGTCTGCTGTCCCCCAGACTGTCCTCAGTTGCATGAGAAGAGTGGTAGCTCTCCGGCATAGGTTTGCTTTCTTTTAGCGTGGCTGCCTCTGAGTACCCTATTAAGATGTAGCGGACCCACCCCCTCTTGTTATCTACTTGAAATGCAACTTGGATGCCCTAGCATACAGCACATCTAAAGAAAAACCCACTGTTGGAAATGGCCCTTTTTGCAGGGTTATCCCCAGACTTTTTGCTTTTTCCTCCTATTTTTTCCTGACCTGTTTGTGTTGGTTTTAGGACTCTGTGCACTTTACCACTGCTAATCAGTGCTAAAGTGCATATGCTCTCTGTGTAAAGTATGTTATGGGTTGGTGTTTCCATGATTGGATATTTGATTTACTTGTCAGTCCCTAGTAAAGTGCACCTAGTGTTCCAGGGCCTGTGAATCAAATGCTACTCGTGGGCCTGCAGCACGGATTGTGCCACCCACGTGAGTAGCCCGGAAAAGGTACCTCAGACCTGCCATTGCAGAGTCTGCGTGCAGTTTGTAACTGCTATGTCGACTTGGCCCGTGCACACACTGGCCAGTCCCTAACCTTCCCTTTTCTTACATGTTAGGCACCCCTAAGGTAGGCCCAAGGTACCCCTGTGGGCAGGGTGCAGTGTATGTGAAAGGTAGGACATGCTCTGGTGTGTGTGGCATGTCCTGATAGTAAATTACAGCCAATTTTGTTTTTCACTATTGCAAGGCTACCTGGTCCCCATAGGACAGAATGGGAAGTTTGTTTATAACATTTTATAAATGTAACGAGCCTGGGGAATTGGGTAAGAAAATGAGGTTTAGTACGCCTGAACTCAGAATCTAAAGATGCATCTTTTAGTGAAAGAGATTTTTACGTTCTGTGTTTGAAAATACCACTTTTAGAAAGTAGGTATTTTCTAGCTCAGTCAGCCCGTGTGCCTCTGCTGGAATGTGGATTGCATGTCTGGGTTTTGGATGACAGAAGGCTGGGGAGCAGGAGGGGCTCCATATAGTCTAGGTGGGTCAGGAAAGGGCTGAATAGACCTGGGCTGCGATGGGGGTAGGGGGAGGAGATTTCCTTGCACCTCAAAGGACCTGGTCTGCCTCTGACAATGCCGTTTCCACCTCCCGCCAGGAAATCACACCAGAGAAGGCAGAACTGGCTCTGGCCGGGTACAGACACCCTCTGCCTGAAGGATCAAAGGATTTTTGGATACAAATACTGGGGCCCAGACCCCTGAACTTGAGAACTCATCTGGATCAAGAAGACTGCCAAGATGAAGAGCCGGAGAAGCTGGGAGAAGGAACAACTACTTTGCTGGGTGCTTTGCTGGGCTAAACCTGCAGTGGCTGCTTCTGTCTTGGGCATTGAAAGGCCTGGACTGGACTTTCTGCAACCTAATTTGTGAGCCTCTCCAAGGGCTTGAGGTAGAGCTTGACCCCTGTTCATGAAGCCTCAGGAACAGCAAAGACTTCAAGCTCTTCTGCCTGCAGCACTGGGGACTGTCTGTTTTGTGCTGTAACAGAGGACAGACAACTCGATGATGTCTACGACGCCGCTGCCAACTCCATGTCCTGACGGCACCACAGAGGGCACCACCACAGTGCCGCACCTGTCAGATCCACTGCAAATCCTTAGGATCCGGGCGAAGCACAAAGGAGTCCACCTCCCGTCGTCCCTAACTCTGATTAATGCAACACAGAGTATTAAGGCAATCAGGCTAGGGAAAGGAATTAGGGTAGGGGATGAGGAGACCTGTAACAAAAGAACACACACGGTTATCACATAGTCTACACACCTCTGCTACTCTCATATGGTCTCACTAACCCTGTCTATTACCTAGGGAGCCGTCCTTCCTTGCTACGACACAGGGATCAACAGGAAAATACGTCTCTCCCGTAAACACGCTGTATACCTACAACGAGAAGGCAAGACAGGTCAAACCAACATCACTCATACTTACAGTTACAACACGAACATTCTGCCACATACATACCAGTACTCATTCCTTTCCTGCTCACAGTTAAGGCGTGTTCAAAAGAGGAGAAGGGTACTAGTGCTTCACCCCTCAGCCCATAAGACTCTCTGGCTCAGAAATCACAGTACACCATAGTAATCCAAAGTATTGAAAAATAAACCAAGAAGCACTTCCCTGTTTTGCGAAAAAGTCACCTGAACATCTGACCTTGTTCGAGAAGGAAGGAAACCAGGGGGGCCGGGCAGGATAGCGCTTACGCCAGCGCACTATGTCTGTCCCTCAAGACAGCAAACGCCAGGATCCACAAAGGAGAGTGGAGTCATGAAGACAGGGCAGGAGAGCGCTTAGGTCAGCGCTCTCTACTGCCCTTCTAAACAGAAAAAACGCCAAGATCCAATGAAAGGCAAAGCGCGACTCCCAGTCAAAGTAGCGCTTCTAATAGCGCTGGCTTGAATACATGTTTGCAACCCCAAGCAAACACAAGGTCCAGGCGGCCTGAGTGTCAAACAGCAGAGACGGCAGCGCTTACCTCAGCGCGCGGTCTCAGCACCAGAATTCCACCGTTGCGGCGCTTCCCTCAGCGTCGGTTTTCTCCGGGCGGCGCGGGGGAGGAAGTCTCCGAAATCAGGCCTTTCGGGAACCGAGGAGCTGTGAATCCTCACGGCACGGAATAGGCAGGAATACGCATTCGGGTGCCTCGCGCCGCCTGACTATGCCGAGGAGGCCCCGCCCATCAAGCGGCGGGTGTCTGGGAATTGTAGTACACCCTACGCCGCGGAAGGCGCCTAGACTCGGCACCTGACAGCACCGCGACCCTGGTCTCACCGACGACGTCTGCAGATGACGCCACTGAGCCGCTGCTCACACCGCGACCTGTGGGCACCGCAGTCCGCACCGCTTTGCTTCACGGCGACACCTTGGCCTCCCCAACGCCTCTGCTTCACGCCAAAATCGATGCTGCTGCTTGCACCGTGGTTCGAAGGCACAGCTCGTATAGTTACACGAAGCACTGCCCTCATCCCGCACCGCAGCCTTGTCCTACCGACGCTAACGCCAACGACTCCAGTTCGTCAGCCGACGACAGCGCTTCAGCAACGACGATGCCGCTGCTTGCATCGTGACCTACTAGCACCGTGACGAGCACCACCTTCATCTTGCACCGTGACCCTGGTCTCACCGACGACATCATCTGATGCCGCCACCGAGCCGCTGCTCGCACCGCGACCTGGGGGCACCACACGCCGCACTGCTGCACTTCACACCGCAGCACACGACGCCTGCCGACGCCAACGCTCCTGACTCCCACAGAGAGGCGATCGACCTGCAACATGTGTGACTTCGAGTGCCCGACGCCTCCTGCACCGACCTCCAGAACTGACGCCTGCGGACGCCGTGTTTTCGGAAGCTCAACGAGAGGTCGCCGACGCACTGCATTTCTAAAAGGTACTGTTTGCAAGTCTCCCCGACACTGTAGCTGGCCAGCGATGCGCGGTCAGCCAGAACTGTTTCGATTGGTTTGCTCACGACGCCGCAATAGCCCCGGACGGAGCTATTGACATCAAGGAACTGTTTTTAAAGCGTATTTTGATAACTGGATTTGTAAGTACTGTATTGTGGATATTTATCGTTTTTGGTCTTGTCTTAAGTATATAAAAATATTGGATATTTTTCTAAATTGGTGTGGTGTCTTTTTGCAGTGCTTACACTGTATTACTGTTGATTATGTGCAAATGCTTTACACACTGTCTCTAAGATAAGCCTGACTGCTTGTGCCAAGCTACCAAGGGGGTGAGCAGGCGTTATTTTAGGAGTGTAACTGCCTTATCCTGACTAGAGTGATGGTTTCTGCCTGGCTTTAGCACATGCCCTAGCCTGCCAAAAATCCAATTTCTAACATCCACTTATGCCATCTTCAGTCTCAAAATCCGTTTAACACAAAAATGGCTTTCCAACATGTTTCTGGTTATGAATGTACCTAAGTGTAACTCATACCACTGTTGTTTCTTGTGAAGGGTGCCAAATTACCTTCAGATTATAATCTTGTTTAAAGCACACTGACCTCACAGGACGGTCCCATTTATAAATGGTGCTTGTGCTTATGTGATTCTCGCTCCCACAATATATATATTTTGCAACTTTTGATTAAATCGCTAATGATTTACTCGTACATCATGTGTATCTAACAAGTGTAGTCAAATGTATTCACACTCTTCTATTTCCCTGGAATTTGCAATCACTGTGCTTCACTACTATTTCTGATTATATTTTGGTTTATGAAAAATATTGTTCCAAATCAGCCGTAAAACACAACAGTGCCTGTCAATGTTAACAAAACATTATGCTGATATAAATTGCGATTGAGATTAAAAAAACTTTAACTGTTAAAGCTTTGCTTCCTATATCTCAGCAAATATTTTGTACGATCCCCAGGGCCCCTGGAGTTGCCAAGATCCTACTTGTCATCTTTTTAAGGAATGCAGACTTGTAGTGCCACGTTACACTTATACAGCCTGGGTGCAGGGCCAGACTGGCCATAGCGGGCACCAGGCATTTCCCCAGTGGGCCACCAGGCTGGGGGACAGCGTTGGGCCCCTGGGGGGCCGTTTTTGTTACCGGGGCCTGCAATATGGGCCCCCTGTAACAAAATCGGAAGAAACCGTCCCTGCAAACAGCTCGGCTGCACCCCCCTCTACACCACAGGGAGGAGGCCAAGCAGTTTGCCAGGGCCGGTCCAGTTTCAAGTCCGGCCCTGCCTAGCTGCTAACATTTGGTTCACCTTATCTGTGCTTACCTTTCCTCCTTTTATGTGAAAGACTTGTTCAGTTTCGTCCGAGTGCTGGATCAAACTTGTTGTGAATGGGGCTCATTATCTATGGAGGTTCCCCTCTTTCCATTCAAGCCTCTCGCCCTCCTCTGCTCTTTTCCCTGTGGTGAGGAGGCGGCAGTCTCTTCATAAGCACAAACAGTTAACGAATGAAGCGTAGGATGAAAGGATACCTGGACCAGCAAGTGCCGTACACCTTCCCAAACGTGAGTATCCTCTTTACTCTGCAGCCATATATTAGTCCTCACTTACTAAAGATAATGCTATCGACAGAGAAGGCCTGGAGTATTTCCTCCACATTTGAAAGTAAAAATCTTACACAATTGTTTGTCCTGATTTGCAGACCATGTGATTTCACAGTATCAGGGATAAGTGGTTTGATGGTCCACATACTGTGGCAATCGAACATAATTGCTGTCAGCATGAGCTGAAGCCATCTTGTTTGCAGCATCCATTTTGTTAGCCTTATGATTCTGCCGTCTTCACTGTTGCCTGCTTTTCTATTCTGCTTGAGTCATCGACCTTGGTTAACTCCTTCTGTACTGAGCCAGAGCAATGTATGAGCTCAGAAAGGCCTGTAGCTGCTAGAATGCACCTGTTTGAGAATGTAACTGTCTATCATACCCTACTGATGTAAGCAGTTCTGTTTCCCCTCCCACTTTGCTGACTAAGTGATATTCATCTGCCCATGTTTGTCAGTATCTATTCCTGTGTAGGCCTGTACCTTCTATTTGTAACTACATGCTTACTCTGCAACAAACTGTGTATAAAAGGCTCATGGTTTCTGTATTCCATGTAATACCTCCTAAAGCACCTGTGGGTGTTGTATTGATGTAGTTATGGAGTAAACGAACGTCTTTGAGAAATACTTAATACATAGTATATTGAATTTTTCTAAATTTGTTGTGATATATACAGTACTTGCAATGGCTAGTTCGCTGCTAGCTGCTTCTCTGGTTCAGTCAGTAATTCCTCACTCTAAGTCCTCTAGACAGTGCTGCAACACTGGTCCAGTTTATAATTCTTCATTCTAAGTCCTCTAGGTAGTGCTGCAGCTACGTCTCTGCTCCCAGTGGTAATTCCACATTCCCAGCCATCTAGGCAGTGCTGCTAGCTGCTTCTCTGGTTCCGTCAGTAATTTCTCACGCTACGTCTTCTAGGCAGTGCTGCAAGACTTGTCACATTGGTAATTACTCATTCTAAGTCCTCAAGGCAGTGATGGAGCTGTGTCTCTATTCCCAGTGGTAATTCCTCATTCTACGTCCTCTAGGCCATGCTGCAAACTGCTTCTCTGGTCCTATCAATAATTCCTCCATTCTTAGGCATCTACGCAATGCTGCAGCTATGTCTCTTCCCCTAGTGGTAATACCTCATTCTTAGACCTCTAGCCATTGCTGCTAGCTGCTTCTCTGATCCCAGTGGTAATTCCTCATTCGTAGTCCTCTAGCCAGTGCTGCTAGCTGCTTCTCTGGTCTCAGCAGTAGTTACTAATTCTAAGTCTTCTATGCAGTACTGCAGCTGTGTAACTAGTCACAGTGGTAATTCCCCATTCTTACTCTCCTATGCAGAGCTGCAGCTACATCTCTGTTCTCACTGGTAATTCCTCATTCTTAGTCCTGTAGACAGTACTGCTAGCTGCTTCTCTGGTGCCAGTGGTAATTCTTCATTCTTAGTCCTCTGAACTCCTCTAGTAAAAAACAATGGGCCCGATTCACAAAAGTAATCTGAGACAAAATCCTAACTTTACAACTTTCGGTATTCACAAAGGGCATTTAGGAGTAGTAAAGTTAGGATTTTGCCTTAGTTAAACTCAAGTTTTGGTCTTAAGTTTAACTTAAGTAAAACTTAAGTTTAACTGAGATAAAATCCTAGCCTTACTACTCCTAAATGCCCTTTGTGAATACCGAAAGTCATAAAGTTAGGATTTTGTCTCAGATTACTTTTGTGAATTGGGCCCAATATAATCTACAACGCCAATAGCTCCAGCTTTCAAAAATACAAGACCTATTGCATTGCAAATGCTTGTTATGTCCACTGGTTGCTTTGGCTGAATGTGGTTGCAGAGTGAACAATTGAGTAGCTGTTAGGAGTAGTAAAGATTTTGAGAGGAGTTGAGGGAACGTTAGCACTGTTGGTGTGAAGTGATTGTTGCCCAGTGTAGATCAAGATGGAATTGTGTTGTCATTTGCTTTGCTTGGTTATGCATTTTTTTAATTGTATTTTCTGTTAGATTATTGTACCTTACCTATTGTGGTCTGTGTTGTAGGTAGTGCCCTGCTCTTGTTCGTGTTCTCAGTTGATTATCTTTACTCTTGTTATTTTAGTGTTTTTAATGATTTTTCTTGCAGTGATTTGGTGTAGTACTTTAGTTAATCAGCATTTTTTTTCTTATATCTAATTTGGTGTAGTAGCTTTGTGCTTTTCCTTTGCTGTTCCATTAGGGGAAAGAAGTGTGGTATCTTGTGACTGGTATCTCTCATCCCAACTCTGTTTAGCTCTGGGCTCAGATGTGACGGTGCCTGAGCGTTCATAATCTGTCCCTACCTTCGACAGCAACCACTTTATTCAGAAAGCGACCTGCGTCAAACCTGGAACACCCCTTCTTTTTGCACGCGTTAATAATCCACTCAGGACACCACACTTCACTAAAAGGTCACTTACCTGTCTCTCTGCGCTTTGCACGACCCGTCTCTCACCTGTTTGTCTTCTTACCACAAGAGCACCAAAGATCCTACTAAGAGAAGGTTATTTTAAGACAACGAGACTTCAGCACAAATATTGCAACATTACAGCGTTCTCTTTGAGAGACACAGTTACAAACTCACAAAAATTTATCACTATTAACCCACTATAAACAGATTTAAGACTGCCGGTGCAATTCTAGTCGAGCTAGTTCAACATGAAATTTAAATTGTTAGGATTTAAAGTATCAACACACACAGAAAGAGAATTATAGATTCTGCACACGGTGACAAACAATTGCAACATTTCATTGACCTCTACAGAGTTACAACCAAGGCAACATTTTACAAACTGCTAAGACAGGAGCTTCCTATATAACAGATGTTTTCACAAGAATAGGAAAGCCTTAATAAATGTATCCATTTTGATTTCAGACACGGCCTTATATATTTAAACAACACAACTCTGAATTGTTGCACAATATGGTTAGCACAGACGCGTCTTTAACCTCTCTCCAGCATACAAAGTCTTGTTATTGCGACAGAATCACAGTAAGAAATATTTAATGTGTCAGCATCACCAGCCACAAAGGCCCTCCTATCAGCCATGGTGCTGACCTGCCCAAAGCAGGGAAAAAGAGTTGAAATGCGTCAACAACTGAAAAGATGACACATATAATTACAGAAAAATGTATAATTGGATGGGAGTGTACATATCTAAAAAATTGTGGAGAGTTGCTGTAAAAATCTAATTCTGTCCATGTTTGTATCTGGCAATGTGCAAAGAAAACAGTCCACTTTAGTCGCATCTGAAGTATTCAGCAACGGTCAACCCTTGGGTCCACCATTGATTGGGAAACACTGTGATCTGGCGAGGCAAAGTGGGTGTGGACTTTGCTAGAGGGATTCGCCACCTGCACCTTGGGATCCATCAAAAAGGCCAGAATCCACTTTAAACTTTTCGGATGCCCTCTCTGTGATGATTCTGCCACAGAAGGTCCTCCCAGTGATCTGCCACTTGGCTGTTGGAGTTAATACTAATCCTCCCAGTGAGTGTCTGCCAAGGGGAAGAGGAGCTACTTTGGTGGGTTTGGGACGGATTTCCTAAGCTCAGACAATCATATCAGCCTAGTGCTCTCAGTTTGTTGCAGCCAGCTGCCATAACACCCAGTCTGTGACAAGCCTGATGTCACCATCAGAGTTGCGTGCCCTGTATGTTCCAGTCCTACGTCTTTTTTATTTGCAGTTGAGGTTTTGTTTTTGCTGCTGTGGGTCATTGTTGAGTGGGCAGACTTCACTGGGTGGAACATGCAATGTTTTGCAGTAGCGGCTGGCAAGGAACGGGGTTGGAGAGGCGGGGGAGTTTCAGGGGGACACACTACAAAACAAAACACTCCTCACAGCCGCCATTACCTTCTTTTCACCGTTGTGTCTCCTTCTCCAGCGAGTCCCAGAAGCAGGAAGCACCCAGCTCCCCTAAGCCAATCACAACGCTGCAATGCAGCTGTGAATGGTCTGAGCACCATGGTTTGGCATTCAGACAGGCAGTGGGAGCCTCTGCATGAGCCCCACCAGGCCGTGTAGTAAAGTCTGGTGGGGAACATGCAAAGTGCCTATGACTATTTGGCTGGCCCAAGACGGCCGGCCAAACTGTCATGTGCACTTGGAGTGTGCAAACCACTCCTACAACTGTGCTACCAGCCCTGCCCTAACCCAGCCGCGAACCTGCGAAAAATAAAATGATAATAACGACTTTACTATCATTTTATTTTTCCTGCTTTGAGAGCAGTGGGGCGACGCTCCTCCGCCTTAGCGGAGAAGCTGCCCCTGATGCTTTGTCATGTGTATGTGGAATGCTGATTACGTTTTTGCTTTTTATGCAGAGGTTTCTCTCCACTGAGTGATACACATTTCTTTACCGGAAGTGGAGTTTGCAAAATCAATTGGGTTGGAGGTTGAGCGCTGTGACCTGTGTAGGTGATACAAAGTCACTGTGAGCGAAGCCCATTGCACATAGATTTCATCCTCAGAGTGTGGTGTGTTCCACACAAAGAAAAATAGACTTCTCCCTGTGTTTTTATGTATACTGGTTGCTTCGGTTGAATGTGGTTGCAGGGTGAACAGTTAAGTAGCTGTTAGGAGTGGTAAAGATGTTGAAAGGAGTTAGGGAACGTTAGCACTGTTGCTCTGGAGTGATTGTTGCCAGTGTAGGTCAAGATGGAGTTGTGTCATCATTTTCTTTGCTTGGTTATGCATTTTTTTAATTGTATTTTCTGCTAGATGATTGTACCGTACCCATTGTGGTCTGTTTTGTAGGTTGTGCCCTGCTCTTGTCAGTGTTCTCAGTTGATTAGCTTTACTCTTGTTATTTTGTTGTTTTTAATTATTTTTCTTGTATCTGGTTTGGTGTAGTACTTTAGTTAATCTGCATTTTTTTTCTTATATCTATATTGGTGTAGTAGCTTTGTGCTTTACCTTTGCTGTTCCATTAGGGGAAAGAAGTGTCGTATCTTGTGACTGGTATCTCTCATCCCAACTCTGTTTAGCTCTGGGCTCAGATGTGACGGTGCCTGAGCGTTCATGATCTGTCCCTACCTTCAACAGCAACCACTTTATTCAGAAAGCGTCCTGCGCGAAACCTGGAACACCCCATCTTTTTGCAGGCGTTAATAATCCACTCAGGACACCACACTTCACTAAGAGGTCACTTACCTGTCTCTCTGCGCTTTGCACGACCCGTCTCTCACCCGTTTGTCTTCTTACCACAAGAGCACCAAAGATCCTACTAACAGAAGGTTATTTAAAGACGAGACTTCAGCACAAATATTGCAACATTGCAGCGTTCTCTTTGAGAGACACAGTTACAAACTCACAAAAACTGATCACTAATAACCCAGTATAAACAGATTTAAGACTACCGGTGCAATTCTAGTCGAGCTAGTTCAAGATGAAATTTAAATTGTTAGGATTTAAAGTATCAACACACACAGAAAGAGAATTATAGATTCTGCACACGGTGACAAACAATTGCAACCTTTCATTGACCTCTACAGATTTACAACCAAGGCAACATTTTACAAACTGGTAAGACAGGAGCTTCCTATATAACAGATGTTTTCACAAGAATAGGAAAGCCTAAATAAATGTATCCATTTTGATTTCAGACACGGCCTTATATATTTAAACAACACAACTCTGAATTGTTGCACAATATGGTTAGCACAGACGCGTCTTTGATCTCTCTCCAGCATACAAAGTCTTGTTATTGCGACAGAATCACTGTAAGAAATATTTAATGTGTCAGCATCACCAGCCACAAAGGCCCTCCTATCAGCCATGGTGCTGACCTGCCCAAAGTAAAAGAAAACAAGCATTTACAATGCAATGGTCTCGGCATTGGTAAAGTTAGAGCTATTGGCATTGCTCATGACATTATTTTTGTTTATGTTTTTGTTTTTAAAACATTTAAAGAAACAGCATTGTCATGAGCAATGCCAATAGCTCTAACTTTACCAATGCCGAGACCATTGCATTGTAAATGCTTTTTTTTAGACTGCGGAGGGTTAAGAAAACAAGCGGGGGGGGGGCAGAAACAGCCACACCGGTGCAAATACTTACTCGATAGGGTGCTCCGGGTCATAGTAGTCCCCCATTTTCATCGGCCGCAGGGAGGGCGAGGAGCTGCTGCTTCCGGGGGCCTGGACACATCCAGCATGGGAGAGAGGAAGAGGGAGGGATGAAAGCAGAGCAGCTAAACACAGGAGACGAGCCACTTAACCACACACACGCGAGGGGGTCACTATTAACGGCTGCGCACACAGTGCCACCACTAAGAGCTGAACACAGGGGGCTGGACTGGTTTTACTTACACCTGAACACAAGTGCTTCCTAACATAAATATTGTTTTTTTATCATTTATTTTAATCCCAACGCGCGTGTTTGGGGCTGCACTGTTTATTGTGGTCCTGAAAGGCCTGGCAGACTCAGAGATAAAAGGGGGCGGGGAGGTGGGGGCTGCTTCTGCGGATGGAAACAGTGATAACTCACTGAAAGAGGCCAGGGTGGGATTTGCAAAGCAGGCCCCTGTAATAGAATTCTCCATAATCTATTATCGCGACAGGACACCCTGAGACCTATTTCAAGAGATGATTCCTCCTTCTGCTGCCCTTTTGGTTACCCTAATGCGTTATTAACCGAGAGGAAAGTCCAAATGCGCAATCGGAATTTTACACTTCTGGGGCCACGTATTTCTATTTTTTTGTCGCATGCACGTGCTGCTATTTATGTTCAATTTCCCCTTAAAGAAAGTACTTTGTGGGGTGCATTCACTGCAGTCAAGAACGTAAACCGAGCACCGACCAGCGACAGAGTATATATACCCCAGCGCTGGGAATGAAAGGGAATTTGGGTTCGACCCCAGCACCCCATGGCTATTCCCTCACATACTTAAAATTATAGTTCCTGGAATCGATTGTTAGCAGCACTTGAGGTGTTCCCTCTGACTCAACGCTGGTCGACTTTTGAAACAGTTTAAAGAGAACAACAGAAGTTTTGCGACGCAGAAACACACTTTACATAAAATGAAATTAGGGTGATATAATGGGCTGTGGTATCACTCCGCAACAGACTGAGACCGATGATGGCGCCTGTGTAGAATGCCAGATCAGAGGGGGAACGAAACGTCTTCAATTGGAACATGGTAAGGGAGCATTAGCGGTGCGTTACCCGGCGCTGGAGGTAACAATGGGGAAAACAAATGACAAATCAACACCCCGAAAGGAGAAATCACCCTGAACTAATGAAGGCAGATAGGCAACACAAACACACTGCTGCAACCGGTGACTGAACCCATTTCAGGAAACACCTATATACAAAATAGAAAACACACCCCCAGATTACGACGGTCCCTTAAAACCGCACTGGGGCATCACAACAATAATGTTAGAGGCCGAAACAGCAGCAGAGCAGGGCCAACAGTTTACTCCGCCCACTGAAGATTAGACTTTCAGTTCCGCTGCGGGAGAAAAACGGATTGCGCAAGTGTGTGAGCAAGACACCCTACGAAACACACACCCCCTGAAAGCATCGTGAGTGAAGGAGATAGAACACCAACATAGTACGTAAGTTAGTGAAAAGTCTCTGACAGGAATACACGAAGGACTGGTGCCACCCGAAGGACCCATGGTAGTCTACAAGCCACACGCCCTCAGGACTGGGGAACGGGATAGTGAGAGGAGTTTCACGGGACTGGGAAATGCTGAGACCTCAGCAGCCGTGCCGCCCCAGGCTGAATGCCGATCAGCGCGGCTCCAGACAGCTTGCGTGCCTACTCCAGACCGGGCAAAACAGTGTATTATTAAACAGGCAGCCCAATCTGGGCTTAACTCTGATCAGATGCAAGGATCACTCCCAGAGACGCGTGTATTGAAACTGCGCCCCGGAGTGCAGATCTTCTACCCGCATCCTCTCCCTCCGGCTCCCCCGCTCTCTTTCCTCCAATGACCTCGCGCTCCCGCCTCCTGCGCCAATCACACGCACGGGCAGGTGTCACCTTGGCCAATTAGAGCTCACCCCGTCGCAAACACCCCTGACCGTCACTAACCACTATTGCTGCTTTCTTCTTCTTTCCGAAAGCCCGTATCCCCACGCCGCCCCGTCTCCGCCGCTTCTCGGGAGACTCAGATAGGTAGCGGACAGTGAAGAGAAAGAAACAAAATGGCGGTAGCTATAGCCCCATACTTCTCGAGCGAGATGTCTGTTAATTGAGGCAGCAGGAAATACGGCTGGAGACATGATTTACACGAACCGCTGCTTTTGTAAATGAACAGCGAAAAGGCGGTCGTTAACAATAGCTGTCATGATCGAACGGTCTAACCTGGCACCCTCTGACTTACCGTCATTTATTTTATCACAGTTTACCCAGCTGAAAAATTGCACCAGGCAGTAAAGATCAGCATCTTTACTCAGCGTTCTTTAAGATTAAAAAAACGAGGGCACTGGAAGACCCCACCGCCTTTCTCCGAGGCAGAGCAGAAATGCCTCGGAGAAACGCAGCGTCCTTTTCGGATTCGGGGGCGTGTTTTGCTGTTGTCTCCTCCTTGAGACTTCTTGCAAAAAACACGCCCCCCGATCCGAAAAGGACGGGGCCTAATCTGAATGACTGACCTCTTCTCCAATGGCTGGCCAGCATTTAAGAGGCCAGCCAATGGAGAACAGGGGAGAAGAGGGGCGGGTTCAAGCCCCTCTTCTCCAAGTCATTAAATCTCGGAGCGAGACTGCGCAAGCGCAGCCTTCGCAGCCGAGACCTAAAAAGGGTTGAAATGTGTCAACAACTAAAAAGTTGACATATAATTACATATAAATTAATAATTGGATGGGAATGTACATAGCTCAAAATTGTGGACAATCACTGTCGAAATCTATATCTGTCCATGTTTGTATCTGGCAATGTGCAAAGAAAACAGTCCACTTTAGTCGCATCTCAAGTAATCAGCAAAGGTCAACCCTTTTCTCCGCCATTGATTGGGAAACACTGTGATCTGGCGAGGCGAAGTGGTTGTGGACTTTCCTAGGGAAATTGACCACCTGCACTTTGGGATCCAAGAAAATGGCCAGGATCCACTTTAAACTTTCAAGATGCGCTCTCTGTGATGATTCTGCCACGGAAGGTCCTCCCTGTGATCTGCCACTTGGCTGTTGGAGTTAATACTAATCTTCCCTGCGAGTGTCTGCCAAGGGGAAGAGAAGCCAATTTGGTGGATTTGTGACGGATATCCTAAGATCAGACAATCATATCAGCCTAATGCTCAGTTTGTTGCAGCCAGCTGCAGAGACGTTTTAAGGCATGGGCAAAGTGGGTTGTGGCCCAGGGCCCCAGCCTTTCAGGGGCCCTCCTGATAGAGCCAGCTCTAGTCTGCTGAGTCTTGCCCTGATGACTTTTAATAACTCTTAAACAGATTGTTTAATATACTGTTTTCCTTTAATTTATTTTTAATGTGGGTGAGGTGTGAGATCCTATTACAGACATTTTGTAGAGACATGTTGTGTTTACGTTTCATGCAACAGCCATAAAAGGTTTTTGGGGATCAAAACAGAACATGATAAACTAGAAATGTGAGGGTGCCACAGAGATTATTTGCAGTAATATCAGTGAGCTGCTGCTGTGTTACAATATTGAAAACACAAGTCACTATCCCTGAATATTAGATGTAAACACATTTAGAATTATGACCAGTGAGCCTGTGCACTGTCGGTGACCAGAAAAAAGAGGGCATGAATGACCTGAAATTGGACCATAAAATCAAAGCTGTTCCGAACAGGGGGCCCCAAAATCCCTAAAATGTACTTGGTTGGGAAGCTCAATGAGAGGTGCCTCCGCACTGGATGTCATCTTTGTTACTGTTTCCTGTTCCGAGATTATCATCTACATACCATTGCTGACAAGAAGGATAGATTTACTACTTTTATGGAAAAAAAACAAGATTACAGCACCGAGAATGCATTAGGTTCAGGGTCGGATTGGTAACGCGGGCACTCGGGCAATGCCCGAGGGGCCGGTGTCCAGTTCCAGCGGTGGGTTGCGGGGGTGATTTGGGTGGATTCTGCGTTGTTCGATACTGTCAGCAGCCCAGTGGGGGCCTGAGTGGCCTTTCTGGGGGCGGATGGGCATGCATTTCCTCCCTTTATCAAATGGCAGAGGTGTCACTCCCTTTCTCTCTGTAGGCCGGCCCATTAGTGTACGCATATTGAGCTGGGGCAGGGGGCCTGAGCAGAAGGGGCCTCACTTGTTTTCAGGTGTATTTCACCAGTGTAAACTAATCCATGCATTTTTTTTACCCACCCTTTTTTTAATAACATTTCGCCGAAGCAGTGTTTTGCGGAAGGCACTATGCAAAATGTGGGCCGCCTATTTTTTAGCATGCCCGGCCCGATTTTTAATCCCAATCCAACCCTGAATAGGTTGTTGTCACATGTGAAAACCGGGGACTGGACAAAGAAGTAGTGTCAATGATAACATTTAGTGAGAGTCGATCGTCTGCTGTTATGTGAATAAGATTACTAGCTGACTTCATTCAAGTCATTAGCGATACGTTCTTCAGTCCTGGACTTTTATTAATGAATGTTTTCAGGGGCATCCATCAATGGATTCCGTTAAAGTGGACGAAGACTCCAACATCCAGAAATCAATAGATAGTGGCTAGTAGTTTTAGATCTAGGGCTATCATTATTACAAATATTGCCTGTGCTTTTTACAGTTCCCATTCCAGACCGTAGGGTGGGATTGGCACTCCTTGGAGGTGTAATGACTGAGCCTCGCAGAGCACTTTCAGCGGTTAAACAGGAGCGCGTGTTTCTAAGTGAGACACACAAACACCTCTCTCTCGACAGACGACTGCTGCAGCCACACCCGCTCAGAGCAGGGTCTTGTAACTCTGGTTACTACAAGGGTTTATGCAGATGGATGGCAGCCATCTGGAGGGTGGGGCAGGGCGGAGCCAAGGGTGGAGGCGAGACTGCACAAGTTCTCCCTCTTTGGCCGCATGAGAACCCTGGCGCTCTGCACATTGGTTGCCTCCCCTGCCCATTCGATCTCTCTTTTGTGCAGAAGGGGAGGGTTTAGGCTCAGGTTTGTTTCCAGAACACCACCAACTTTTTGGGCTGGCAGGTCGGAAACTGCGCTTCAGGGTTCTTTTGTATGCAGGGCGCGCGCTCGGTGTTCCGCGAGCCTCGACTAAACTTGTGATCGAGGTGCCTGATCGGAGAAGTCCGGGTTTGTCTGCTGTGGATGCCAAGCTTCACCATGCTGACTGCTAGGAGAGCCCTGCTGCTGCTGTGCCTGGCTTGTGCCGCCGCTCTGATTCGAGGTAAGAGCCAGCCTTTTGTTGTGGACAAACATGTGACCAGATCGCAGCACATCTGGGAGCCAGATGCGTGTGCCTGCGGGAATCTGTATCTGACATAGAAGAAAGACCCGGGTGTTCTGGCTCCGATATAGTGACATCGGAGCTATTCTTGGACGGAATCCTGAAGCTGATGCCACCACTTTTTATATATTCTTGTTTGTACCCGCGAGGGTCGTGCGCGAGCGAAGCGCAGAGGGTATTTCGGGCTTGGAGTTGTTCTTGGAAAGAGGGCGCAACTATTTCTGTAGTAGAGGAGCCGAAAAGAGCGGCCCGCACAATCCCCGACTTCACCTGGCCCAATCACGGGGGCGGCAGGAAGAACCCTCCTGGCCTTCCCTGCTGGTTTCCGTCGGGGGTGACCGCATACTCCTTCCTGTGGGGCACTCTTATTCCTTCCTGTGGCGTGAATTAGGCCTCGCTATGAAATGCCTTTGCGAGGAGTCAGATTTTCCAATAGTTATGCGGGCGGACCTTAGGACCGGGATCCTCTCTTCCCCGACCATCTTGGTTCCTTCTGGAGACCTCCCATGAGCAAGGCGGGGACAACTACCTTATTTATTTATTTATTTTATTTTATGCGTTTTTCTATAGCGCTGACTTTACCCGAAGGTGTCAGAGCGCTTCACAATAGGACCAGTAACATTACATGAGGAGAAAATTACAAGTGGGCAAGTAACAAAAGCAAACGTTACGTTACATGAGGCAAAGGTGACAATTGTGCAAGTAACAAAAGCAGACAAGATACAAGAAGAGGTAGCAAACGATACCTTACAAGAGGAAAAAGTGACAAGTGTGCATGTTGCATGAGCATACAAGATACAAGTAGAGATATAATACTCCAATAAGTGGCAGTCACTCAAAACACAAGAACACACTGGGAAGGCACTTCTATAGGCATGGAGTGCAGACTTTCCTATAGTGAAAGAACTTCCTTGAGGGAATAGAGAGGACGTGAATTAGATTTGGAAGTGTCTTTGAAGGAGGAAAAATTTGAGGTCAGTTTTGAAGGACTGGGAAGAGGTGGTGGTCTGGAGATGAGGCGGAAGTGAGTTCCAGAGTCCTCATACCTGGCTTGATTCAGAATATATATATACATACATATGACCATACATATATGGTTGAAAATATAATTCTCCCCCATCTTTGCAGCGCTCTCAAATTTCCCAGATCCATAGCTCTTCTAGTCCAGGTTTTAGGTTTGCGTTCATTGACTTTGAGCATTGATAATATTTACAACTAGCCAAGCAGGACTAAAAGTAAAAAAAAAAAAAATCAAAGCTTAAGCCTGGAACGGATATGGATGAGATGCTCTCGAATGAAACTGGAAAATGAAGAGTTGTGCATTTGCAAGGAGTGAAGCGTGTTACCTAAATGTAATTTATACTTGCAATAAAGCATTATTATGTTGTTTTCTCTCCATTGGAATCCTTTTTCCAACAGCCCTCATAACTTGAGTTGCTAAGACGCTCCCCCACACCTGAACGCAAAAATAGTTGGGCTTGTTTTCTCATGGTGTATGTATGGCTAGTAGTGTCTGGGAAAGAGGGAGTTTGTGCTCAATTAAGTTATGGCGATATACAGCAGAGCACAAAAGAAAATTCGATAATGTACATCAATGGGTTTACACCTATGCTTGGTTATAGATTCACACATTTGCAGATAGCCCAGGTCATTTTGGGAGTACTGTTTTGCAAGCTTTAACAGTTGGAGCTTTCAAGGGGTACTCGCGACCGTAAGCAGTTCGTAGTTGTGTGTGGTGTACAATTTCACGTGTGTGTGTGTGTATTTACCAACAGTTCATTTACTTACCGAATGTGCTTTGGGATTTACTAAACAACGACCTTGCTCTATACTCTAACCAATTTTGGGTGTGTTCCCAGCCCATTCCCATTCCCATCCAGGAAACAGATGAACTTCTGCCCATGACAGAAGTCAATTTTGGACCAGTTCCATCTTTGGAAAGAACTGACAAAAAGTTAGCGAATAGTTGTGAGTTTCTGGGTGTGCACATACTTTACAGGGCTTCCCGCCTTGAACTGCCAAGTCCCAACCCATGGGAGGAACACTACGTAATGTGACCTCTGACTGGAATACTTGGTAGTAAATTAAAGCATGTGAGTGCGTAACATGAATATGCACACTTGTTAATTGCAACAGTAACTTATGTAAGTGAAGCGAAAGTAGAAGTGGGTGGACCTCTTAAAACTCATCAGATGCCACCCATGTTCTTAAATCGTCCGCAAAGAACTAACGAGAAAACATTAAGCCTTGATCTAAGAAAAAAATAGAGCTAAACTGTTATCCATCTATTGGGTGAATGTAAAACCAGAAAACTGGATCTATTCCTGTTATCCCGCTTGGCTGAATTGTGTGATCCTTGGCACACAATTTTGCAACAAGCTTCCCTCTCTTTTTTTCTTTTCTTTTGCCATATTTGAAAGTGCCTTAAAATACGGAGGTTCAGGACGAGCACTGTACAAATCCTTTATAATACGGAGGTTCAGGACGAGCACTGTACAAATCCTTTATGTTGATTTAATAGACAATGTTGCTCCATCTATAACAATCTAGGCCGCATACAGGGTACACATGGTAACTGACCTCTCAATGCAGTAATATGACCTGATGTACTAAGGTTAACAGCTTCTGCATGTTAAAGAAATACAATTTTTTTATATTTATTTTTAAGAGGCTTTAGTAGATTTCCACCTTTTCTGCATGCCATATATTTTCATGGCTTGGCTTGTGCACCAGCTCTTGGAGCAAATCAGACCCTCTGTTTAATGTGTTGGCTCGCCTGCCTCTAAGCCTGAGCATGGAAATGGCTGTGTGACTCTAGCCACAAGAGGTCAATACTTGGGGGCCTATTACGATATCCGTTGGAGTTTTCGCCGACTGACACTGTGGCGGAAACAGGACCGACCAACCACCGGTTGGCTTTCCTGACCGCCTCATTATGATGCGACTGCACATGGGGCAGTTGCATTCTCCTAATTCTCTATGGTAAAACCGTCCCTAACACAAGCTCCCATAGAGAAATGAGAGATTGTGTTAATCCCTACACCCCGTGGCAGGCACCTCAAAGTGCAGGGATTAACAGGGGGCACCATATTGATTATGGGCCGGTTCCGACTGGCCGACGGGGCTCCCTGAGCCCGTCGTAACCCAGCAGGAATGACTGGCTGGTTTCAATTCCGACCAGCTGTATCGTAATCAGAAGGTCGGAAGTGACACCGACAATTTTGGTCATAAAGCCTCCAACCGACGTCATAATCGGCCCCTTCGTAGTCAAGTGCCTGCTTGGAAGTTTATGTCACTTTTCAGGTAGGTTCACGTCCTGGTGCTGAATGAAGCCCAGGTTTTTAACGAGTTCCTGCACTTTACTGACTGTGCCCTAAATGACTGGCCTTTAAATCTTGATTCCGATTCCTTCATTGTAAACCCATATTGTGTATTAATCCTGATGAGTTAAAGATTTCCACATTTATAGAAAATATTTAGTACTGAATCACAGTTTATATAGGCAGATTTCTGAAAGATGGAGACCTTAGTTCTAAAACTGCTTTCCTCACATTTATTTATTTATTCATGTAATTTGATATGGCATGTACTTTCACTTATATAAAACTCTTAAATAAATACTCAGGGGCTTTACAGTACTCTCGACTGAAGGAAGTCTATCGGTTCCACATAAAATCGAGAGATCACAAAAAGAATCATTAACTTTCTAGTTGAACAAAAAAGCAGTTACTTGAATTTAAACGTGGATCCTTATTTAGATTAATGGCGAATAACATCAAATACAGTATGTGCAGAAGTCGAAAGCATGCAGGGGACGTGAGAGGTTATATTAAACAAAGCAGAATAACCGCACAGAGGTGGGGAGAGAAAAGGTGAGAGCAGTTATTAAGTTCCATTCGAATAAAAAGAGGAATTGCTTTTTTTTTCTTTTCTTTAAGGCAGCGATGCATAAACTCGGGACGAGAATACCACACCTGACCAACAACTTGTTCGATTCTGGACAAAAATTGTAAGGCAATTGTTTAATATGCGAACGAAGAGCCTAGTTGATTTTCACAGACGTGTCGGCTTCTAGTTCGACCAAACATTATCAAGCAGCATTATATAATTATTTACAACCTACCGAATTCTTGCATCTGTGTTAATACGGAGGGTTTAAGAGTTTCCTCCAGATAAAAACTGACTGCGTCGTAAAAACAAAATGTGCAATGTCTCGTGCTTCCTCTAGCGTACAATTGCATTTGTTGATTAGTAAAAAATAATCTTTAATTTCTTTATCAAAGTCCCATTTCCGAACGGCAGTCCTTTCCGTCTCTAATGTTCCGACATTTTCTGACTTGTTATTGCCCAATTGATGCCAATTGTTTTTTTGTTTTTGTAATTGTTTAATGGCTGAGCTCTGAGTCCTTCAAAGGTCTTTTTAGTTCATATTCAGAGAGATACATTAACTATACCGTACTAGTGTCAAAGACGTCAAACAGCCCCACTGATACTCAACATACTTTTAATATACATTTCCCAGAAATAAGCTATGAAATCTGGAGCTTGACATTTTCAGTGCCTTTCGACCTGTATACCACTGCCACTGAACAGGTAGTGCACAAGCCCAGGGGTTCTGGTAAATACTAATTTGAAATACACACAAACGAGGGGGCTGGCTTTGGGGAATGTACTCCATGTTGTCAGTACTGGCATCACTTCTGCGTTGGAGGCGTGCCAGATGGTTGTGCTTTTGAGTCGTAGTGTGAGTAGCCCCTTTTAAATTACATTGCTGGTACCTTAAAAAGGGTGGTGGTGCTCTGTCATGTCAATAGTCAAAGTACTGTTTACCAAGACCTGGCCAAGGGCTTAGGTATGTCATCCATGTTCTAACTCTTGCAAACCCAACCATGCATGTAGCCTGTTTGCAAGCATTGCACACTAATACCAGCCCTACTGGCTTTGTCACTGATGGATGAATAAAGTAACATTAAAAGTTCTTCCACAGATTTCCACATTACAGAGTCTGATTACTTAAAAAACAGTGCTAGTATATATTTCCGGCCATGTTATTCAGAAAGGAAACAATACGTAGTATATTTGTAAGGATTCTGCCATATGCAGACTTTAAAACATAACAAGAACAGAGACGCTAAACTCGTAACCTTATATCAAATTATCCAAATAGTTTTTGCCAAGTGTATACAAATGCATCATGTATGAAGATGCACGTGCATGCATGACTGGCAGTCTTGCAGGGGATTTCATTAAAGAAAACCCATTCCAAGATGGCCGCCTGTGGTCACGGGTGCTGTGTTGTTAGGGAACATGTTTTTACAAAACAACTTTTACATGCAACCAGCAATGTAAACCTGCGCAAGATTTGAAACACATTTAACTGAATTTTCTTTTTATTTTGTTTACGCAAGATTTCTGATATTTGTACAGAAGGCAGTTTATTTCTAATCTCTTTTAAAATTCCTTTTCATGGGATTTTATGTAAAGTGTGCTACCAAAACATTGACACAATGTTTGGGACTATTCAAATTGACACAGAAGACACTAATGTTCCAATCGCCCAAGCTTCAGATCAGTCCATGCCTCCTGAAAGTGCCTGTATTTCTGTGCCTCCCTTGAAACTCGAAAGAGAGGCAAAGAAGTCCCCCTGAAAATTGTGGAGAGGGTAAATTACTATTCTGCCATTAGTCATCGTTTGCTTGCACAAAGTGTTTGTGGGTCTTGAAGTACTTTACCCAAATGGGGAGAGTGCAAATACCAGCATGCAAGTGCCCATGTGTGAAATACTTTCACGTGCACGTCAGAGGCTGGGGGCGTTGACACATGGTTGCTATTCCAGATGGAGCGCCGGCTCTGAGAACTGATGGAGAGGGTGTCCCTGGTATTAGGAGCTTCCAAAGTTAGCTTCAGCTGCTGTGCTGAGTAAATATAGGCCCTGGTAGCTAGGCCTTTGTAATGGAGGTCAACAGACATTGTCAGTGACCAAAAGTGTTTAACTTGTAGTAGTGCAGCGTGAGATGCTGTATATTGTATGACTTAAAAAAAAATATAAATACTATTATATTTTGTTTGTCTTGCAAATGGTGGCAGGTGAATTAGTTAAACGTGCGGCTAGCTGCCAGACACCCACCAACTGCTCTGCACCATCTACTTAGGTTTGGTCTGCTCAATATCTGCGTTTCGGTTATTTTGAAAACTGGTTAATTCTTGCCAGGATGCTCATCACACAGTTTTGTTTTATGGGTTAATCTTGCCAGTGGTCAGACACTGTGCCCGCAATGTGCCAGATTATTGAAGGTGTGTGCTTGGATCTAGTGACTGATTTATTAGACCGCCTGATTCTTTGGCTGCGTCCGATTCTTGCTCCATGGGAATTCTTGGTCTTGACAGGAGCCTTTTGAGTAAAGTCTTTTGACTTAAATGACGTTTCACACTTGAGTCTTAATTCTTCTGTTGAGCCTCTGCATCAAAATCCCTCAAATTTCACTCCTGTGCATTACCTCCTCGTCCCTCTCGCTTCTATCCATTATGCATTGAGGGCTTTGTGCTCATACAGGAGCGGCTCCTCCGCTATGGCGGAGGAGCGTAGCCCCACTGCTTTTAAGCAGTGCAAATAAAGGAAACATAAAATCATAATAACTTTGAGTTATTATCATTTTATGTTGCCGTGCTGCTTGGTGGGCGGGGCTGCTCTGCTCTCGGAGCAGGGCAGGGGAGGACTGGTTTGCCAACTCCTAAGTGCACATGACTATTTGGCTGGCCCTCTGGGACCGACCAAACAGTCATCCGCACTTTCCCTGTTCGACACACAGGCTGCATTACAGCCTGCGTGGAGAACATGCCCAGGCCCCCATTCGCTGGCTGAGCATTGAACCACGATGCTCAGACCAATCACATTGCAGCGTAGTGATTGGTCAGGGGAGCCTGGCTGTACTTCCTGTTCCTGGAGTCTGTTGGAGGAGAGCAGGGGCAGAGATGTGGGACCCGGCGGCAAGGTAAGTGTTTAAAAACAAAATTGTGGTGAACAACCATTACAACGCAACTTTTACAACGCACTGCCATTACAACGAAACTGTTACAACGCAAATGCTGTGACAACGCATGCCATTACAACGCAAGTCTTTACATCGACTTGCACTAGATGGCGTGCTAACATTAAAAATAGTGTAGTTTACTATCCAAACACCTTCCCTACTGCAACGTGGACTGGAGTTAGAATAGTAAATTACCCTTTTTTAATGTTAGCACGCCATCTACTGCAAGTCGATGTAAAGACTTGCGTTGTAAAGACTTGCGTTGTCACAGCATTTGCGTTGTAAAAAATTCGTTGTAACAGCATGCGTTGTAAAAGCATGCGTTGTAACATCATACATCCCAAAATTGTACATTGCATCTCCCCACCATTGAGCTGTTCCGGCCCCCACTGTAGATACACCCTCTACCAATTATAAAAAGGCCCTACCCCCTCCACAACTCCTGTTCTTTTGTGTCTGTAGACAGCGTAGATTGCTTTGAAGGTTTGACTCTTTCTTCCTGCCGGCTACTTTTCTTTAAAGGCATTTCTCAAGCCTGGCATTTCTTCTTTTGTGAATGTGGCCGGTTCTGGTTTGTTTCTTTGGCCTGCTGCAATGGTTCAAGTACCACCAGTGGAGGTACAGTGTTGTAAGTTTGATCCTTTCATGTCAGAAGGTTCCTGTTCTGTCCCGCTCTGGCCTGCCCCAGTTACCGCGTGAGCATGTTATCCTTCATCCTGGTGCCTTGCTGGCACTTATTGTGCCAGTCCATTTTCTGGGGCCCATGGGATGTCTGCACACGGTGCGGCAGACTTTCAATTTATTTTATAGGGATGCTTCCTTTTTCTCCCGGCCAAAGGTCCGCGGTGCATTCCTCTAGCCGGAGGGGGGCATGGCCTGTGGCTGGGGATGAGTTCGCCCGGCCGGAGGTTTGCCGTGCCATCCTCCGGCCAGGTTGTGTGTGGGGCTGTGTTGCTGCTTGTGGCGCATCAGGCTCTGCAGTGTACTTCTGGAGTCCCTCAGGCTGCTATGCCCCTGTGGCTCATGGCTCCAGGTCTGCTTTGCAGGGCATGCATGCCGGGTGCACTTCCTTATGGCCCTGGTGAGCACTTGTTGTTAGGTGGCACCTCTGTGCCTGCCTGTTGTGTGGCTGCAGAGGCAGTTCAGTTTTGGCATCTCCTGGGCTGCGCGGTGCCTGTGGTGGACGCATGGTGACGTGAAGGGGGGATGTCTATGTCTGCCCTGCCCTGCCTGTTTTTGTCTGGCCTTGCATGTGGGCCGGAAGTGGCATTTTCAGGGTCTGCTCGGCACTGTTCTACATGTTTCTTTGCCTGCTGAGTACATGGTCACTGGCTGTGTCTGGTCCTCTCTCCACCACATTTCTGGGGTTGGTACTGCCTTTGTGTTTGGGGATCCTGTTTTCGCTCTGCCACACTTGGTTAGCGCCTGTACCTGCGTGCCCAGATAGGTCGTTACACTTCTGTTCGTGGGCAGATGGTTGTCTTCCTTTTGCAAGCTGCAGGGCTTGGGGATGTTCCTGGTTGTGGCACGGCGGGATCCGCTGCGTGCATTTGGTTTCCCTTGGGCTACTATGCCCCTGTGGTGGTCGCAGTATCGGGACTTGGTGTAGTTGCTACACTTCCGCATTTTCTGCCTGGCTTGTGCTGCTGTGTGGAAGGCTTGCAATAGGTGTCCCAGTGGGTAGCTTTGCACCTGCTGCGGTCTCTTTTGTATGTGCCATTCCCAGGTGGTACGGGCTCTCGACTCTCTTGTGGTGCTCCTGAGGTTTTGGTGTGTGTTCCTGCAGCCTAGGGCTCAATGGTGCGGGCGCTTGTCTGTAGCTCAGCATCTGCTTTTGGCCTGGGTTGCTTTCCTGTGTTTGAGCCTTGTTATTCCCGCTTTGCCTGGCCAGTAGTCTGCTCTGTATTTCTCTGGTCATGGTGTGTGTGCGGAAACTGTGGTTCCCCGATGATCTCCTGACATTGTAGCTCGGAGTCATTGTCTTGGGTCTCTTGTGTTGCTGTCCCTGCTCTGGCATGATAAGTTCCTGTTGATCTCATACGTCTTGCTCCAGGGATGTTGCCTGGTGGTCGGGCTCCCGACTTTGGGACGAGGAGGGGGGCTGGTCTTTTAGTCTTTCTCTGCCGGTACTGTCTGCATTGTTTGCGTCCGGCCGGTCTGTGGTGCCTCCTTCAGCTGGGGTTGGCATTTCTGTAGTGCCTGGGTGGCAGTGTTTCCTCAGCTGTCAGTGTTTCGGCCTGCGGGGCTCGGTGCCGCGCCTCTCCGGATGGTCTGTTGCTTATAGCCTGTTTAAGCTGGGTACGGTTTTGGTCTGTCTTCAATGGGCCTGACTCCAGGGGAATCCTTGGACTACAGAAATCCCTGTGCTTTTTGGGTCACTTCCGGGCCAGTCTCTGTCAGTCACTCTAGCAGGATGGGTGTACTGCGGCAGCGTGGAGCTGCACGCTTCCAGCTATTCATTTACACGAGCTTTATGTGCGCCTGGGGCTCTTGGAGAATGCGGTGAGTAACAGTCTGTGGGGGGTGCGGTGCTCCTTGCTTGTGGCAAAACAGTCACTGACGGATATTCAACTGGAGGCTTCCTTGCACCTGAATGGTCTACCTCTCACCATCCCATGTCTGGTTATGTTCCGTTTTGTTGTGTTTGGGCCTCCATTTATGCCCTTCTATTAAGTTGTTATCTGTTTACTCCTGGTGTATAGTGTTTCGTGGCTTTTCCTGGTTCTGTTGGACTTTACCCTCTTTCTTCTCCATGGTGTGGTGGTGATCTCTGTCTCCTGCTTCTCCCATACATTGGTGGTAAGGGTGACCCTGTTGCCACATCCCTTCTGCTTGGTTCCTTCTTGGTCCCTCTTGTTGATGAAGCTTCATTCATTCATTTAGGTTTGGGCTTTTGGTTCCTGTGATTCGCAGGGTGGATGGGTGCCTGATGGAGTCCTTTGTGTTCTCTAGTTTGGTGCTACGGGCTGCTTGATATGCAGCTTTGACGGCAATGTCTTTGGTGAGGGATTTTGTGACTTTGGCAGGGGCTAGTCCAGAGGTAGAGTGTGTTGGTTGTCTGGGGTTGTAGGGTTCAACATATTGCCTTCTTGGCTGTTGGGTCGGTAGTTCCTGTTAATGGCGACTTTGGCATCCTCCTTTGCAGTCATGGCCTGACGGTTCCTCTGGTTGCAGACCCGATATGCAGCTATGGCTGTCTCTTCTTCCTTTCTTAAGGTGCCGTTCGGGTGCCTGGCGGTTCGGTGAACAGTTGTTTGGTTGAATGCCTGGTCCGGATGGTCCTCTTCCGGCGCATTTTCTCTTTTGGCTGCCTGGGTGCGCAGGGCTTTCCCACAAGCGGTACCCCATTCCCATTCCTTCCGTAGGGGTGGTTTCTGCCCAGGTGCGGTTAGCGGCAGGTAATCCTGTCAGATGCGGGTCCCTTGGGAGAGCTCAAGCTTGCGTTGTCCAGTGGGTGCGTGGCCTGTGAGTGGTAAATTGCAGTGTTCCTTCCTGCATGGGTGCTTGCCTTTTCATCTGGTGGGTGTGGTGGTTCGTTCAGAGCTGCTTTCTCATCAACTTGGTCTTCCGTCCACATGTTAAAGGGTGGCTCCTTTCTCCCATCCTAAGGTGAGCCATCCTGGTTCCGCTGGTTTAGGTCGGGGTGGTGTTTGCTGTATACTGACAGTCTTGGGGTGTTTAAGCCGGTGTTTGATCTATGGCACCTCACCTCGTGGGTGGCTTTCACTCCATTCAACTGCTATCCTTCCAGATACTACTTCCTTTGGGGTCTTCGTGGTTTTGCCTGTCGCATTCCTAAAAATTCCTGTTTGTCCATGTCATTGGCAGTTTCTGGGGTGCACTGTGGGGTCACAGCCTTTCCAGTTCCTGCCGTTTGGGCCGTAGGCAATCTACTTTGGTTGTCTGGGTACTGAATACCCTGATGGCCATTCTGGTGCCTCCATTGCGCTATTCCCTGATTTTGTTTCTGGGTGGATAAGGGGTTTCAGCTTGTGGATGGATGCTCTGCTGCTTCTTTGGACTGTGGGCCTATTGTTTGTTTACCTCCATTTGCCTTCCTGCAGGGGTTTCTGGTTCGGGTTTGGTGGGGGGGGGGGGGTCCACCGGCTGTTCTTGTGACTCAGGCATGGCCTGTTCCATTGGTTTCCTCTGTTGTTGGAGATGGTGGCGGGTCTGACGTGATAGGTTCCATAGGTTATGTCTGCCCTGTGGTTTCATAGACTCCTAGTGCCCTCTCTGGCGTTTACTGAGTTGTCGTCTTGCCAATTGGGTGGTGTGGCTTCATTTTGCATAGTCTTTTGGCTTCTATCACTTTTTTGGTGCTGGTGCATGGGTCGGTGGGAGGACTGGTGGGGGGGTTTGCCTGAGCTCCTTATGCTCAGCATGGGCCACCGTTTGGGGCTTGGTGTGATTGTACGCATGTGGTTCAGTTTTCTGTTTCTCTGCCTCAGGGGCTACTGGCCCTCCAGGATGGCCTTTTGAGGCTTTGTGGTCCCCTTCATGGGGTCTGTTGGTCCATCTGGGCCTGAGCATCTGGTTCTTTGAGGGGTGGTCCATTCTCCATTCATTCCCTCCGGTGTTGTGCCCCTCTTGGGCTTTCAATATGGTTTTGTGGGCCCTCCGGTGTCCTCCGTTTGTCTCTCTATCGTCTGCGGGCGTTACGCCTTCTGGCTTTGCAGCCATTTTGTTTTCTGGTGGTGGTGATGTTGGCTCGTGGACTGGGTGACCTTGACTCGTCTTGTCTGTCTACTTTCTTTCCTGTGTTTGGGGCCAGTTTTGGCTTTGTGGTTCTGTCCGCTGTGTTGGAGCTGGACTGTCTTTCCTGTTTGTTTGCCCATAAGTGTGCATCTTGCTTGGGTGTTTCTAAGCTAATGCTTGGACAGTTGGCCTGGTCTTTTTTGGCTTGGTACATCTCATTGCCTAATGGAGATAAGCGAGAGGGATGAGGAGGTAATGTTTCCATTAATTACTGGTAATTACATTGCTCCAAGTCCTACGCTCGCTTATCTCGATTAGTCCCTCCCTCCCTCCCGTCGACCAACTGTGTCTAATGTGGCTTGGTGTGTACAGGCCTTTTTATATTGGTAGGGGGGTGTCTACGAGGCACAGGGGCCTCATTGCATAATGGAGATAAGCGAGAGTAGGACTTGGAGTAATGCAATTTCCAATAAGTAATGTAAACATAACTGCGTCTTAATGATTCCTCTTGCGCAGTCTAATGTCAGTACAGGTTTATCACGCTTTGTTCGTACCTGTATTTATTTGGAGAACATGGTTTTCCATTTATAATGTCTAAGATGGAAGTGTAGAGCCAATTTTTGGGTTTCTTCCTAAAAGTAATTTGATTTGTTTTTAAACACACAGCGAGGGGTAGGCTGTTCAGAGCCCTGGCCCTGAATTGAACATGCCACATGCCAAAGACTTTGCTGGTGGCATGTTGAGTCAGTAAAGCTGAAAGTTTTCTGTTGTGGGGTGGATGGGTTGCAGGATCATAACTGTCAGGAATTTAAGCACAAATGATCATGAATCTTTTCCTGGCCATCTTAATGCAGTGTAGTTAGCAAGAGGCACAACATTCAGACCCACCAGTTATCTTCCCATAATCTACTTTGGGACGAATTCAGTAGAGGACATTATCCTAGGCCAGTCTGAATAAAACACTAATTTCAACTGCAATTTTACAGTTGAGTTAGTCTGGAGATGCATATTTGGATTGCAATGCAGCACATTTAGATAGAAAAAAAGGAAATTAATTTTGATCATCAGAGATGCAAGCAAATAAACTTTTACCAGTGTTAACCTCAGATTTCTCTCATTCTTGATAAGGCTGGAGTGTCCACTCCATTTGAAGGTCAAATAGTATTTCCCCAGAGGGCCGCTGTATGCAGTAAATGACTGAAATTGAAAATGGACAGATCATTGTTGTATTCACATTCATCGTGAACTTTTGGAAAGCCAGAGCATCTAGATCTCTCTTAGGATTGTAAAAAATAAGGGTGTTCTGAGTGCACATGTAAAAACAGAGATCTAAAAACTGGATGGGACTGACTGAATATGCTGAATACACACAACTCTGACTTTAAGGATGTTATAGAGACCACTTGAGATGCCCAACTTGAAGTATTATAGCTAAGGCCTATGCCTGTATTGCTGACCACTTGACACTACCTGGATTATTGTGTCAAATGCAGCAGGTAGGGTGGGTCCAACGGGTCAAGAGCTGAAACATTGCCATTGTGCTAAGATCATCGATGGCTGGGATGACCATGGGAGCTCTTACACAGTAAAACATGTTTGTCATGTTTCTTTTCACAGTTTATTACGAAGATACTAAAATGACGGGGAAAAAAAATGATCATGTCAATTAAGTTCAGTGATCATTTGTTTAGGGAATTCTTTTTGCTGTTAAGAGATGTCACTATTGGCTTTCTGTTTGTTGGTACATTTTTAAGTGGCCTAGTCATTGTGAATTTAAATAGGCCCAACACATCTCTGTTGGTAACTTTCTAAAAGTGGCATTTTTAGAATTGTAATTTAAAATCCAGCATTACCATAAGTTAGGATTTTAAATTGTGATTCCAGGGACACCAAACACGAATTGGTCCCGGTTCCCATTTGGAAATTACACTTATAAAATGTTATATGGAAAATTCCAATGTTATCCTATGGGAGAGGTAGGCCTTGCAATAGCAGAAAACAAATGTAGAGTTTTTCACCACCAGGACACACAAAACTTAAAAGTACATATCCTACTTTTTAAATACATTGCACCATGTAGTCTGGACTGAGCAGAACCTCCAAAAGGGGTGACATATGCATTAAAAAAGGGATGTTTGGGTCTGGCAAGAGGTTTGTCAGGTCGAAATGGCAATTTAAAACTGCATTCACAGGCTTTGTAATAGCAGGCTTGAGAGGTTTAAAGTGCTACTCAAGAGGGTGGCACAATCAGTGCTGCAGGCCCACTTGTACCATTTAATTTACAGACCCTGGGCACACGTGGTACACTTTAGTAGGGACTTACAAGTGAATTAAATATGCCAATTGGGTATTATCCAATGTTACCATGTTTTAATGAGCGAGCACTTTAGCACTGGATATCAATGGTAAAGTGCACAGAGTTCTATGGCCAACTAAAATGAATTCTGAAAAAAGTGGAGGCCAAAGGCCAAAAGTTTAGGAATGACCTTGCAGAAAGGGCCAAGTCCAATAGTGATGGAGATTAGTTAATGCATCTTAGCCATTATACCATGAAATTGTTCCACAATTCACTGTAAATAAATCATAAAATCGTTCCCACGAACCAGATCCTTCATGCATCTCACTGCCTAAGACGTCATTTCCGGACCGAAAGTGCTGTTTAAGTTTTTAGGATTTCCCGACGTGTATAGAGAACCTCTGTGATAAGAGCAGGGCCGGCTCTAGGGTGGTGCGACCGGTGCCATTGCACCGGGTGCTAACTTCTGGGGGCGCTATGTTTGCAATTATGTTATAGTTTTTAAAGCACCAGCTGCTGCGTTCCATTCGTCTAGCAATTTTCATACAATAAAAATGTCTAGTTAACTCTGGTGATTAATGTTCTTCCTGGAGTGAGAGTGGAGTTTTGTTTAGTGGAAGTTTTGACTCAACCAAATGTAGCACAGTGGGTTAGTATGCCTGATGCAAAGTACGTGTACATGCAGACCACAAAGTGCATATAATCTAAAAAGGTCAGTGCTTTTGTCAGAGAGATCCTTTAGGGGCATATCAACAACAACCGGCGATAATTATCGCTCAGCGCTCTTAGCGTGAGGATAATTATCGCCGGCTAGCGTGAATTTTTATCGCTGAGATAGCGTGCTATTAGCAACGCTTATCTCAATAGCGATAAAAATCTACACGCTAACAGGCTAACGTGAGATTATCGCTGGAAACCCAGCGATAATCACACGTTACCTTGTTGATAGGGACAGGCAAACTTAGCCATGATATCCTCCTTCCATAGGATATCATGGGTAAGTCAGAAAAATGCCAGATGTAAAAAAGCAGCGTTAACCGCGGTTAGCGCTGCTTTTTTTGTCTCTAACAGGGTTAGCGACATTCTTGATAATAGGAGAAATGTCACTTAGTGACATTTCTCCTATTATTTTACTCTGGAACGCCCCCTTTGCATCTCATTAGAGATGCAAGGGGAAGCGTAGAGTAAAAGGGTGCTAACATGCAAATTTGCATGTTAGCACCCTGTTGTTGATAGGGCGCTAGTTTTATCTCTGCTTTTTTGGCTTTTAAAGCCAAAAAAGCAGAGATAAAGCCCTTGTTGATATGCCCCCAAGTTCCTTGCAGTGTATTCGTTAAAATCCTAACATAGAACAGGGAGCTATTAACTGTCATCTAAGAGCTGCATGCAAACTGCAAGGTATATATTATTAGAGGGTTATGCCTTTTCCCCCAGCCTTTCATTATTCTAACCTTGCAAAATAGGTTAATTTCGGTAAAAAGAAAAAGAAAAAAACCCAATTCTTAATATTAAATGTAACCCCATCTATGGTGTTATGTTTTAAATTCTGAGCTTTTGCTTCTCCACACCAAGCACTCAAACTATACTGTCTACCAGTATGGACGACATGTGACTCCTACACCTTGTATTCCTCTGTGTTATGAAACATTCCTATACACTGATTTAGACATTGTCTCTGTGTAATGTGTGTGTGATTTAAAGTGCTCTGACACCCTACACTGGTAAGAGCAGCGCTATAAACCTAATTAAATGCATCTCAGAGAGTGAGTGGTTATTGAGACGTGAGGGGCACTGTTAAAGGGTGGTAGAGAGGGAATCCCTGGCGAAGATGGTCAATGGGGGGCGCCAACAAACATTGTTGCACAGGTCCTCACAAGCGCTAAAGCCGTCCCTGGATTAGAGAACATTTATCTCTCCTACAAGGCACTTGTAAGATTTCTGTAAGTATAATTGTTGCACAGCATTACAACATTCCCTGTGGTTTGTCCCTTCAAATGGTGTTTTTCGAAGTTTTGTTCGCCGCAGCCAAGCAACAGACTTTTTACTTTTTTTTCTTCGAAAACTTACTTATTACATTTAATAGGTTGCACGCGTTGGTTCTTTTATCTCAAGGACGTGCTGTCCTAAAAATATGTCTGCACTGTAGTGTTAGTCGATTATTCTCACTCACCACGATCTAATTGACAGATTCCTGGTGAACCAGCTTATCTCCTTTTGGATTTTGATATGTAGGTCGCCTCGGACTAAAATAAACCTGCGTCACCTGTCCTTGGACTTTTATTTTGTTTTCAAACTAAGCAGGCGACGTGAGCCATAGTTTGGCTAACCTGCAGGCCACGGATATTCGACGACTCTTTCATTGTGTGGAAGCTTTGTTAAAGGGGTGGGGTCCTTGGGCCTGCATGCCTATGCTGTGCTGGGATCTATCACTTGCTGACTAGGCCCTTTGTGAGGTCTTGTTTTGTGCGACGTGAAACCGCCACACCCGTGGATGACATATGCAGAGAAGCCTCTCTTAACCCCAAAAAATGTTGTCGGTAGCACATTTTAATCGCTACTTGATTAAGAAAGGGAACTCGAGTCTCAAAACAAACTCACATTCCTTCAGTTTAGAGTAAAGACACTGAATTGTAACCTGCGCGAACTGCACGCGAGTTGTAGGCAGGCACATCGTCTGTGTTTGTGTGTATTCAGATGCAGGCGAAATCCAGGCAAAGCAGGCACTGTATGGAAGCCATTGTCAATGGTTCAAGCTAGGGGTGGGATTACTAAATAAAATCTATTTACTTGTTCATAACTCTCCCAGCTCCATCCTTTGCTGTTAAAATGTTTATCACTTTGACTCCTACACCCAGGCAGGACAAGAGTGACAAAAGATGTTACTAATGGCCAGGGCCACTGGAATCATGTGTAAAGGAGGACCAAATTATGCGGCAGAGTTGACTAATTATGCAGCAAGCAGAGGAAAATTATACAATGTAAAGCGGCACATATGTTACCTTGTTCTTAGTAAATTTTGATCTATTTGTGCTAGACACATTTTTATAATGTGCAGATTATACAGTAGATGATGGATTATATGGAAAATGCATAATAATGTGGAAAAATCTGTGACTGCGGAATCTCATAATTCTAATGGCCCCTTTTTACAGATTGATGACCGGCACTGTTTTCTTTCACTGAAACAGAGCAATGTTTTCAGTATAGTGTGTTTTTTAGGTCGAGCCTAGGCAGCGCATGCTCTGCAAGGTATGCTGTATTCAGTTATGGACTTGAAGCTCCACCCACTTTTTGACCATATTTTTCATTGGCTTATGTCATTGTTCTTTGTACATGTTGGCTTCTGGTTTGTTGAAAGGCTTATTAGTCCCTCCTCAGTACCTCCCTATCTTCCGTTGTTACCTCCCATGAGGACTGGCCCTTTTATATGTGTCCTAACTCGGGAGCTTTCATTAGCACGTTACAAGAACTATTTACTTAAATAATGTACACAACACTTACGGGACGTCTGCTTTAGTAATGGCGACTGCTTCCTAAAAGACTTTTCATTTCCATTTCTTGTTTTGTTTGTGGCTCACCACACTACTTTTATTTTCGGTTTATTTACTTTTAATTTATTTACAGTAGCTTTGCTGCTCCGTTATGTTTTAGTAACTCAGTGCGGCGCCCGCTTAATGGGCGTCATGCTATAACTTTTAAATGCGCTCTGTTCTCCCCTCTCTCCCCCGCTGCATGGACGCCCACAGAGGGGCTCTGTCTTAATTAAAGAAATCTGCTTGTTTTGTTTACAAGTGCCCCATACCACGCTCTCACATTAATGGCGGCGTGCTCCTTTCTATAGACGCAGCTCGTCTAAAAAGAGGGGCGCGCCGCTATTAAAGTGAAACCGCGGCATGGGACGCTTTTACAAAAAAGCATTTGTCAACTTGAAAAAACAGATGCTTTTTTTGTAAATGCGCCCCATGTAGCGATTTCACTTTAATGGCGGTTGCGCCCCTTTCTTTAGACGAGCCAGGTCTAAAGAAAGTGGCGCGGCCACCATTAACGTGAAAGCGCAGCATGGTGCTCTTTTCAAATAATAGCATTTGCCATGCAATAGATCTCGCATTTGCGAGGGTTTAAGCTATTGGCATTGTCCTTTACAACGCCACTATCTCAAACTCTCGTAAATGCGAGACCTATTGCATTGCAAATGCTTGTTTCCCTTTCCCTCAGAGACACGATAAATGATCTACTTGGCTGCTCTGGCGCCACCCCAGCGATCAATTAAAAACAATCGGCTTTTCAGGTGAGAACAAAGACAGATTACTCTGTAAATGTCAGTATCCGCCAAAGATGCCATTATTTGGCCATTTAAAGGTCAGGCAGGGTGGTGTTTACACAGCGTCACTTGGCCATTGATCGCCGCTGGTGTACTGCAGTATTTTGCTGGCCACGCCCCATCTAGTAAACCGCAGCAGAAATCTGCATCTAACTCTTTTTTTTTCTCAGGGACGTAAAGCAGAACTTCGGGAAGACCATTTCTTACTCGTAAATTCAAAATAATTAACCTGTAAAAGTACATTCAGTATGTGCTCCTCGCACTTAGTTTCAGAGTGTGATGTGCTATACTCTTATGGTGAAATAAAAGTACATCTATCCAACTAAAATAATCTCCCTCAAATATGCAGATCAGAGGGTTGTAACATGTTGTTGTTATTAAAAAGGCATTTGGAACATTAATATTTATTTGTCTTTTTCTTCAGTTGGAGCCCTTTTGATGCTCCAGAACTGTTTATCTTCTCAAAGTCTAGTTATTGAGGTAAAGTTACCAGATGGCTTGGCCAAATACATGCTGCTCCAATCTTGGGTTTTTGGCAAACCATGTAACACATTCCTGGGAGTTGAAGTTCTCTTTCACTTGAGTGAATCCATTTGTACTCACACATTAGAAAATAATGATTTATAATAAAAATCTCAGGACTGGAGTATTGTGTCCCATTTGACGTAGAGTCATCTGGTAACCTTACACCAGTGGCGGCTCACAGAGGGAGTGCTATGGGGCGGGGGGGCTGGGAAGGGGCAGGGTGGGGGTTAGTGGACTCGTACCTACGACAGACAGGAGTAAAGTAAGTAATTAAATAAATAAAACTATTTACCTTGCGCTCGCTACATCGGGTGGAGAGGGTTGTACGATCCACTTCCATCTTCATTGTTTTTTATTTATTGCTGCCAATATGTTACCGGACCCATCTGTTGCGCCTGCTTTGGTGGGGTGGGTATTAGTTCATGTCATGTTAGTCATGGTTTGATGCTGTTTAAACATATTTTTTTTATATAATATTCATGGATTTGCATGGAAGGTCTCTGTGTCAGGTTTGTTATAATAAAAACAGGTTTGAAAACACAGAGGACGCTTTTTTTAATGACAGGAAACAGTACATGCATGTGGCTTGCCCTTCAATCATCCCTAGGTATCTTCTAATGAGGATTCGTCAGGGCTGCATGCCTGTATTTTACTATTCAATGCTATTAGAAAGCCTCTTAGCTCCATTAGTGATGGCTACCTCCATCTAGTGCCTGCCCAGGAGTCATTCTCCTGTCACTGATCAGTGAACCCTATGAAGCATGTACCCTGGCTACATGCATCTAAGAACCTCCCATAGGTCGCTCTTCTGTTGCTGCTTGGTTGAACCCATGAGGCATTCACCCTGGCTGCATGCGTCTAAGAATCTCCCATAGGTCGCTCTTCTGCTGCTGCTTGGTTGAACCCATGAGGCATTCACCCTGGCTGCATGCGTCTAAGAATCTCCCATAGGTCGCTCTTCTGTTGCTGCTTGGTTGAACCCATGAGGCATTCACCCTGGCTGCATGCGTCTAAGAATCTCCCATAGGTCGCTCTTCTGCTGCTGCTTGGTTGAACCCATGAGGCATTCACCCTGGCTGCATGCGTCTAAGAATCTCCCATAGGTCGCTCTTCTGTTGCTGCTTGGTGGAACCCATGAGGCATTCACCCTGGCTGCATGCGTCTAAGAATCTCCCATAGGTCGCTCTTCTGCTGCTGCTTGGTTGAACCCATGAGGCATTCACCCTGGCTGCATGCGTCTAAGAATCTCCCATAGGTCGCTCTTCTGCTGCTGCTTGGTTGAACCCATGAGGCATTCACCCTGGCTGCATGCGTCTAAGAATCTCCCATAGGTCGCTCTTCTGCTGCTGCTTGGTGGAACCCATGAGGCATTCATCCTGGCTGCATGCGTCTAAGAATCTCCCATAGGTCGCTCTTCTGTTACTGCTTGGTTGAACCCATGAGGCATTCACTCTGGCTGCATGCATCTAGTGCATGGTGTGGACTACACCTCCCGCGCTCCTGGGTAGACTCAATCAATTGTTTATCCTGGCTGCTTGTAACCCGTGCACTCTTATGAGCCGCTCCTAAGTTCCTCATGGCTAACTCCAACAAGCATTGGCAAAGCCAATAGGTCTCGCATATGCAAGAGCTATTGGCTTTGCTGTGTTTCATCCATATTGTACACCAGCGTGACTGTTGTTCTGCATGGCTAAAAGTTAGTGGAGTAGAGGAGAGTGGCATGGAGTGTTGGAGAGTGGAATGGCAAAGAGTGGAGTAGAGTTTTGTGGCATAGTGTGTCATGTATTGGAGTGGTAGATAGTGGAGTCACATAGAGTGGCATACAGTGGACTAGCATAGAGGGGATTGTGTAGAGTGCATTGGCATAGGGTGTTGAAGAGCATAGTGCTGTAGAGTGAAGCAGCAAAGATTTCAGCCGTGCACTGTTTAGCGTCTAAGAATGCAGTGGCGTAGATTATGGTGTTGCATAGTAGAGTGCAGGGTGGAGTAGAGTGCAGTGGTATAGAGTGCATTCACGTAGAGTGCATTGGTGTAGAGTGTTAGAGTGTTGCAAAATATCGTGGTGCAGTGTGCAGTGCTGCAGAGTAGAGTGTTACAGAGTGCAGTGGCACAGAGTAGAATATAGTGCCATGGAGTGCTGCATAGTGCAGTATCATAGTGGACTGATGCATAGTGGAGTGGCATAGAGTGCCTTGGCATAGAATGCCATAGTGCAGAGTAGAGTAGCGTAGAGTCCAGTGGCATAGACTGCAGTGCTGCAGAGTAGAATGCAGTGGCAAGGGGCCCAATTCACAGAACTACCTTAAGACAAAATCCTAAACTTACTACCATTTTGGTATTCACAGAAGGCACTTACTCATTTTGGTATTCACAGAAGGCACTTACTCATTTCGGTATTCACAGAAGTTAGGAGTTCTAACTTTAGGACTCCTAAATGCCTTCTGTGAATACCGAAAATCTCAAAGTTAGGATGTTTCTCAGTTTAGGAGTAGTAACGTTAGGAGGCCTAAAGTTAGGACTCCCTAACTTCTGTGAATATCGAAATGAGCAAGTGCCTTCTGTGAATACCAAAATTTTGAATAGGGTTTTGTCTTAAGATAGTTCCGTGAATCGGGCCCACAGAGTGCAGGTGCAGAGTGTAGTGACGTACAGTGCGGTGGCATACAATTCAGTGGTGTACAAGGTAGCATCGTAGAGTGCATTGACGTAGATCAGAGTAGTGCCTAGAATAATGCAGTGGTGCAGGGTGCAGTGATGTGGAGTGATGCAAAGTGCAGTGGTATAGAGTGCAGTGATGCATAGTAGAGTGACGTAGAGTCCATTGGCATATAGTGCATTAGTGCAGAGTAGAGGGCATAGAGTTCAGTGATGGAAAGACAGTGTTGTGGAGAGTTCAGTGTTGTAGAATGCAGTGGTATAGAGTAGATTGTTTCAGAGTAGAGAAAAGTGTTGTGGAGTGGTGCAGGGTAGAGTGCAGTGGCGTAGATTGAAGTGACATAAAATTCAGCATCACACAATGCAGCTTTGTAGAATGCAGTGGCGTAGAGTGGTGTACTGCAGATTGGGATGTATGACGTTACAACGCATACTTTTACAACGCATGCACTTACAACGCAATTTTTACAACGCAACATCCACTACAACGCATTCCATTACATCGCATGACACTACAACGCATTTTTAAAAACTACCTTTACAACGCATTCCATTACATCGCATACTACCTTTACAACGCATACCATTACAACGCATAATATTACATTGCATTTAAGGTAAGTATTGAATAGTATAGGGGTAAAAATTACTATTCTAACTCCAGGGGGTGCAACAGTAGGGTAAGTGTTGGATAGTATAGGGGTAAAAATTACTATTCTAACTCCAGGGGGTGCAACAGTAGGGTAAGTGTTGGATAGTATAGGGGTAAAAATTACTATTCTAACTCCAGGGGGTGCAACAGTAGGGTAAGTGTTGGATAGTATAGGGGTAAAAATTACTATTCTTACTCCAGGGGGTGCAACAGTAGGGTAAGTGTTGGATAGTATAGGGGTAAAAATTACTATTCTAACTCCAGGGGGTGCAACTGTAGGGTAAGTGTTGGATAGTATAGGGGTAAAAATTACTATTCTAACTCCAGGGGGTGCAACAGTAGGGTAAGTGTTGGATAGTATAGGGGTAAAAATTACTATTCTTACTCCAGGGGGTGCAACAGTAGGGTAAGTGTTGGATAGTATAGGGGTAAAAATTACTATTCTAACTCCAGGGGTGCAACAGTAGGGTAAGTGTTGGATAGTATATGGGTAAAAATTACTATTCTAACTCCAGGGGGTGCAACAGTAGGGTAAGTGTTGGATAGTATAGGGATAAAAATTACTATTCTAACTCCAGGGGGTGCAACAGTAGGGTAAGTGTTGGATAGTATAGGAGTAAAAATTACTATTCTAACTCCAGGGGGTGCAACAGTAGGGTAAGTGTTGGATAGTGTAGTGTAATATTATGCGTTGTAATGGTATGCGTTGTAAAGGTAGTATGCGTTGTAATGGAATGCGTTGTAAAGGTAGTTTTTAAAAATGCGTTGTAGTGTCATGCGATGTTTGGAATGCGTTGTAGTGGATGTTGCGTTGTAAAAATTGCGTTGTAAGTGTAGTGCGTTGTAAAAATTGCCTTGTAAAGGTTGTTCCCCGCAGATTGGCGTACAGTTTAGGAACGTAGAGTTGAGTGTTGCAGAGTAAAGTGCATTGGCATAGAGTGCAGTAGCATAGATTGGAGTGACAAAGACTGGATAAGTATAGAGTGCAGTGGCTCAGAGTGCATTGTCATAGAGTAGAGTGGTTTGGAGTAGAGAAGCGTAGAGCGGAGTGGTGCAGAATGGAGTAGAGTGCAATGGAGCAGAGTGCAGGGGAATGGAGCAGAGTAGAATGCTGTGGTGCAAAGTGGAGTGGTGTAGAGTAGAGTATGCATGGCGTGGTAACATGCTGCCATTATAGACCACACATTTTCAATTGAATTAACCATTACATTTTCACCAAAAAAACACCAAAGAGTGCACAAAAATAATGTGTGGAAAACGCATCACCTAGTGTATTGATTTGTTTAATCATATTAAAGTATTTGTCTCTAACACACTTAAGATTTAACAAAAATGTGCTCCATTGTGCGTTCCTGATTCTGAAATACTTGCACAGTGTATTTACATGTTGTGCTAGAAAAACACACTTTCCTACCCTAAGTATCCAGCACATAAATCTCACTTTGGAGTCTGAGAATATAAACACCAAACTCCCTCAGAAGACAGACATTTGACTCCTGTCGTTGAATGCACAGCAAATGTGACAAGAATAAGATTAACAGGCCTGTTTACTGAAAGGGGCACTTGTGGAAGAATGCAAGGAGACTTTGTGTGAAAAGACCTGCTCCTTTGGAGGGACAAACTCGCCCTGGACAGCCTCAAACAAGGCCAGGAAATAGAAAGCCATAAAATGTCAGTTGCAAACCACAAAGCCAATGGTAAGGAATGGGTGGAATGCATTTGCTGGGATGCTTTCTGAATGTACCCAAGATGTCTTTAGCAAACCAAACAGTTGCTGTGCATGCCTGTGGATTACTCCTCAACACTCCTAGATGCACTATTTCCTTTTATTCTGTGCATAATTGCAGGCCACACCCCTATCGATCTGGGGGAATATACACCGCACAAATAAAGCATCCACAATGACTTGCTGTACCCTGTTCACGATACAGGCTACTCTGTTGCATGTAAGTGAATTCTATAGAAGCCCACTCAATCGAGCAAACAATGAATGGATGTAAACTGTTCGTGTTGTAAACTTTAGTCCTCTCCCTGCCATCCTGTGCCAAGGTACAGAGACCTAAGATAAAAACACCACTATTGTGGCTTACTAATGACACAAACAATTATTCCTACTTAGACCTTGTTGAAATTCAACACTTCTAACCAAGCATTCGCTAGAGTGTTGCATGCTACCTGTCTGCTAATGTTGTTTGAAGCCTTGTAAGGGGTACAGAGTGCTATATCAGGGCAAGTACAAGAGAATTAATACCTTCAAAGTATTTTCCCAAAAAGTGGGGATCTGGTAAACATACTAAGCAATCACAGTGGGATATGTTGAGATTATGTTTGTGAGGATGCACTGAGAACTGACTGCCCCAGTCATATTGTTTATGGCCGTGGAAGGAGAGGGCTGTTTTCATGACTTTTCACTGCTTCTCTACTTATTTTTCAGAGTGTCTTTTAAAACAGATGATGAATGAGATCCCCTTTGGAGGGCTTGGTGGTGTTAAAGTATATCTGGAGAGCGAGCTGAGATAATAGGCCATGCTTTAGCAGAGGAGCTGTATTTTTCAAGAGGACATTAGTGTCCTAGAAGGCAGGTAGTTGAAAGTAGGTTCAGCCCTAGTAGCAACATTAGATTTGAGTTAAAGAAAGGGACCAGGAAATTATACGACTGGTTCAAGATAATGGTGTCCAAGGTTTGGGTGTGATCTTTTTAAACAATTGTAAGGTGAGAGATGGAGAATTTGCTGTGCTCAGGTGAAGAACAATGTGAAAGAGATCACTAGCAGAGATAAACTATGCCGGTGAGGAGGTGATTTAGGCAGAGGATTTATTTCATTTGATAATAAAGTCTTTCAGAATTTGCCATCAAAGGGAAGAAGGAAGTTGCAGGTGATGAGGTCAGTAAGCATGTTCAAGAAGCGTTATGGATACCGACAAGTCTTGGTCTTTCCAAATGAAGTAAGGGAAAACTAACTTTAAGGCATTAAAAGAAGGCAAAGATATGGCAAGAATGATCAACCAGGAGAGATTACTTTTGTCGGTGATGGAAATCCCACCTCTTGCATTTTCCAGACGATACTCTAAAATGATGGGGTAGATGGGCAGTGGCGTGAAAAAAGAGGAATGAAGAAACCATGTTAGGCAAGTTCTCCCTTAAATTGGGGATATATGGGACGCTGTCCAGGAAGGTAGCAGAGAGATTGGCACAAAAATTGTAAGTTTACAGTTGAGAAGGGTAGAATTAGAAGTAAAAGAGAGCTTACAGTTAAGAGAGGAGTTTTTGTGCGAGGCATCAAGCTTAATGAGATTTGCAGGACTAGGTATTTTAGTGGAGAAATGGACTTTCCTGCTTTGACTGAGCACAGATATTGCACCCGCTTGAGGATCAGAAATAGAGGGAGAGTGTTGAGGGCAAAGTTGAAGAAAGCAGTGGTCAAAAAGAGGCCAATGGAAGGCACATTATGATTGACTAGACAAGGCATTAATTCTCTCCCGCCTGGAATACGGGAATTCACTCTGTTTGGGAGCGCCAAAACCCATAACCAAAAAACCTGTGCAGAATGCAGCAGGCCACATTCTGCTCAATGTCCCCAGATGCAATTCAGCCTGGGAGGCATTGGTCATTGGCTCCCGGTAGATCAGAGGGTGAAATTCAAAGCACTATGCATAGCACACAGGGCACCTCTAACAAAAGACTCTGGTCTACTTCGACCTCTGAACTCGCCCTACACCCCTAGCAGAACCCCTAGATCTACTAAGGCTCAATTGGCCACGGTTCCCTATATTCAGAGAGTGAGACTTGGGTGGTACTCATTTAGCTGCAACATGGCCAAACTATGGAACGCCCTCCCTTATACAATACTGCTCATTGACAACCAACCGACCTTCCGGAGACACCTACAAATCTGACTCTTTGATAACCAACCCCTTCAGAATGTGTGGGCAGTCTATGTTGCAGATGCTAGTGCTGGGATGCCGCATGCACTTTGCAAATGTGCATAGAATAGAGTAGACTAGATGGTGGGGAGTGGTTTTGGAGTTTTCAGAAGGGGAGGGTGCTAGTGACTGCATTGAGGTTACCAATGAAAATTAGTTAGGAGTGCAAGCTTCTTACTTATGACCATAGATTTGCCGATAATAAATTCCAGAGTGAAAGCAAGGATGTGGAAATGAAGGGGATCAATGGAGATTCTACCTAATGTGATCGCCTGATGCAGGAGAGCTAGATTGGGCCAAGCTGGCAAAACAAAGAGCTGGAGAAGGGGCACTTCTTGAGGGCAATGTCAACATCAGTTGGAGATAATTGGCTAAATATGTACCTTCAGTGAGGTAGGTTAAGGATTGGATTTACACTGGAAAGGAGGGTGAAATGACAGAGGACAGATGAAGGCTGCAGTTCAGGTGAGACATTTGGGTATAAATAGTGGAAATGGCTGGTCTGAGAGGAGGGACTCTCACAAGGATTCGCAGAGGGTTAGTATTGAGGATAGTTAACATCTGTACAGTGTGAACAAGTCTTCTGAACATAATGGAGGCATGCTAATATTAGAGATATAAGTCCTTCCACTGAGCCCTGTAGAGTTGGTCTATGGGGATTCTATGAAGGTTAATGTCAGTTGAACGAAACCTAATTTTTTCATTGTTGCAATTACTGACAAGTAATTATCCTTTCCTTTTGTGATATCAAGAGACCACCATTGGTTTCTAATGGGGATCTTCTAGTTTGAAAGCACAGCAGATCTTTTTTTCAGGTAGCAGAACAGTGTTGTGAAAGTAGATTAGGCCATTTATTTTCTTTTTTGTTGTTGTTTTTTGTTTGTTTTGTTGTTGCATTATTTGATTGTAATGTTTGTCTGCCAAAGATCATCTCTGGGTACGAAGCAAGGACTTGGTCTCTGGGTTTTAGAGGCATTCTTGGAGAGCCCATCTGGTAGTTAAAATGTTTACATCCTGAGTGCATAATTTTGCTGTAGGCTTTGGTCCTGGTTACTTCTAAAAGTCATAGTTTACAAGGAAAGAATTTTTTTTTTACAAAAGTGCCTGCGAAATTTGGAAAATGGTTGAACTTTTGCACTCCCCCTCCCCATGAGATCAGCAAAGGAACATAAAGAAGGTAATAAAGAGAGGTGCATTCTGGAAGCAAGTTGGAGGAAAATGCTGGCCGACATCTCTTCATTAAGATAATAATTAAGCCTGGGCAAAGCACTACGCTACGCTCGCGTAGTTTGCAAAGTTCGCGCTACTTCGCGCTACGCAAATTGCACGTAGCACAGTGCGAACACGCGTAGCGTAGTGTTGCGTAGTGCTGCGGTCATTTTTTGCTTGCTCGCGGTCCTCAACGTCAAGTTGGCGACCGCGAGCAAGCAAAATGACATCCCGGCGAGACTTTTTCCTTGTTCGCGATCAGCAACATCAAGTTGGCGATCGCGAGCATGGAAAATAAACCTACCGGCGAGATTCCCAACGCGAGGAGGTCAGGTTTCTCATTGCGAGTGGTCGCGTATGCTCGCGACCGCTCGCGAGGAGAAACTACCAGTTCGCGTTGAGAAAGCTGCCGCTCGAGTAAAAATCTACTCGAGCAGCAGAAAACTACAGCTCGGTTGCTTGTCCGCACTGTGCAATCAATGAAAACGGCATCTGGCACAGTGCGAACAAGGTACTACGCAGTTCGTGAAGTGCTACGCGTAGCTCGCGTAGTGCGAAGTGCACTTTGCGTAGCTTCGCGAAGTAACTACGCCCAGGGTTAATAATAATCCCTTAAATCATTGGTGAATCGGTATAATTTCCTCAATATCTTTGGTTTAACACTGGTTACTGCACAACTGCAAAGTCATATTTACTCAACAGGCTAGGTTTCAGTTTTAAAAACAAGCATTGGCATAGCCAATAGGTATCGCTTTTGGGACCTTATAAGTGTTTACCCATGCAACAGTTGATGTTGTTGCACCAAGGATATTGTGCTGCATAACTAAATACTTATAAGGTCCCAAAAGCGAGACCTATTGGCTATGCCAATGCTTGTTGATTTGTGTTACATCTAGCAGTGCTATAAAATCAACTGAGATGGTACATTAACAAAATTAATCTGAGTCACATGTCAAATCCCAGTATGTTACCAGATAAAATAGGCAGAACATTATATCCGTGGAGGTTGCATTACTGATAAACATGTTAGGACACGATGCAGTATTTTTCAAAAGGTTTGCTGTACAGAAAGTTTATGCTACACTGAAATATACAGAGTTGGTTGCTTGTACGAGATATGCAGAGGCGGTAACCTTTAAGACAAAAAAAGAGTAAAGTCACTACTTGTAAAGAAGAAACATACAGGTGTCCACCAAACCAAAATGTTCAATGCTATGGAACAAGTGTTCATGCTATTCTTTAAACGAGGTGCAGAATTCCTCTCGAAGTAATTCTTTCCTCACTGTGACACACAATTGGTTTGCCATGCTTTTTAAAATCTGCAGAAACCCACAAGGGAGATGGTCATCTCAAAAACTTTTCTGTTAACTAATTCAAGTCATTGATAAATATCTAAAGTACAAAACCCAACAATGCAACTCCATTAGGGAATCCGTGCAATTTCAAGGGAACAAAGAGGACTTTCTTTTAATGTCATGTTTTCGATGAATGCAGTCTTTAAATAGAAAGAAAGATACGGCTTTTTCACGTTTAGGTGCATTACTTCCACGGAAATAGAAAAAGCAGAGACAAAAGGCGAAGTTGTTCGCAAGTAAATCTTCACAGTTTGCTGAGATTACCTCAGCTTAGTACTGAACATAAAAAACTACAAGCATTGGCCGCGCGTGCGAGACGCCATATGTGTGGTGGGGGAGAAGCGGGAGTTGTGTGTGCGCGTGCGGCCAAAGCTTGGAAAACAAGCATTGGCCGCGTGATACGGGCGGAAAAAGCGAAAGCTCCAGATGGCGCCTCGGGCGCTGAAAGCTGGCGGCTGCGCGCGTGCACGCTCGCGTGAACGCAACCACTAGGCCGTGTGGCAGCACTTTCAAAACCCGTACACTAAATGTCTCGGCCAGACCAGCGCATGCGCTGGATCAGGCGAGACCTAACCATAAGGACATAAAATACACAACAGAACTGGATAAAGTACGACTGTTTTCAAAAGCCAAGAGGGTATGATTTATATACGTACTGGTAAAGTATCCCGTTTTCAAAAAGCAGAAGGACCCGAAAGAAACAGTGACGGAGTGGAACACAATCAGATTGCTGTAGACATATCAGCATTTTGGATTGATACAAAGTTTCCTGTTATTCCACTCATGTTTTTATACTGAGCAGTCATCACATCGGAAATGTAGATTTGGCAGCACAGTAAATGTGCTAGAATAAAACTGCTCTTCAGCAATGATATTAATAAAGGACATAAGAAAAACCACTTAGTCGCAAAATCAGCACAGAATAAAACTGTGCCAACGAAGTCTGGTAAAACAAAAAAAAACATACGCCACCCGAAGGTTTTACAGGTTCTTCCTGTTTTATTCCCATGTTATTTCCTGTTTGCATCCCTATGACCTTACCCTCTAATAAAAACCTGCAGTCAGGGCCACTAGAATGATGCTATTGTGAGGCGGTTTTCGCATAGTTATAGATCTACCACATTTGCCAAACAATCCATCATCTGGTGCATAATCTGCAGATTTTAACCAAATAAATGTTGTTTCTAGCTCAAACTGTTCAAAAGGTAATAAAAATGCAGTGTCATGTTGCCGCGCAGTGGAAGGCCCTTCGCAAAGGTTGACTGGTCATCATTCTCTTGCTTATTGCTATATTTGGGTGTTAAACTGGTACTAATGAAGTGCAACCAATGCCCAGACAGTGTTACCAAGTTCCAAAATTATGAAATAATGACTAAATACTACGTGATGATGATGATGACATAATACAATTACAAAATGTGGCATATTATGCTGCATAATTTGACTTTCCTTGCCGCATAATTTACTCAACCCTGCTGCATAATTTGGTTCGTTTCTGCCGCATAGTCTCAGTGGCCATGCCTATAGTGACAATTTGACAGCCCCAAGTGACAGTATTCCTAGTCCCCCCCTTTTACCTTTCTAACACCAGTCACTGAAGTAGCATCTCAACTGAATTGCATCTCTCAGTGCTAGAATTGTGTGATTGATATATATTTCATTTCACAATGCCTACAGCCTCATGTCTGAGACTACTGGAACAGGCCGTAGTCAAGCAGTCACTCACCCTTAGATGTCTTGGCCAGAGATGTACACATTGGCCTTCTCCCTCACCCACAACTGCAACTGTTTACCATGCCACAACAAACCTGTGATGGGACCACCAGCACCCCTTAGCCTTTCTTAGCCGTTTGTTCACCAGGACAGTGACAAACCTTTTTACAGGAAAATTCATCCAAAAGTGCTTATCTCAATATCAGGCATGCATCTATGTCACTCGGTCTCTAGGGGGATTTGCATTTACATTACAGGTGCACTGGATTATCACACAAACTCATGAAAGACAGGCCCATGAGAAGCTCAGCACCTGGAGATGCAAGCACGCATCCTAGACAGAGTCTATGTTTAAGAAGATGTGGAGAGGATGCAGAGAGTGTGGGCTGCTACTCAGGATCATTAGAAGAAGGCAGGTTATCTGGCATCTTGGCTACAGACTCCTTAACTTTCTTGTCCAGTGTAAGAAAGCAGGTTATTAATTGCAAAGAATGCGGGTTCTTCACAGCATATCCCCGCATGTAGTAAAAACCTCATAATTGCATTCCTTCCCACCATTCTCCTATCTCATTCCATCCACTCACATCTCATCCATTACACTCCAGTCCCCATTACGTCTCCCCTCCCCACCCACACTCTTTTCCCATCTTCTTATGCCCTGTCTCATTCCCCTGATTCCCTTCTCATCCCACCCCCTTCATCCCACGCCCAAACTTACCTCGCCAACACCTATTGATTAAGTACTCACAAAACGTTTCCCAGGAGCCAAAAAGTATGGTCTGTGGTGTGACCGAGGGCTACAATGATTCCAGCAGAGGTGGTGGTGGTGGTGGGGGGCAGTCGGCAGAGGGGTGAAAGGTGATCATAGTGGAACTGGGACATGCTGCATACACAGGGTGGCATTATATGCAGAATAGTAAAACAAAGTATTGCGAAAATGCCACAAAATTCCCATATTTGTGCTGCAATATTTGCTAATTCATGCCATAATATCCTTGGGGGTTTGAGCAAACACATAGTAATATTTGGGGGTACCTCTTTAGATGAATGTAACCGATCTGAGTCAGTAGCGTGGACAAATAAAACAGAAAGAATTCCAAGTTTGCGTACCTATCTGTGACATTTGTAGGTACCATATACGGTCTAACCAGCTAAAATGAATTCCATGGGATACATTTTCTTGCTCAGGTACTAATCTCTGCAAATGCGTAATAGTGTCTCATAATCCCATACAAGAAGCAAAATACCATTTAACTGTGGCAGCCAGCATTAGAAAACATAGAAAGAAAACAAAATAGGAATGCATAACTGTCCACTAGTAGAGCTGACAAAATAATCCACTTGAGCTTTAAAAGGTGACTTTCTACTCTTTGTGTTTCACTTTCCTCCTCTTGTTCCCCCTCTGTTTGTGGAAGTGTCTGAGGCAAAGCAGGATCCAGTCGCGCGTCCTGCTGATGGATCCATGACTTCCTGCCATCCACCTTTATAGCAGTAGGGGTGCTCATCATCACTTAGAAGAGTCCTCTGAACTTCTGATCGTTCCATTGATGGACAAAGTTACTTATATAGACCACCTGACCAACGGCTGTCGAACGGGTCTGCTGGACTGAGGCAGTCTTCTCTATTTGCGATACCTGTTTAGAGAAGAACCTGACACATTTCACTTTTATCCTTCAAATAACAATACATTTCTTCCTCTAAAACTTCAGCTGTTTTATGGGCATCTGTCTTTTGCCTCGCTGTCGTTAGAGGGTTGGACATGGGGCGTCCTGTCACTATTTGATTTGGAGTTAAATAGTGATCGCTTCCTGGTTTATTTCTGAAGGCGTACAAAGCCACTGGTAAGCAGTACAACAGCTTCTTGTTGAGGGTGGCATACAGTTTGCTTATTTTAGTCATGAGGAGGCCCTTCTGGAGCTCCACAATTCCATTACTTTGAGGGTGATAAGCAGGTGTCCGCTTATGTTTCATTCCTAAAGCAGTACAAATGCGTTGAAAGATCATATTAGCACAATGAGGTCCATTATTTTAGCGAATCGCTTCTGCCACACCCAATCTCAGTATCACCTTTCTTATTAAGAAATTAGCTGATGCTTTAGCATCATTATGTATACAGGGTCCTGCCTCAATCCATTGTGACAATGGAGAAACAACCACTATGAGGTACCTTCATGTAGACACAATCTAACTGGATATGTTGAAATGGACCTGACGTGCATGGTATTGTTGAGGTGATTACTTTTAAGGACGACTTGGAACTATATTGTTGACAAATAGCACATTCTGCAGTGCACATAGTGATCATTTCAGATATTTATGGAATAAACCAATCTGCCTGCAATGTTGCTAGAAGATACTCTTTTGCAGTGTGTTCTGGAAGGTGTAGTTGCTCTAGGGCTGTGTATAGCAATGCTTGTGGCATTGGTGGCCTGCCTTTACTTTCCTACCTGTAAATAAAATCTGTTGGTGACCGAATGCAACCTCACAGTTCCCACAATTCTCTTTCGTGTGGGTATGCTTGTTCTTGCAACTCACACAAATGTAATTTGGCTGTCTTTGTGTAAGCAGGTGGAAATTCTGTAACATCCTGTGGTCTGCTTGTCATCATACCTAAGTTGTGTTCATCACATTCTGTATAGTTTGGGTACACTTTAGCTGCCTCTTTTGCAGTCTAATCTGTGAAAGCATTACCCCTAGAGATAAGATCCTGCTGATTAGTGTGCACTGAACATTTTATCACTGCTACTTTGGATGGAAGTGTTAAGGCTTGTATTAATTGTGGTAATACATCTTTATGCTTCACAGGGTATCCACCAGATTTAAGAAATCCTTTCCTGTCTCTGAATGCTAGATTGTACAGTGGACACATGCTGAATCTGAATAGATGGTGACCTATAGTCCCTCAACTCGCTGTAATGCGTCAATGATGGCCACTAATTCAGCCACTTGCTCTGAAAAGTGAGACGGTAGTGATATCTGGCTAATAATTTGTAATGTGTCAAATGATCCCTGTTGTTCAGCTCTTACAACTGCTGCTCCCGAATGTCTGGTCCCAGTTTCCTGAACTATGTGAGAGGATCCATCAACAAAGAGTTACATACTCTCTGGGATGGGGTCTTCCTCTGCCTTCCTCTCTTTATCTGGTATGTAATGAGCACAGTCATGCACTTGTTCATCATCAGTAAGTGGGTGTTCAAAGAATGTTGCTGGCTGAACTGTTTGACATCGAACCACTTGCAAAGATGGTACTGAAAGTATTACTTCATACCCAGATGCCCTAAGAGTACTCTTGCTTCTTTGTTAAATAGCAAATACCGCACGATCTATATACAGTGTTAAAGGTTATCCCATCACTATTGTGGCCCTTTTCTGAACTGCAAATGCTGCTATAGCGAGTGCTTGCTCACATGGATAGAAACCTTTCATGACAGGATCTAGCAGCCCAATGTAGTAGGCAATTGATCTGTATTCCATTGATGACTTCTGAGTCAGTATAGCCGTCATTGTCATTCCATTACAATGACTAAAGAGGTAGAATGTTTTTTTGTAGTCAGGCATACCTAACACTGGAGCATTCGAAACTGCATTCTTTAGTTCCTAAAATGTTTTAATCAGTCCAGGTTTATTTTGTCCCCATTGGTATGGGACTCTAAAGCGTCAGAAGTGGTGCAGTCAGGGTGGCATAAATAATCAATACCCACTGTCTCACATAACTGCAAAGTCCTAAGAATTGCTGCATTTGTTTTGTGGTGCTGGGCATATTTCAGATGCTTTCTGCTCTGTCAGGTGTCACCCATCTCCAGTCTTTGGATATTATCTGCCTCAAATAATGAACTTCTTTCTGCACATACTGCAACTTGTCTTTGTCCACTTTGTATCCTCTTCCTGCAAGCATGCAAAGGAGACCAATAGTGTCCTCCCTGCATATGTCTTCAATGGGGCTACACACCCAAATGTCATCCACATATTGAAAGAGGGTGCAAACATTTTACATTTGCTAAATACATTTTCACTTTCCTTTTAGAGAAATTGTTGGAGACTCACAGTAGCCCTGGGAAAGCCTTCTTAGCAGTATTAAGTTTGTCTATACATGAACCTAGTCAAATTTTAACTATCTGGGTGCAGTGGAATGCTGAAAAAAGCATTTTTCAAATCTATTACTGAAAAGTAAGTGCCATCCGTAGGAATGTTTGTTAGTATGACTGATGGGTCTGGTACTACTCGAAATTCTGGTATTACTATGTCATTCAGGGGCAAAAATGTTAAATCATCCACAAAGTCATCCCCCCTCTTAACCTTTTATATCAGATAACATTGGTGTATTACAGACTGTGGCTCTCCCATATATTACTACCTTTTCAAGTAACGCCTGTATTGTGGGAGGATGCCTTTTTCTGCTTCTTTGGATAAGGAATACCAACGTACCCTAGGCAGTATCGCCCCAGGATTTAATGTTATTTTCACGGGCTCAGCTCCTTTAATCAGTCACACATCATATGGTCTCTTTGTCCACAGACTTTCTGATCCCTTTGTCCAATATTTTTCTTTTATTGTACTGTCTTGTGCATGTTTCGGCACGGTCCTGTACTGCAACTGTACTCTAATGGAAACAACCATTTGAAATGCCACTGTATCAATTGATGGGCTACCGTCAAACATTTCTTCTTCTATGTCTCACAATTTAACCTCTGCATCTGTAAATACCAGTGATGCTCACGTTACCTGTCTTCTGTCAAAAGCTCTCAACAATGCATAACGTGGTTTATGTCTAGGGTCATTACGTCTAATACCATCTCGGATTCTTCTATAGGATCCACAGGCCTCTCACGTCTGAACAATAATTATTTTGGTATTTGCACCGCTTTCACTAGTAGCACTCGTGTATGCTCTATCAAGAAATATATGCCACGCAAGAAGGCCTCCATATCTACAGGAATTGCTCTGACCTGTTGTCCCACGTCTTCATGAGCTATTAGTGACTGCATCCTACCTGGTGTAATACCAGGAGTGTAACATACCATTGACCCATCTTCTAGAAAAGAGATGGTCAAATTCAGCTTGCTCATCATGATTACCATTGAGTTGGGTAACAATAAACATCTGTTATTCAGCGCCAAGAGACCTATGGGTGAACGTGCGCTTTACAAATACACATGTTTATGTTATGTTATGTTATCAGGTCTTTTCCAAGAACATTGACCAGTGCCTCTGGGGAATATAACTGATCCTTCAATCTGCATATCTCCTATTGTCATATTTACTGATTCAGTAAATGGAACCCTCTGGTCAGCTCCAGAAAACCCTTATGTGTCCATTGCCTTGTGAGAAAGTGGTAGTGTTTCTTCCTTTTTTACAAGATTTAGTGGCCTGAGTATCGATCAAAATCCTATAGGGGCGACCATCTATGGCTACCGTCACAGTGGATTCCTCATCTGATCATTGGGTTGCTGATAGGACTGGACACTTAATGGTTGTCTATGAGCTTTCTCATTGTGTATAGCTGTTGGTTGATATCCCTCTGGACATTTGGGGTTGCACAGAAAAAGGATTACCTCTTTGTACTGTTAGTCCTTCCATTTGTATCTGTGTTGGCCTTCCTGTAGTGTTTCTGACAATCTGTTGTGTGGTCTACTGACCCTGCAGAGGTTGTTGGGGCGACCATTGCAGTGGACCCATGTGCTCCTGTGGAGTGAACCATCCCTATGCTTGCGCATTGTTCTTTTTCGCTCTACATTCCATCGCAAAATGACCCATATTACCACACTAAAAACACTGTTGTCCTGCCTTATACGTTCGTTGTTTATTCCCCTGCACTGGCTCATTGCCACCTGAAAAACCTCCTTGTCTCTTCCCCAGATTACCTACTAGTTTTCCTCTTGGTGCCTGTACCTGCACTGGCATCGTGACAGCGATTTGTGGTGCTGCTACAAGTGCCCCTTCTGTATTCACTTTTTAAAGTTTCTGTTGCATCGACTTAGCTGTACCTCTTTCTGCCTGCTCTGTCCTCTCCTTTTCTTTTTCTTTTTTCCGTTTGAAATAATGTCTTGTATGGGCTTGTATTTCTGGCCACGGTTTAGACTTGCTTGTTTATCTGTGGGCAGACCTTGTTTCAGTATGTTATAAAATAACATTACAATTTCTCCCGTATTCCCAATTACATCCTAATTCCTGTACCCATCGTTCTTTCATTCTGGTAACAAATTCAGCAGTGTCTTCAGTCGGTTTTATACTCTGTCATAAGAGCTCCTATGTCCAGCCTGTCTTGAGTATGTCTGCCGAAGCGCATCCCAAAACATATTGATGAATATTATTACAAGGGGATCCGTCAAACTGTGTGTTTATCATTGTTTTCTGAGGAAATCCCACTCTGGCAAAATGTTGTTTACTTCGTCTTCCACTAGAGAACTTAACAGGCTTTTATTGTCGCCCAAGGTGAGGTTCACCCAAGCAGCGTGTTTTTCAAAGCATTTTATCAATTTACCTGCTCCTTCAGAAAGCAGAAATAGCGGCTCTCTTTAAATTCTCTTTGTCCATTTGAGGCCATGGTACCTATGTGGGCAGTTGTCCACCCTTTGAAATGAGGGGTAACTGATTGATTGGTCGAAGATTTACGGGTCTTGGCCTAACCTCGAATCTTGTCTGTTGCTTAGAATTACTCCCATTGGTTTGTTTGTAGCATACGCCTCCCAGACCGCGAAACACTCTTGCATATAGGGATAGTTCCAGTCTAGGTTGCCCTGTCCTGCCGTATACAATCTTCGGCAGTTGCTAAGTCAGTGGGTTGAAAAGATCCTTTTCGTGGCCATTGCTTCCTCCCCTGTTTTTTAGTCTACTTTACCAATTCATCTAAAAAGGGCTGACAATAATAACTGCACACCTTGTAGTCTATTACCTCTATAGATATTGGATCTGACCTACTCTTTTTCAAAATGTATTTCTTCCATATTTCTGAAGTGTCTCCCCCTGTGGTATGAGGGTTAATATCATTATGGTTAGAATGTGGGCTATGTCACATGTTTGTCATCTGTGGAATTGTAACTATGTCCGGGGACGTGTCACGAAGAATGTTGAGGAGAAGCATTTGAGTGGGGGAACAGTTGGTCGTTTTTCTCTGCTCCTGACTAGTGGGCTCTTATCCTTGGCACATTAAATAAATGCTGTTTATTTAACCCGCTCGCCTTCCTTGCTTTATTACACCCCCCATAGGGTGCTGGCAGAAATTGTATGGTCTCTGGTTAATGTCCTGTTAATTTGTGTCCCTGTCAGGCATGTCTTTCCACTCTCTATCCTCATCTGCCCCTTCTATGTCTTGCAATTCATTTCAGAGTTCATGATTTAGGGGCATCTCTATGTCCCTCTCCCATCCTTCTTATCCATTCCTCAGTTGCCTCTCACAAAGTCTCCGCACACCTGTCTCCCAGCCTAAGAGCTGCATATCCTGCCGTCCTTTGCCCTTGAAAGGGAGCAGGGGCTTCTTGAGCGCTCTGCCTGTGTAACATTGTGCTGTAATTCACTTATGAATCTATCTCTTCATTCCAGTTTAGACTAGCCCAAGGAGTTGTAGGGGTGGGGTATGAGGGCACCTCACTTCTCTGCAACATTTGTCTCTTCTCTTTAGGTGGAACTCTAACAGGGTCTTGGTACTCTGCAGCTGGCTGAGTGGAACAAAGACCATAAGGCAGGGGATTCTCTGAGGTCTGTGCCTCTACGGGTGCTGTTTGTTTCACGTTTGTTTTTGTATGGTGAAACACCTGCCATATTCACAGGGTAGCTTCCCTTTTCTGTTTATTCTTCCTATTATACTGAGAATTAATATAATTAATTGTGTGTTTGATTACGTCTTTGTCAAATGTCCCGTCCTTCGGCCATGACTGGGCATGGCCCTTCGTGCCTTTGTACAATTGTTTACAGTACTTTTTTCCCCATCTTTTTTCATCTGAAGAGAAAGTTTTTATCATATGTTCAAGGGAGGTCTCCATAGTCCCCTACAGATATGCACATTTTCTATAGAAGTGTCCCTTCTACTCCCTTCTTCGTTTGTCTACTATCTTATGTATCTTTTGAGCCTGTCTCCTTCCCTAATGTATTTGTGCTCCGTGAATATCGCTTACCTAGAGTAGCGGTGAACATATATTTAATTTTACACAGTGGTGCCTGACTTCAAATGCACTACTGTGAAGCCAAATCGATGAACATCAAACACACTTATTGCTAGTTGGTATGATACTTCTTCCATAGTTATATTTGGATCAGGTGCATGTATGGGGGGGGAACAGCCATTACAACGCGGTTATTACCACGCTGTGCAGTTACATCGCATGCGTTACAACGCATGCGATGTTACAACACTATGCCATTAGAACGCAAGTCTGTACATCGACTTGCGCTAGATGGCGTGCTAACATTACAAATAGTGTAGTTTACTATCCCAACACCTTCCCTACTGTTAAGTGGACTGGAGTTGGAATAGTAAATTACACTTTTTTAATGTCAGCACGCCATCTAGCGCAAGTCGATGTAAAGACTTGCGTTCTAATGGCATAGCGTTGTAACATCGCATGCGTTGTAACGCATGCTATGTAACTGCACGCGTGGTAAAAACCCGCGTTGTAATATCATACATCCGTATAGGGGGTCTAAGAGTAATTTTGCATGACTCAATATATGTTACAATATTATTGTGAATGTAAACAACTATTTGCGGTGCTTGAAGATGTGATGTCCCAATCATATTTCGAACTCTTGAATCATAAATGTCAGTAAGAAATGCATCGAGAAGAGCTTCTAATATGATTGGTGACTGTCGTTGTATGAATTGCAGGGATATTACCTGGACATGGGGGTTCTCCATGGGCCCATTGAAATACTAATTTTAATTCAATCTCATCTGTTACTTGCCACAGTAAATGATCAGCCTCACTCACAGGAAATTATTATTAGTCTTTGGGCTTGTCATGTTATGTTTTATTTTGATTCCCCGTGTTTTTTCCTGAAACAATGTTTCCACCCTTCCAGGACACCTTGGGGACTTGTGTTGAAAGATCTTGCTGCCTCCCATCTTCACTTACACTGGACTGTATGACAACTGATGGAGACTCTGCAACTTCTCTACAATATGCCCCTTATGATCATGTAGCACTGTACTCTTTATATCATTCTCCTTTCTCATGGAGGAATATCCGCGTGCAACTAATGCGCTTTTCGGATTCACAACCAAGGGTCTGGCTGTGCTCAGGGTATAGTCGACAGACTCCAGAAGTTCGCTGTCCCATTACCCAACCATCAGACTCCCCAACTGATGACTCACCTTTGAGTGATCTTCCCTAAAGAAGCCTTCCAGATCTCTTAAATCTGGGAATCTGGGAGCCAGGCATCTGACTTATTCAGAGTAAGGCCTGCTGAGGCTGATCGAGTGACCGTCTCTTACCACGTCAGACTTCATGCACTTGTTACCAGTCCCATCACTATTTTCACACTAGCTTCCCACTCCCTAAATCTAACTAAGGTACTTATGGGCACTCCCCGAAGGAATGTCCCTTCCAGAAGTTTCCTTCCAGGTATTGCACTATTACCTGCTTGAGTAAGCATCTCTTCCAGGAGCTGTTTCCTGGGTAATACACTTCTGCCTTACACATCACCCCTCAAAGGACTATCTCTTCTGGGAGCTGTTCTCCTGGGTAATACACTGTTGCCTTCCTGATCACTCTCCGGAGGAGCATCTCTTACCTTCTATTTCAAAAGAGAATTCGCACTAGCTAGTCTTCCGGCATATACAGGAATCGCCATTCATCTGTTTTGTCAAATAATAACCCCATGCATGCATTTCTTTTATACTATAATTGCCAAAGAATCATGTAATTTAAAATTAACCTCTTCAGTGCCCATGGCGAGATAGTCTCGTCATGGAGCACGGTCGCGCTGTGCCCATGACGAGACTATCTCGTCATGAAACCCGCCCACTAATGAAACGCCCGGCACAGGAGGGGGAAAGGGCGTGGCACTGAAGGGGTTAAGGTACAAAGTTTGATCTCTCCTCCCCCCTTTGACAGCAACCCCGGGACCTTTACCTGCCCATCTTTTGAATGTACACTTTCTATTAATTCGACGACAGGCATCTCTTCCCTCGGTGCCACCTGGGCAGTCGAGATGAACTCCTTGGCTGTCTTTGCCAAAATGTTGCCGGATGAAAGGAAAACTTGACATCTGCTGGCAATATAGGATAAAGCTTAATAAGCAGAGACAGAAGTTCAGTCAGCTCCACAGAACCGAGATCTGAGCTTCGACTTACAATGGCCGGCCAGGCACTTTTATACACTAGATCAAAGCATAAATACATCACACATAAATAACGTATATGTTCAAACACAACACTGTATTAAAAGTATTTTTTTAAAAATACATCTAATCACATGGTTAAGGAATGCAATTATTGCGCACGTGTTTGCTAGCTGCACATCTACCCTACTGCTTGTAATACCAGTTGTCCTTGAATTTTCTCTTTGAATTCCAACTGTGCTCCACTCCCTTCATGACTACCGCTCCGGCAAGGCCTAAACTCCCACCTGTTCTGTGCCCCTGCACTACCGTATCTACATTTTCTCAGAAGCGTATTCTCACAAAGCGGGACTGTAACTTTCCATTTCTGCTATGTTTAATAATATTTCCCTTTACTACTGAAGCTTGCTTCTACCCCCCCCCCCCCCCCCCCGAACCTGACTCCATTTTGTGCTGCCTTTCTATTCTACTATTGCAGACAACTTAGGCCTGTATTTCTCCTCTAATACGTACATCTGTACACAACTTTCTGCTGAAACCTGCATGGACAGTGAGCATTCTTTATTTTTTACGTTTTTTATAACATTGTCAGTCTTTTCACCTGGGGAATCAATGTTTCTGTGTATTTGTGGGTGCAGGTAAATCTCATTGTGCTGGTATGCATCTGTAGGGGTGTTGCTCTTTTACATGGATGTGTGTTACTGTCTGTAGAAGTAATGTAAGGCAGATTTGTAGAGTGCTGCTTGTCACCCGTGAGGGTATCCAGGCTCTAGCATATTTGCTATATTTATAACTGTATATGTTCATATATGTGAACTCAGACCTGATTAATGTGTGTGTCTATATTCATTTACTAAACAAAAACAACCCTATTGGTTTTGTCAGTATCTGTTCCTCTTTTTACATTGTGGTACTAGTAGCATTCCTAGGGTTTTGCAGAGAAACACACATCTAAAACTGCCTAGATTGGATGCTGAAATGTGACAGGTAGACGTCCTGTCACTCCATAGCATCCCACATGGATTCAGAAAATAACTGCTTTACTCTCACACTAGCAAATTTCCAGTGTCGTAGTTAAAAGACCATATTATCCCAAATATGAAATAGGACTACTGTGAAATATTTAAAAAGTGTTAAGGCCATGAATATGACCTGATTCCAGGATATTTTGTTGCATCTACATAGGAGTTAAGAACACAGTACCACTGTGAAGCGAAACAAAGACCATTAAATCAGCTTACATGTAAGGATTGCGGTAAGTAAAATACTGCTTTTGAAAACCAGGGTAACCCGTTCCAATTTAAGAAACCTTAGACTTGCCCATGCCAAGTGCATATTAGGATAGCCTTACTCTCAAAATCACCCTTGCCTAAAAGGGGTATCTGCCCGGTAGTCCAGATGCCCTAGAGATGCACGCTCCTCTTGCTTATTTTTAATTTCTTTTTCTAGGGCACTTTTTTTTTAAATAAAAAAAGATTTCTCAAGCTTCAGGAGCACACGGAAGTAATGCAGTGTGAGGAGCAGAGCTGCACGCTTACACCAGTACCTCGGCTACAGCTCAGGCAGCAGCGATACAAGCCTCCATCACAACTACAACAGGTGTTTCAAAGGGCCGGAAGTAACCACACAAACCTCTGTTGCGTACAGAATGTAGTACGGGCAGACCTACATGACACGCTTTAACCACACCTGGTCTGCATAACAAAGTTAGTGCAAGAGCACACTGCGTGCAAGAGAATTGACACCCTCCCCTACACCATTGCCTGCTGTTGCAAATTCTCTTTTGGAGACGTCAGTAAAGATAGTTGATGGGCGTCACCATTGCATAGGATGCTGATAGCCATTCAGCTGTTTGTTCTGCAGGTGTACTTTGTGTGGAGTGGCTTCCACATGCTTCTGTGATGTGTCTGTTGTGTGTGTAAGATGCCTACTACTACAACCTGTGCTGTATCAGAGCTATGTGGGAGAGAAGCGGGCCCTCCCACTACCTGTATTGAACTCGCTGAGTAAGTCATTGAAAGTTCAGGGAACCTTTCAGTAATCAAATGGCAAAACAATTGGCTTTGGCAGTGCTTTTTAGGTCTCGCCTGACCCAGCGCATGCGCTGGTCTGGCGAGACATTTTGTTAGGGCTCCAAAAAGTGCTACCCGGCCAGCCTAGAGCTACAGTGCATGTGCGCGGGCGTCGCGCTTTACCGCAATTACTTTCACTTTCGCGGCCGCTTTGATGTTTGATCGCGATCTCCGTGAGACTTCAATAGATTGCAGCAGTTAACAACACAAGCATTGGCATAGCCAATAGGTCTCGCTTTTGGGACCTTATAAGTGTTTAGTTATGCAACTGTTGCATGGCTAAACACTTATAAGGTCCCAAAGGCGAGACCTATTGACTATGCCAATGCTTGTTCTCTTCTGCTGTGCTTCACGTCTTTATCCCTCTAGTTCCTATTGAGGTACAGTTCAGGTCTATCATGGGAATCTTCAGAATAATAAAAAACTGAAATCTTAGCCAGGCCCAGCCAACATGAATGCTACATAGCGGGCTGGCTGCTTTGACTTTTTTTTTGTATCTTTGTCTTCACAATATAACTGTCTGTACGAAGTATTGTTATCAATTATTTTAATAAAATATAGATGGAATGAACCATAGCTTCTCCCAGAACAGTATTCCTCTTGCGCATGTTGCTGTTGGCCATTTGCAACATGTTTTCACCTGTTAATTCAGGGCCTCCTTTCAAGTACACTCCAGTGGCGGCTGGTAGGGTACGGGGGAGTTTAGAAAAAAAAGAAGACTTACCTTGTCATTGCCGGTCATCAGCCACATCCTCTTCTCCGTCCTCACTGCTCTCCTGGCTCCCAGCAGCCACCAGGCTCCCCTAAACCAATCACGACACTGCTGTCCATAGACACCAGTGTCTTGATTGGTCTGAGTGCCGTGGTTCGGTGCTCAGACGGGGACTGGGAGGCTGTGCATGTTCCCCATCCAGGCTGTACAATACAGCCAGTGGAGAACATGCTAAGTGCGCATGATGGTTTGGCTGGCCAAACCGTCATGCGCACTCCGTGCAGCAGCAACCACTCCCCCTCCCTCTCACTGTGACAAGCCCAGCCTTGCACCAACCTGGCTTGCTCTTTACAGAAGAAGAAAAGGATAAAAATATAACATTATTAACATTGTTTTATTATCTTTTTCTTTTTACACTTAGTGGGGCGATGCTCCTCCGTCTTAGCAGAGGAGCCGCCACTGGTACACTCCATCCTCATACTGTTTGCCACATTTCCCCCTAAATGTATCCTAAAATGGAAGGAATCCTTTTTTGCTACTGTTTTTTTCCAGCTTTGGCAAAGCCAGTAGGGCAGACTTTAACCTGCTAAAAGACTTTTGTGCACTCAACACATGCAAAACACTTTTCTATTTGCCTGTATTTATGTGCGTTTGTAAGTTTTTTTCCTGTCTTTATTAGGAGACTCTGAGCTTGTGTGCTGGATGCTGCTTCTATACTGTTGGGCTATGGGGGTTTATTTGAGAGCAGGCGAGAGACTGGATTTCCACGGTGTCCTGAAACTCCAGGATCAGAAGAGGTGGTTGCATTGTTGGTAACAGGGATGTGGTGATATGGCCCCTCTAGCTTGGCTGGATGGGGCGTAATCCGGGGATGTGGCTAAGCAAAGTAAGATTTGTTATTTTTTCAGCCAGCTAAATGGAATAGGCTTGCATGGTCGGCTAGGCGTACAGCAGAGTCATCTTAGTAAAGGTGTCTCTTGGCATGTCAGCACACTCCTTCCAGCATATGCCTTCCACAGTGGTAACAGCAGAATACGCAAATACAGATGGCACTGCCCATGCCGTCTGCGCAGTGACGATTTTGAAAACTCGCACAGAAGTGCAGGAAAATGAGATTTTGGGAGATTGCGAGAAATTAAGGAGTATACATGCATAGGTTTTCTTTAGCACTGTTGCAGCTGCCTGCTGCATACATTAGTTGCAGTGAAGCCCTTTACTATGAAGAATGTGACTTAATTGTTGCTGCAGCTAAAAGTGGAGGAGGAAAATACCTATGCAATGCTATCAAATTGGAAACTGCATGTTGCCAGTTGAGGGAACAAATCTGTTTTGGCTGACAGGGAAATGTACCAGGGATTTCTTTTCGTTATTGTTATTTATAGGTTTTATATAGCGCTAGCTAGACCAAAAGGTATCGGAGCACTTTACATAACCGCGAAAAACACATTATAATCAAGTCTCTGATTGATGTCAGTCAAGTAAAACAAGAAAAGTTCACTAGCCTTGAAATACCCGGATATACTAAATAGGTAATCCCGCTATTCTTATTCCTTCTTCCTCATCCCTCTCGGAGTATGTAAGGTGTTCTGGGTCTTTCTCAGGCGGGCACCCAGCTGCCTACTAGAAAACAAGGGCCTACCATTGGACTGTCTCCTCTATGGAGGGTCATCAACAACTTCATGGACGGCATTCTTATTTAATAACAACCCAAGCAAATCAAAACGATAGTGGAGGCCACACTTATCATAACGACTGGTATATGGAGTCGTAGTTATTGGCACTATAGGCTACTACTTTGGCAGCGCAGCTCTTTCGGTTGTCCAGAGATGATTTTCCACATGATTCTGAGGTTTCCATCGCAGACAGATCTGAATCTGACTAGGTTTTGGACATAGGCTGTCAGTAGGGTGAAGGAGGAATGCGCCATTTTAGGCAAATGTGTCATACCTATTTGGTTGCAATCTTGTAGAGTGAGGCTGGACAGTTTTATTGGGGTGTGTGAGTACCTGGTGCTAACTACCCGACTTCAAATTACCTAATTACGCTCATTCATAGACTAGTTGAGGATATTTCCAAGCCATAAATTGGGATTTCTCAGTGCTTAATTTGAGCCAGTGCTTTCCGGTGCTCAGCACCAGCACCTAATCCTCTGCACTGGTGCGCATAGCACCAGTTAAGGACACACTTATTTAGAAGGCACATGATTTTCCCCAGACTCACAGGATGTTGAGCCACGCCGAGACTCGAACTGGGTTCTCCAGCTCTGAAATCGGCAGCTCTACCCATTAGGCCAAGTCCTCTCCAGGTTAATAAGTACAGAGGCTCTAGTCAGGAGGCAGTTTTCACCAGCACATTTCTCCTGTTAGCGCTGCCTCCTGAGGAGAGCCCCGGTACTTTCTATTTCACAAATTAACCACTGGGATTCCTACACCAACCATGCATGCAACTCTCCAAAATACATGAACACCAATGACGATTATATGCTGCAGAAATAAATTATACAATTGAAGTAGGACAGGGATCTGGTGTCATTATTCTGCAAACCAGGATACCAACATTCACACAAAGTCTCTCTTAACTTCATGGGGCAGGTAGTTCAGATCGCATGTGCAGTTCAGACTCTTTTTATTTTTTTTATTTTCTCTTTCATGGGACTAGGTTATAAATGGTTAGCGGGCATTGACCAATCAGAAAATGTTACCAGACCTGCAGATCTAGTGATTTGAATAATCTACACAAGCTAATTGTAATGCGCTTGACCCATAAACTCAACTCAAATTGTGTGATCCTAGGCAAATATTTTATTTCACAGTCAATCACCTTTTACTTCTTAATCACATGCGAGCACCCTCAAATGTGTGTTCAGCATTTCTGCTGTTAAAAAACCTCTGTAGTCTGATTTGACTAAACTTTTGCTGCTCGTATAATAAAAATCTAGCAAACCTATAGGATGCAAATGACCCCTGACTTGCTTCTTAGTTCACAAATAGCATTGTCATCCATTCGGGGGCAGGAGCGTTTCTTAGTTGGTATTTAAAATCTCTCACTTTTAATATATTGCTACGGCATGATGTGGTGGTGCACTGTCATTCACAGAAAGGCATTTTCCATTGACATTCCTACAACCTTTCCCACTGACAGGAGTTTTACTGTTAAAGATATATAGAGTACAGACAGTAATGTGTAGAAATTAGGTTTCAGCTCATTTTTATCATTTGCCCATCTCAAAAAAGTATTCTGACTGGTTTTGATCCTATTAAAATCTTTGTTTTCATCTGACTTCAGAATTTTAAAAAGTGCTTTCCGAACTACTGAAATATATTTTGAAGTATATGTATAATTAATTTGCCAGCTATTTAAATGTTGTGTGCCTAGCTCAATTGTCAGACTGTTCACTTTGTAAAACCATCTATCTGTAGTCCAAGAAAGAAAAGGAAACACAATTTTCGAGCAAAAAATAAGCAGCAATCTGTAAGAGGACATAAGCTGAAGTTTGGCCTCTGTCTTTTAACTACAGCAAATGTGATAAGATAAAAACAAGATTTAAAGTCATCTTTATTCCTCATTTACTTTCTGAATGAACAGAACACCTGTTCTTTGCCAGCTAGAGCTCTCTTTTTTTTGGGGGATAGTTTTATATAGAGCCAACTAGACCTGAAGTTATTGGAGCGCTTTACATGAGCACCAGTTGCGTTACAGACGGACATATTTATTATCTTGCCAGACCTCGCCCAGGAGGCCCTAAAAATAGCTCACACTGATAAAATCTGGGTCATCATAGCATTAATGTTGCAGTTCGCCCTTAAAGATGAAATCTAGTCATGTTTGCAACCAGTCCTTCTAATAAAGATTTTCAGATAAGAAGAATAACTATCAAAGATTGCACGCTGCCCAAGGTCCTGGCAGACAAGGTGATGGCTACAAAAACACCTCAAGACCCTTTTGTTTCAAAGACGCACCCTATTTCACCTTAAAGGTGGAGCCCTACAAAAATGGAGGGTTGAAAATGTAAAAAAAAACATATTTGGACCAAAGAGGGAGAAAATGGACACATGGAGGACACCTCCATACAATTCTGCTTGCATACCATCGTACCTGCTTCTAGCGCCATCTTCTGCTCCTGCAATGATTCTCTAAAAGCCCTGATTGTGGTCCCACTAAACACCAAGCTTTTGGGGGGCCAGTCCTAAGAATAAGCGTCCTTGTCCAGTTCTTACTAAAGATTGTGGGTCTTATTTATAAAAAATAAATAAAAAATGAAATAAAAAGAAGCGTTCTTCAGGCCTGAGGTAGTTTCCAACGCCCTTACCATCACTCTGTTACTAAAAAGAGGCCAAGTCATGGCTCTAACCCATCATGTTTTGAGGCCACGGAATGCGTAACCAGCACTGGTAAGACTACAAGACTCATGACACCACATCTCTCCAGCACAGAGGGGAGCTACCAGCATCACATGGCTTGGATGTAATTACCAGTGATTTTCTGAAGAGAAGGTGACGGTGGCAACATTCTTTCTGGAGTCATCCCCGTCTGATATAGTTTAGAGGGCACAAGATTTATCACCAGAAGAAAAACATCCAAACTTCTAACTTTCAACCCTGGACAAAATTTGGGATGAAGGGGCAGATGAAAAAGGCAAACAAGAGGCCACTGACACCAGTGAGCTTTGTTCCTCTGAGTGGGAAGAAGTGGCAGTAACATTGCGCATGTCCACAAACTGGTCCTATTGCAGAGTTCCAAATCATCTTGCATGCCTGTAGGAACATGATTAATCGGACAGAAGCCATGTAGAAGCAGGAGGACGTTATTCGGAGTCTACCACAACTTCATTTACCCAATGGTGTGTGCTTTAATCGATGAAAGAAGGGTTCTGTCTATCCCACTTCAATAAAGTCTCTCCCGTTAAGATTGTGAATTTCTATGATGTGAACCTCCCAAAACATGCAAAACTACTTAAAATAAGTACCTTTCAAACAAATACAAAAATTATGAAATATTTTCTTTTTAATTCACATTTATTTTATTTAATGGGAAGGTTAGTGCTTTTAAAATAAATTGGTTTTATTTCTAAGAGACAAACTGATATATATTAGGTTCTGTCATATTACTTTGTCTTTTTGTTTTTTCTCCTAGTTTCTTTCTTTGTAGGTTCATACTAGTGCTTCAGTTGAGGTCATCCTCAGTCCTCCATACTACTGTTTTCTTTTTCTTTTACTGCTCCCACGGATCAAGTTATGGATAGCAACTTGATTCGTGGGCCCCAGTTTCAAATTCCTCTATTTTACATAGCATTTTGTCATTTTAAATTTTCAGTTTAGTTTTTTATGTGTATCTACTTTATTATGTTCCTGATATTTAATGTTCTGAACGGTTGCAGATCCCCAGGGGTCTGTGGACCACTGGGTTTGAACCATTGCCCTATTCATAATACCTGTCCCTACCACCCACCCCCCATTTAGGTTTTGTCTTGAAAGCACAAATACTGTATACTTGTTGATACCAATTATTTTACATATACAGCCAGCTTTTCAGTTCTGGCTGGATACCTATTATTGCCAACTCTTTAAGATGTACACAGTAGGCTTTGGCTCCATCTAGAGGAGTATTTCTATCATCCCCCTCATGCTATTAGCAGTTTGGTACATTGTTTTGCCTTCTAGGAAGTGCTTAAGTTGGAATACATGAGGTACTATTTTACATCTGAAGAGTACACTCCAGTATCACACGAACTATCAAATTATTTTTTTGTGTTCTGTCCACATTCAATGCTGAAAGCAATCCTTTTAGCTCCATTTTCCCCCAGCACTGGCAAACCCACTCTGTCTGGCTTTAGCATCAAATCCACTAAGACTGGCTTTAACATTATTGCCATTTGTATGTGCAAGTCATGCACACATTTGCTTGTGTTTGGCTTACACTGTGACATTTATTTTTTATATAGGGACAGTTTGAACTAGTGAGAATTAAAAGGCAGTCCAAAACGAATTTGCCTAGGTTTAAAAATGGAACCTGTTATTACGTGCTAAACGGCTGAATTTTTAAACTTTTTTATTCATTTAATTTTTTAGGTTATTTTTTCTTTCCAAACTGGAGTTATGGCTTTAAACTTCCTACAAAATCACAATGGATGGTTTCAGTTCCTACAGGTAGAGGGATTTACAGCCAACAGTTATGTGCTGTAACAAGTATAGGGGATGTCTCCATGGGATAGGTGAGTATGCAAAGAGGAGAAAAGGTACTCCTTTGTGTGGTACGTGGTGCCCTCACACACCCTTACGAGTGTATAGCATCATCATCGGGCAAAATTGCTCCTCGTGGGGGTGGCGCTGCAGTCCCTCACGGGCCCCGAGGGGCTCTCTAGCGGAGATCTTTTAGGAGTTGCCGCAGTTGTGACTGAGGGTGTGTGGGAAGGAAGTGCTAGTGAGTGCAGATTAAAATGGGTCAGGAGGCCCTGATAACTTTATTAGTAGGACCCCTGATCCAAAATAAAAATCCACGGGGATGGAGATGCACAATTGTGCCGTTAGGAGAGGGGAAACAAGACCAAATAGATTCCCACTTCTCTTAACCCGTGTGGTGTGTAATTAAGTGTTGATTTAAAAGGGGGTCGACATGTTTCGCGCTATAATTTGGTCCCTAAAGGATCCCAGAGCACTTCATCAGGACCAGGTAGAGAATAGAAAACGGGAATCAGGAAAAAACACCCTGTATTCCTTAGTATATCCTAATTAAGGTATGTTGACAATTATTGTCTTAGGACCTGTTATTATACAGATGTCCTTATTCACAGCCTAAAAAGGAGACAAAAACGGGGGGGGGGGGGGAAGAGGAAAAAGAGAAAACAGAAAAGAGCCCAGTAACATATCAGTTAAATATGGTACTGTAGGATAAGCTCTAAATCACATGTGCACAGTCTGTGCCCAAGTGCCAGATGCATGAGACTAGTCACGAGCGAGTGCGTGTCCTGTGAAACATGCATCACTTAAAAGGTGCTATGGGGGGCCTTGCACCTAGGTGACAGAAAGCGGTCGTGTGCTATGTGTTCAACTGTGACGAAGATTCACAAGGTGAACTATGCCGCATCGGAGTGACAGTGACTAACTGGTGTATGGATGGAGGGAAGTTCCGAATAGTGATGGTTGCTTAAGGGGTGATGAATCCCTGCCACCTAGTGCAATTCCGTAACATACGATAAACATCACTGGACAAAATCATCACTAAAAGAAAAGAAAAGGAGTGGCGCTAGTAAATATCTAAGCCCCAGCACATATAGAGATGGGGACGGCATGCCTGGCATAAGACGACTAGCGTAAGTACATTCAAAATGTAATGATATCGCGTCAGGTAAACAGTTTCTTACAGTAACCAGAGTATAATAAAACATGTATTAAAAATTATATGTAGGCGTGTTGGCACACGAGAACAGAAAGCATACCCTCCCTGGATCGGAGAAGGGCTCCGTCGGATGTACCACGGGGTGAGGCTATGTAAAACAAGTAAAAAAACAACATTACAGGAAGAGACACAGATGGTGTCGTCAGGAACACAGACAGCGTCCTATGGAGAAAGGAAGGATTACTTACTAGAGATACAGCCTCACGTCACGGGAAACCTACCCGTCCTGCGGTACTGCCGGTAGCATTCTGAACCGGGAGGAAGGTCTCCATAAATACCGCTATCGGCTTGATTGTAGGCTGGGGCGGTGACGTCATCACGCTGCGTGTGGGGGGTAAGTAAGCCTATTGAGAAAAGGAGCGGCCATCTTTGAATGGTCAACGGAAGGTAGAGGCATGGGAGCAACACTGTGTATTCTTATTGCTGCCCTATGCCAAATCGAGTAAAAACTCAACGATGAATAGGAATGAGATTCCTAAAACCTAAATAAAAATAAAACCCCTTGATAAGGGATCAGTCTTAGTAACGTGAGGGGCGGGACCAAGTGGCGGTCAAAAAGGGGAGCTCATGTTATGTATCTGAGTGCGAAGTTTTCGTACCACAGAGGGAGTCTCCAGCTCAGGGAGGCGGGAAACAATATCCTTACCCCTTCTCCATAAGCCCCAAGGTAGTGTGTGAACGCCTGCGCTTAACTAAGTATGGAAAGGTGAAGGGGAATGCGTAATCACCCACATGTTGGGATCTGATGGGGTTACCACGGGGCGGATGCTTCTATACAGTACCGCTAGAGGTATAGTGGGATGTAGTGCATGATTCCTTGTGAGATATGAGAAGTTGGCGCTCTTTACTAATTGCTGTGGTTGATAGTATGATTCATAGTCTCGAGTGGATTATGCAATGAGGCGTGTGTGCTTTATAAGGTTCATACAATACATCAATCCAGAGTGTCTGGGATTAATGCGATAGATCAACCCAGGTTATATCTTCGTTTAGTCCACATTTGTTACTTCTAAGTTTGAACACCCATTGTTGTTCCTGTTTGAATAGTGTGGTGGCTGTCCACTGGGAGTTGGATTCGATTGCACACGACCGCTTTCTGTCACCTAGGTGCAAGGCCCCCCATAGCACCTTTTAAGTGATGCATGTTTCACAGGACACGCACTCGCTCGTGACTAGTCTCATGCATCTGGCACTTGGGCACAGACTGTGCACATGTGATTTAGAGCTTATCCTACAGTACCATATTTAACTGATATGTTACTGGGCTCTTTTCTGTTTTCTCTTTTTCCTCTCCCCCCCCCCCCCCCCCGTTTTTGTCTCCTTTTTAGGCTGTGAATAAGGACATCTGTATAATAACAGGTCCTAAGACAATAATTGTCAATATACCTTAATTAGGATATACTAAGGAATACAGGGTGTTTTTTCCTGATTCCCGTTTTCTATTCTCTACCTGGTCCTGATGAAGCGCTCTGGGATCCTTTAGGGACCAAATTATAGCGCGAAACATGTCGACCCCCTTTTAAATCAACACTTAATTACACACCACACGGGTTGAGAGAAGTGGGAATCTATTTGGTCTTGTTTCCCCTCTCCTAACGGCACAATTGTGCATCTCCATCCCCGTGGATTTTTATTTTGGATCAGGGGTCCTACTAATAAAGTTATCAGGGCCTCCTGACCCATTTTAATCTGCACTCACTAGCACTTCCTTCCCACACACCCTCAGTCACAACTGCGGCAACTCCTAAAAGATCTCCGCTAGAGAGCCCCTCGGGGCCCGTGAGGGACTGCAGCGCCACCCCCACGAGGAGCAATTTTGCCCGATGATGATGCTATACACTCGTAAGGGTGTGTGAGGGCACCACGTACCACACAAAGGAGTACCTTTTCTCCTCTTTGCATACTCACCTATCCCATGGAGACATCCCCTATACTTGTTACAGCACATAACAGTTGGCTGTAAATCCCTCTACCTGTAGGAACTGAAACCATCCATTGTGATTTTGTACTGATTTTGGGAGCATTGGTTCAGGACCTCTTTCTAATTAGCTCCTTGTCCCCCCCCCTCTCCTTTTTGTTTGACATTTAAACTTCCTACACCACAACCCACCACTTGAAAAAAGGCCTAACTGATGTTCTGTTGTCTATGACTATCTAAATATATTTCTAGAACATTAAAGGCACAATAGTGGTGCATGTTTTGTAGACGGCAAAGGAAAGTTCACCTTAAGGATTCACTCTGCCTTTCCACTTCTTCCAGTTTCATGCTTTCTGTTTGAATGAATGACGGAAATGTTAACTTCAGTGCAGTTTACCAATAAATTATATTTGAGGACATCTTTCTTTCACCCTGCGGCTTAAATTTTGTTGCACAGAACTTTAACACCAGCAAGGATGAAAGCTCAACCTAGATAGGTTGCAAGAAGTTTATGAAAGAATTCATGATAAGGTTCATGTCAAATGGCCACCTTGTTGGTCATGCGGATCACAAGCAATAGAGGAATGTTATTTTTTAAATTCTGACACAAAGCAGATTTATGATTGGAATTAATTTATTTTCTTAGAAATGGCCTAGGTAAACTGATCTTTCAAGGATATTGCTTGGGAACAGCCTCGACTAATAGGTGCCCCATACACCCTATAATTTATGTCTCTTTATTGATCAGTGTTCCCCTGTGTGATGCTACATCCTTTAATCTTGTATAAATGTGCTTATCCTTGGCTTGTGTTTTTCTTCCCTCTGACTCTGCAACCCAGCAAAGAGAACCCTACATGCTTTGACTGTTTAACACCAGTTAACTGCCATCAGACCCCACAACCCTTATGCTCAACCCACTTCCTCTCTCTCTCCCTTACCCTCTCTCTCCCTCTATCTCTCTCCCTCTCTCTCTGTCTCTCACCCAGTCTCTCACGCTCTCTTACTCTCTCTCTCACTCTCCCTAGCTGTGGGCTTTGACCTCATTGCCCACTCTTTCTCACAATAGACTTCACTCAAATTGAACGACCCCATAACCCTTCCTAAGGACCCCTGCCTCACCCCACTCTCATTATGTACCCACATTTCCTCATGCTACAACAGGCACATCATTGACTTGCCCGCTATCTCTTCCTTCACATCACTGCAGTTTCTGAAACCTGTATGCACATACTTGCTGCCCTCTCACCGACGAAGTCACTTTTATCCCCTCATCCAAGCCAGCCCAAAAAGGGTTAGCGCCTGTCTCCTAAATACGTCTCTCACCATCACCTCTTCTTTAACACGTGTCACCCCTCCCCTGAACACATTGCTGTCCCAGTCACTCAGCATTTTTGTATTCTGCCTTCAACAGCATCCACACCGCACCAGGTACCTTCTTTGAGAATCGCCATGCAAGCGTAGGCTGTGCTCCACCGTCCTCTCCTCATGGTTCTAGGTGACACTAACCTCAACAGCATGATGATGAGCGTACCTGCTATCTGACCACTCTTTCTCAACTTATGCTCACTCCACCCTAACTTACATGACAAGCCTCTAGATCTCATGCTAACCTCCACCTCACTGGGTAGTTTCCCAGCTCTTCTGCCCATTCCATAACTCGAGTACCATTCACCATCTCACTGCTTCCCACTAAGACCTCCTTATTTAAATGGAAATTTCACACCAGATGCCATCACTGATTTTTTCTGAACCACATCAGTCATGATCAGACTCTACTGCTGGACAAGCCCTTCTTAGCCAACTTCAACTGTTACCTCTCATCTGCCGTCAACTGCTACTACTCCAAAATATATTGTTCCTCTCTACAATCACCCCTACTATCGTGGACCACATTTTCCATGGAAGCCGAAAGACACAGATGCCTGCACACCTAAAACGATGCGGATAATCTTGCATCTAGCTATATTTAAAAAAGCACTAACAGGTTCTTCAAGCACCAGCTACTTTCAGCTCCACCAAATCCGCATCACGTTCTACCCCCAGCGTTTTAAAAAACAGAAAGAATAAATAAATAAAATATCACAAACTCTCCTCTCCCCTCTGTTCCATCATACCTAGTCCTTTCTTCTTGCCAGCAACTTTGCTTCCTCTTTCTCCTAAAAGAATGCAACCAGAGACTCTCTGCTCCGTCCTCTCTGGCCCTCCTCCACTGTAATGTAACCAGTCTCCTCTGCTTTTCATTTACCAGAGCATCGACTCCTATATTGCAGCTGATTCACAGATTGTTTGTCATGTCTCTTCTTTCAAAACCTAAATCATAATGCCACTGGCCTTCTCACCTAGAGGTAGGACCATTCTGTATCTCCTCTCTAGTCAACCTCATATTTTAATCCTACTAAGAATTCCCTCAAATCAGTATTAGTGTTTCCCTTGCCCAAAAAAAAGAAAATCAGCTCACCCACCTCTCCTTTCAACTACTATAAAAGGCCTTTTTTCTCAAACCTTTAAGTGGCTGGTTTTTAACCGTCTCGCCCAAATTTGACTATCAGCAATACCATACAAGGCCTTCTCTTCCTCATCTCGGCCCATCTCTACATTTCATCCATCCTCATCCTCCTGAAGCTATCTGCGGTGCATGTCTCAATCAACTTCCCATTTGTGCTAGCGACTCTCGCCTCTGCAGGTGTTGAGCACAAAGTGCCTAATGTTTTCCATCCTATATTTCCAGGCAGCATTTCTCTATTTCTAGGTGCTCTTCAGTTATCTAGTCAGCCTCCCTGCCAGTCTGCATTCCTGAGCTTTGTTTCTAGGTCCTTTTATGTTCCCCTTTGCATTACTTTTTGTGGTACTACTGTTTTCCACTTTGGCTTCCCCTATCACTTCTGTGCTGAGTATACCCAGATCTTTTGCTCGTTCGCGTCTTCCTACCCAGCCTCTAAACAAAGATCATACGCCATCCCTCACTGGATATTTCTCTGCTCATTCTTGCTGAACTCATCAAAAATCCTTTTTTTTTCTTCATCCTTTCCTACTACTGTATCCTCGACATTTTTGTTAACCTTTGGAACAGTTTTCTTCCCATTGGTTAAGATCCTTGGCCTTTTATTGAACTCAAATGTACACATTGAAATGTTCACCCCTGACACTGCTAGAGCTGGCAGATTGCAGGTGTTTAACAACAGAAAAACATTCCCTCACTCTTGCCAGCCACAAAACCTCCAGGCCAGTGCTTACTTTGAGCTGGTAGTTTTTGTTGCGTGGCACTTAATTGTCAACACCGGGATTTGAGCACAACAACAGTTGTTTATTAATTCACTGCACATTAAAAATGACTTACCTGTTGCTCAAACCAGTCCTATAGCTTTGGGGGCCTGGAATAGTCTGAATTGCCCCCCTTGTAGCAGTGCAAATATCAGTTGTTGTGTTTGTATTATCATTGACAGCGCTGACAGGAGCTATGGGTGGCGTGAGTTAAAGTGACCTCTGAGGAAAGCCCTGGCACTTTTTTTTTTTCCGAATTAAGCACTGCTCCAGGCAATACAATGGTTACAGTATTGCTCTTTCACGTCATTCTATTGGCTGTCTGGTGTATCATTCTGATTTCAAGGAAGTACTGTCATTGGAATGCATGAGGGGCTGTTTTACACCTGAAAAGTACGCTCCGCCTTCAGGCTTTTTGTCACATTCAGGTCTTTATTTCATATAAACATTCTGTATAGTAAGCATCCAGCGAATAGCGCTGGCCAGCCTTTGTGCAGACATCCCACCTGTTGGAAAACGAGGCATCATCTGTGAGGCCTGCACAAATAACATGACTACATTTGTCCTTCACTGGGAACCAAACACCCAATTGTAGCGCCTGACTCTCAGAGGGTAGCGTTGCAGAGCAGTCTGAGGCTTACTCAAGGGAGGTGGTGTAGGCTAGTAATCGCCATTTGCAGGTGCGCAAAAATAACACTCAATAATTGATTGTCCAGTCTGTACTTTGCTTTATAAAAGTAAGAGTACATTTATTAAACACACACACTACTCAATACTATGCACCAATTTACAAATATACATAAGCTGTTGGAATTACTTTGTGCCATTGCATAACATCTCCACCCCTCCCGTGGGGTTGGGGTCTAGTACCACCACTCCCATGTATGCACATCATCTTGCCCCCAATGCCATTAGTTGGACATAACCTGGGGCGTGGGCCCTGCGCACTGGCACCATCCCAGTGGCGACTCACCTCATTAACTCAACAAGCGTTAAAAATGGGTACCCCTGCTTTGGTGACACAGGACCCTGACTGAGCATCTCCTGCTGACCATAAAGTTTGCACCTCTATATCTTAAGGGCTAGCAGTTTGGGGTCTTCACCTAAGTGCAGCAGCAAGAATACATGTTTAAGTACACTTTAGAATGACAGTACTCAGCACATGTGTGGATCATTAGAATGTATTGCAATTACAGCCCTAAAGGCATCACAGATTAAATCACAGGATTACATGTACAGCCAGACACCCTAGCAGGACAGTCTGGCCACATAACCCCACTTTGCTTATGACATCACCTTACACCAGTACTTCACATTGAACAGGTGAACTTCAGTCCCTCTAAAAGAAGTATCCATTAGTAAATGCGTTTCAGTGCAATTACACCTCTTCACCTCCAGGGAATGCCCTTCACTCCTTGATTCAATTATCAAAACACCCTCAGCTGAAGAACAAATAGTCCCAGCCCAGAAGGTATCAAATGCTGTCTGAGCCCTGGAGGGGTTATTCCTTTCGAATCCCCAGGACACCTAGGGTGACTTGTCTCTTCATGCTGGGGGGGAGACTGCGCTTTTCCAGCAGCGCCCCCCAGCACATTTTCACCATTGAGGGTGACCCCCCTCCTCTGGGGACCACCAGGCACCAAAAACGCTATATTTCCCCATGCCTTGCAAGGCATTATGAGGCGCTTCATGCTCCTCTTTATGAATATCGTAGCAGCGGCTCTCCCGCTGTGCCGGGGAGAGCCGCGATCTTCGTTCTGGTGCTTCGTGCCGTTTCCTGCTCTCGTTGGGGGGCCCGGTCCCACCTGGACCCCCAGGTGAGTGAAGCAGCGTGGGGAGCCAACCCCCTGCTGCTCTGGTCCGTTTTCGGGGGCCCGGTCCCACCCGGGCCCCTGGCGCAGACTCTTCCTTCTGGGGGTCCCGGTCCCACCCGGGACCCCCGCATGCCTTCTCGATGGAGGGCAGCCCGGGGAGCCCACCTCCGGCTGTCCCCGCCGGCTCCCCGCCCGTCCAGCACCCTCGCGTGCTGGCGCGGGAGCCGGCACGACTCTTCTCGTCTGCCCGCTCCTGCGGGCAGAAGACGCAGCGTCCGCTCTGGAGTGGTTCTTCGGGGGGAGTGCGACGGCACTTCCCCCCACATCCTCTACACTCGGGGCCCAGGGATGGGGTGCCAGGCCCCCGAACATCTTCGGGGGGCGTGACGGTGCTCCCCCTCCTTCCGCATCGGCGGGGGCCAGGGTGGGCTCCTGGCACCCCGCCTAGGGCCACCTTCGTGCTCCCCGTCTTCATTTTTCGGCGGGGGCCAGGGTGGACTCCTGGCACCCCCGCGGGGTCCCTTCACGGGGTGTGCGACGGTGCACCCCGACTTTCCTTCCTTGGGAGGCAGCCCCTGGGACCTGACCCACCCCGGGGACAGTTTCAAGACCGGCGGCGGAGCCCCACGTGCTTTGTCGTCGGTCCCATCAAAGGTCAATGGTCGCGTACTTTCTGGGGGGGCATATCTCAGCCCCCAGGGGTCCGATCTTCTCCATTTTCGCATCCTCTTGTTCCTGGTGGTGCCCCCCAGCCACTGGGAGCACTCTCCTTCACCCTCCGGGTCTCCAAGAGGGTGCATTCTGCAGGGAGCGGTCTTCACTGGCTCCCTGCGCCAGCCTTTCGCCTGGCTCTCCTCCTGGGCCTCTCTTCTCCCTGCGCAGAGGCCCCTGCTTCTGCACACCGGTCCTGGGCTCTTCTTCTGGTGCTGATAGGGTCCTGGGGGCAGTCAGGGGGTCTCTCCTTCCAACTGCCTATTGCGCCAGGCTCCAGTACCTTCAGCCTCAGCAGACCACACCCCAGAGAGAGCTTCTCTTCCTGTGCAAGCACTTTTTAAAAGTGGAGTAGGGGGCTGGCGGGAAGTCTCTGTTGGTCCTATCAAACAGCGACACATCAATTCCCTGCCCCTGCTCCCTACTTCTTGTCCAGCCTCTGGGCTTGTTCAAAATGGTGTCGTCCAGGGTCTCTGGCCACATGTCTCTGAAAAAGCCCCTTCCCCCCTCGCTGTCTTCCCTCCTTGGTGCAGTCTGGTGCCTGGCACCCAGTGACAGCTGCTAATGGATGAGCCTGTAGCCCCACCCATCTTCTCTTCATGGAGAGGAGGCCCTAGCTTGTGGAAGAAAGGTTATCAATCCATCCAGCTGAGGTCAGCCCTCAGCCTGGGTCTGGTCATGGCTGGCTCAGAGAAATATGACAGTTCTGGATGACCCAAAAGCAGTACAAATATGACTTTGGACTCTGCAGAATACTTCTTTTCACATCCGCTACAGTGGACTTTAGTGCGAGTCTGGAATCTGTAGGCCTAATGGAAGTTACTCTAGCCCATGGGCTCCACCTCCCCATAAGGGAATAATGAAGTGAAAGACACAGTAAAACACACTGACTTTCCCTGGCATGTTTCCTTCCAGTGTATAAAGCCTATTCCATATCACCACCCAATTCTGCATAAGTCCAGCCACACCATTCACTTTGTAGCTGCTCCTGGACTGCGCACGCTAGGAATCTCCCCTGCGCAGCCCGTACATGTGTGCACACGCATGTACACATGTGTCTGCATGTAACCAGCCCGGTGTCCCTTACTCCAGCTGCTGCACAGTGGCCTGGTCAAGCCAGGGGGACACCAGTAAAATCCCCATGCAGTCTCTTGCATCCTGAGGTCACTGTGAGTGAGTCCCAGCTTATGAGGCTCCCCCACAGTAAAAGCTCAACTATTAGGTGCTCAAAAAGCAAAAAATCCGGGCGGCCCATAGGGTCAGAACCACCTTCTAACGCCACTTAAGCAGCATTTTTGAATGCCTGTGTTAATCTTCATGGGCATAAAAGAGCCAGATCTATTGACTTCTACTGCCCTTAACAGAACCTGCCCCACCGCAGTCCTTTCAAAGCAGGTAATCCACTTTTAACGGGCCCTGACTGAATATTGTGATATAATCATAAGGTTGTATACTTCAAGCAAAACTTTTTAAAAACAAATAAATATATGATATGCTTTGTAATATGGCAGGACATTTAGAAAGAGCCACACCCTGTTTTTTGTAAGGCATAGGTCAAGATTCCACCAATAGAAAATAGAATGAGTGGCAAGGCTTGATCTGAGAATGCCAATGATTGTTTTCAAACAGTTACTTTGTATCTGGATGTGCAGAAAGCCTTCTATTTTTATGTCGAGCCTGGGCAGCGCAACAAAGTAGGCTGTATTCAAGTATGGAATTTAGGCTCCGCCCACTCTCCGCCCTTATTTTTTTATTGGCTTGTGTCATTGTCCACTGTGAACAGTGGCTGTTTATTGGTCAATAGGCTTAGTAGTACCTCCTTGGTACCACCTTGTTTCATTTTGTAACCTCCCATGGCGACACCCCCGTTACGTGTGTTGTTACTCGGAAGGCTTTAATTACAGCCTCCGAGCACTATTTTCTAAAATAGCTTTGTCCATCCCACTGTTGCAGGCAGGGCACACTCTCTCCTAACGCTTCTTTAAATAATGTTATAGCACGGGCGCCGAACGCATTTGCAATGCAATAGGTCTCACATTTGCAAGAGTTTAAGCTATTGGCATTTTAAATGACAATGCCTTTTATTTATCTGTTCTAAAAGCAACACATACATAAAAGGCATTGTCATTTACAATGCCAATAGCTCAAACTCTCGTAAATGCGAGACCTATTGCATTGCAAATGCTTGTTTCAGTTTGTGCCTGTGTGAATGGCTGGTGCCAAGCATTTTACTACTGCAGTGGCTAAAAAACCAAAAGTCACTCACCAGAGAGGTGACATGTAACTAATTCTTTCTCACGCAATGATCATTAAAGAGAGGATTCGAATTATTTTCGTGTGGACGGTAGACAAACTGGTTTGAGAAGTGCTGTTCATGCTAAACGTTTGCTGCTCAGGCATTTAAAAAAAATAATAATGAATAGGGCACCTCCTGTGGGCATGACTCATGGCTTATGATGACTCATCAGCCAGGGAGGAAGCAAGAGGGAAGATCTGAATTACATGATGACGGCCAGGCGCGGGACCACAGCAGCAGCCTGGGCACCATGCCATGAGATGGGCTTGTGCATCAGGCTACAATCTGGCTCGACGTCGTCAATCTCCCTTTGTTGCTTACAATTCCAGGTAGAATTCACTGCCCAAAAAATGCCGAGCATTAGTGCTGTTTGTTAAAGGTGCATACAAATTAAAGCGAAAGAAGGTGAATTGTAGATTAACTGTATTGGGGCCCGTAGAAAGTCCAAATCACTTTTAGACCCTTAGCTAATTTATTTGATGCGGATATACGAATACTTGCTGTTTGCAATATTGAAAATTGAGAATGCAGTTTGTGATGAATTCTTTACATTTATACTTGTATTGGGGCTTTAGGTTTGTTCTCATCATCCATTTGTGGTCACCTGTCATTATCATTTTGCTTCCGCCCACCACATTCTTTAAAGATGGGCCAGTACTCTTCAGCCATTGGCACATAGAGGGATGGCATTGTGTCTGTTCACGTGTGTGTAGCCGCCTGAAAAGAAATTCATTTTAGTGCCAGGGCCAGAATTTTTTTCTTATTGTGTGTTGTAAATGTTGTCATATTTTGTGGCCACATGCAAGCATGGTTGATGTGGTTTTTTATTTATTTATTTTTCTTTGGAATCATTTGCACAGCAACTTTAGGTGACTTTTACTTTTTTTTTATTTTGCATTTCTCTTGCATATATGGTGCTGAATTTGTGGAAGAAAGATTGCTGGTGCCCAAAACTCTGCTCAGAAGCCGGCAGCCAGAGCAATTAACCGTATATGAGCCGACTACCAGATCCGGTAGTCTTTAGTCCACTACCAGACACTCTGTCCCTTATTCTCACTCTTGCAGGTTTTTTCTTTCTCCCTTGTGATGTTTTTGCCGTCGTTCTCTTCCCCAGTCTTTCCAAACTGTGTGTTTTTTTCCCTCTCTTGGACACAGTAAATAACTGAGGTGGTAAATAAGTGCTGTTAACCAAAAATAAGTGCCCAATTAAGTACTGTGCACGTCTGCAAAAAAATAAATACAACAGTGCACTCATGCCAAGACAGGACCCTCTGGTTTTGCAAGTCCTTGTTTTTAATGTTCCTTATCCTCAGTCGTAGCTCATCAGTCTGCTTGTGTACTGTGTAAATCTCACTCAGATACCCTCTCCATCACTGCTGTCTCCTGAATTAAAGGAATTCAAAAGGTCTTCCTAATTTGGACACCTTTAGTGGGCCCACCTACAATGGATGTAACTTGGGCCCACCGACATTGGATGCAACTTGTCAACAAGGTAGGTCTTAGACGATTGCAGTAGTTCCGTCAGCATTCTGGTAGTCTGTGGTAGATCGTTACATAACTCTGGCCGTGTGCCTACGCTAAAGTCAAATCCTCTCTACATACAAAAGAAACAGATGTAAATTGGCTCCATCTATTGCAAAGTATTTTCACCTTTATATTTGATACCATGTCACAAGTAATGTATGGCATTGACTTTTTTCTTCAGTAGCGAATAACAGGTTGCTTTTTATGTCAAGCATTTGAGACCTCTTGTATATACTTTAGTATATACTTATTATATACTTGTATGTGTATGTACTATGTGGGCTTTGGAGATCAGCACTAGGACTTGTCTGCTTCCGCTTAGGGACTTTTTTCTGTTCATCTGCCTGTATTTAACTGTCTTGATAGAAAACGACCAGCAGGGGTCAGTAAAATACCAGAATTGCTTTCTGCTAAGAGACTTTCTTTTTTTTCTTTTTCTGGCAACTGCCTCTATTTAACTTTCTTGATAGAAAACAACCAGCAGAGGTCAGTAAAATACCTGATTCACTTTAGCATTCTCTAGATTCCAGTTCATAGAAATTGTCTTTCACGAGCACCCGAAGAAAATAATATTTTTTTCAAATCTTGTATTTTCAGTGATATGACCACCGAAGGCCCTGATTTTATATTAAAAACAGAGCTTTGGACTGTACCATTTCCCATATTTCTCTCCATGTGTTCCCATACCTGGCGTGTCACACAGTTTGGTGCTTACTTTTCCTCCATGTTAAAGAACAGTAGATGTTTCAGGACCCAGGATAATGTGCTGCATTGCTAAATAGATATAAGGTCCCAAAGGCAAGACCGATTGCATTGCAAATGCTTGTTTGCTGAGTGGCTATCGGGCCCCTGTGGAATGTATAAAGGAATCCTTCAGAAAATGAGGAGTTGAAAAGCAAATCTATCTGTCTGGTCCTGAAGAAGGGAGTTGTGTGACCCTTTGCTTATTGGTGACAGGACATGGCTAAAAAGGCATACTGACAAGGATGCTATAGTTGGCTCTGTCCTCAGCTAGGAGGGCGAGCTGACCATTTGTGCAGGGGTTTCTGATGCAGAAATCCAGGATGTCAGGTGATATACGGCTGGCTATGTCACACATTGGGTGAGAATAGAGAGGACAGCAAATTAGTTTTGTTCCCCTGTGTGTCTGTCCATCAGAGCATAGGCGGGAATGAGGCAGGGTTACACAGGCCGTGAAGCACTAGTCGGACCACTCCTACCCACCTCCCCCAAACATCCTTGTGCCTCCCCAACCTGCTTCTCTAGATCAGTGCTCCCAGACCCATGCTTCTCTATGCCTTTTTGCCCTGCCTCACTTCCCATGGTCTGTCTCCCACCATCTGATTCACACACGCCCTGTTATTGCCCCTGCACCTTCATGTTATCCACAACCTCATGCCTACTTCTCTCTCCCTCACTTGGCACACTCACCCCGCCCCTATATGTGGTGATGATGTTTAATAATCCTTCCCTTTTGTTCCGGTGTGGTACCTGTCTTGTTTGCCAGCTGAAACTCAACAGAATCTTTTCACTATACCAAGGCAAAAACAACCTACTTGGTAAAATTGGCCGCTCGTCTCAAATCTTTGGCTGCAATGTGCCCATATTCCACAATGGTGTTAAATATTTATGATGTGACATTTAAACTTATTTGTACCAATCTTTGTTTATTAAAAGCCTAATGTTTACAGTCTTTGACTACATATAGATCTGGCGTTAGCCCAAGACCTTTTTGATTTTACTAAAATGATATGTATAATAAACTTGCTTTCAGCCAGTATTCGCCATCTATTGGGCTATTTTCCACCCACTACATCATACAACATGGGGCAATGGATCAGCCCACTTCAGCCATTGGCTAACTTCTCTGTAAGTGACGAAATTGTAGTTTTCAGAAACAGCACACCCACACTCAGTGCCGTGAAGTGTAGAGACTGGTACGGCAATGTGCGCTTTTTGAGACCTATGGTATATTTTTGCTTTTTACCGATGTCTTCTAAGATTGACGCCCCGGCAACTTCCTCAGTAATGAAGTTTTGCAAAAAACAATGACAAAACAAGCATTGACAAAGCCTAATGACTTGCCAGCACCAGGCCTGCTGATTTTTGCCAAAGCTTGTTAGGCAAAGGATATGTCTCACTGTTGTTTTACTATAGGGACATCTAAAGTAGTTTCTAGATACAGATGCTGAGTGATTATCATATGGCCTTACATCCAGGAAGAGCCACAATGTATGTGATTTTGTCAACATCGAAACCTGATTCACATAGTCCTGTTCTCAACCCTCGGCCCTGGGGGAGACTCCAACAATATGATTTGTACAGGTATTATGAAAGGGTAGGCCCAAACTTGAAGGTGTGCCACTTTCTTCACAGTGGCTTCTTGAAACAGCTGCTCGATCCTTTGTCCCGACAGCATCCAAGTATGAATTACTTGAAGGCGAGAAACTATGGCAGTGAAAGCGCCACTATGTCTAGTTTTAATTAAATAATTTGAGTTTGATTGAAAGCATCACATTGTCTATTCAAAGCAATAAGTAGATAATACCCCGCATAAATAGGTGAAAAAATTGGTGGATTATGTAATTCATAGATGGTCATCTTTGCTTGTTCGGAACACGTTCCAAAACCATCCTACCAAATAAGCAGTCTATGGTAAACTGAATGCCTCTTTTATGTTGGTGGAACTGGAAGGGGTTAAGTTAGCCTTCTGAGGGCTACATTTTCTGTAAATTTTTTATTGACTTCTTTTGACCGGATCACTAGTGCTATTAAGCAATAAAGAACTAGTTCACCCAAAAAGCTGACAACCAATGCTACAGTTGCCGGATTGCATGGTATTATTTTTTTGTATTTTTTACTTGAGTGTGGGGAGTTGTATTTATGTCTCTGCTGTGATATCTCAGATGAATGTTTCTCATCGAAAATTCCATTCAGAAGCGAGATTGTACGGTTTGGTTTCGGCTCCCCACCAAAGATGATGGTTTATGCCCTGACATTCTAGTACCATGCCCTCTACCTCTTATACTTGCTCATAACCCTAAGGGCTTTGGGATTCAAGGGCACTTTTCTATCGCCCAGACTGTTTCTTCCAGCCATTCTGTCTGTTGCTTGCTTGATTTCTTTCTTTTAGAGCTTTGTGACTCGACGAATGCTTCTATCTCATATAGGGTACAGATGATAACGTTCTCTGCTTGCCAAAAGCAAAAAGTTCTAGCTGGTCCAGGTCACAGCTCCTCGTAAAATTTACCAAAAGGGATGGTTTTAGCATGATCCTAATTTTCTGGCAGTCCGCTGGCTTCCAGTTGCCAGAGGAGTGAAAGCAAAGCTTCCATGGTCGTAGGACCTGACATGGGAAAGGATCCATTCTCTGCTAAGGAATAAATAAATAAAATCACAAAATATATTCCTGCTTACCTTGTTCGTCCGCTGACCTGAGACTCTTGCCTTTGCCTTTGCCATAGGATAATGGAATCAATTCCAGTTAAGGTCTGAAGCATAGATGGCTGGCTAGCTTAGATGTAGTAAAGAGATAAAAACCGGTTTATATTCTGTGTAGGGGAAATAGGTTTTGCCAATGTTTGGTTTCTTTTACATCAGTGCCTAAATATATTAAGTTAACAGTGATTACCAATTATGTACTATACCACAGCACATAAAAATGTTAGTGTTTGTAAATGTTGTGTGGTGTTCCACTGTAAGGCTCTTTCTGCTAAAAACTGGGCCAGCCATTGTTGTCTTAATAGACACAGGTGAGAAGAAAAGCATTGGGAAATATCATATTCCTTCTAAAGGCCCTTACACTGGCAATGCTAAATTTAGGGATCCGGGGTCCTCTTTCTTTGAAATTGTCTCTTTGCCAAGAAAAGATCTTCAAGTTTTGTCAGCCGGATAGAGAATTCACAGAAAAAGTGGTTTTATTGCAAGCTCTCAAATGTACATTTCTCTGTGATGTAATATTGATGATGTTACAGATCTCCGTTGGGTTTTAAAAAATATATATTTTAACCAATTTGAGTTTTTCAGAAACACTATAAATTTGGTGGAGTTTACCCTTCGATCACTCCTATATTAGGGTTGTTTGGTAACTATATGGTAGTTGACACATGGTTCGCTTTTATGGCCTGTGAGTTTTTTCAAGGCTGAAAAGGAAATATAAGTCTTTAAGAATAAATATTTGTGTTTAAAATGCCCTTGACCGAAGTGCTGCCAGTTCTCAACCTGTGTTTCCTTTTTGTGGCTGTTTAATTCCATCATCATAATATTGGTTCATCTGGCAAAACTGGTCTTCAGCCTTCCTGGATTTTGATTGAGCTGTTTGCCATAGAGCGTGAGATCCAGACCTTGGAGTCCGTAAGAGCCCAATCTTTTGTCCATGCTTTGAAGCACTTCATGTTTTTTCAAGCCTGATAGGTAAGATTGGTAGAAGTAATGTAGCAAGGGGCAGGGTTAACCCCCTGCTTCAGCAGCTATAGCGGGGGTCTTTATGGACCTCTTTTATTTGCAACTGTTCAGACAGAAGCTCATATTTAACGCCATAAGGCAATCACTGCATCCATGAAAGAAAATGGGGACACAAGACGCAGATGATAAAATGGGAAAGTAAGTGAAAGCGAGGAAGAAAGATGGGTAGATCGGAAACTGAAAGAAGGAGGGAAGGGCGACAGAAGGGTGAAAGAAAGGCAGGGATGGCGATGAAAAAGGATGAAAGGCTGGACGGGAGGTGAAAGGATGAGTAGTGGCTGGATGGCTGAAAGGATGACAGAGTAAATGAAAAGGTGAGAGTGTGAATAGATGGACAAAAGGATCAACTCCTTGTTAGATTGATTTATTGAAGGGTGGCTAATTCGATGGATGGATTTATGTTTGGATTGATGCATGCATAAATGAACAGAGGGTGGATGGAATGGCCCATGGATTGATTAAATGGGGAGCGATTGAATGATGGATGAAAGAATGAATGGGTGAGAGAATAGAAAGGTGAAACGGTGGATCTCAGCAGATGGCTAAAAGGATGAAAGGATAGATGCTCGGATAAGAGTCAATGATGCTTTTGGGGAGGGTCAGGCTCACTTGCTTTGCTTTGCTTGCATGGTGCTACCTCTTGAACGCTAGTAACCATGCACCGTAAGTGTGGTCTATTTTAGCGAGATGCCGTTTGTCTGTTTGGGCTATATTGGTACGAAAACCTTTCACACTAATTTGTGAAATCTCTGATTTGAGCGCGGTCTGCATGTATCCAGTTTGTGGGAAATTCTGAAAAGGTAACGGAGCAAGAAAGGCGCCTTTACTGTCGTGGTGTTGGCGCGTTTCTCATGAGCTTGTGCTCTGCAGTTTTGAACCTCAGACTTACTAGAATTTTCGAAAATTCTTTCGGTTGATGCTCTGTTCTGAAATGCCTGCACACACACGGCGTCTTCGTGCTGCTTGTAACCGTACACCATGTGTGAGGAATGACCCCTCCACCTGTTGTGAAGTTTCGCGGAATGCTGGCAGTTGCTGTCTCCGAAATGTGCCACCACTGTTGTGGACTTTGAAGAATCAAGCAAATGCCAGGCGGGTTTGCAAAAGCATGCAATGCTCACGAGACATTTGCGGTGCCAGATGCAGAACCTCAAAAAGCGAGGATTTGCAGACCGTCTCCAGTGTCGCGTGACTTCTTTGTCCTCAGCTGCTGCGGTCTCGTGCTGACTGGTCACACATGGCTGGTGCGCACACAGCCACAGACACCGCCCTGCGTTTTTTTCCTTCCACTTTTAAGGAAACCTCACCCAAAATGTTGTTGGCAACGATAAATTGTTGTGTGTCCTGGTGTCTTGACAGTTTATTTGATTTCGTAGCTTGTCAACAGCATATTTGTAGGGTGGACCTGGAGTAGGAAGAAATATGGAGGAGGCAGGAGGGAAGGGGTTTTAAAAGGAACATTTAAACAAACATCGGCAAAGCCAATAGCACTGGTGTCCGAATATTAAACACAAAACATGCAAGAATGATATGAAGATGTAGACCGTTGCTGTAAAATTAATTATACCTGTGTATTGATTTTATATAATGCAGAGCACGTAGTGGTATGTGACTGCTTGACATAGAACATGGGTACTCACAAACTTTCTCTCGGGGGCCAAATTTACAATGTGGTTTCTGGCTGAGGGCCTCACCGGTGGGGGCGGTGCCAGTGGGGGGGGGGGGGGGGGGGCGGGGCTAGAGCAAAAAAAACTATGAACATGAGGTTGAACACAGGCCCCTGCAGCGGACGCCTTCATCCACTGAGCCACCAGACCCGGTATGCACACATATCTATCTATCTATCTATCTATCTATCTATCTATCTATCTATCTATCTATCTATCTATCTATCTATCTATCTATCTATCTATCTATCTATCTATCTATCTATCTATCTATCTATCTATCTATCTATCTATCTCTCTCCCTCTCTCCCTCTCTCTATTACTCTCCCTCTCTCCCTCCCTCTCTCCCTCTCTCTATTACTCTCTCTCTCCCTCTCACTCCGTCTCCCTCTCACTCCGTCTCCCTCCCTCTCTCTCTCCCTCTCGCTCCCTGTGTCTCACTCACTGTTTGTCTCCCTTTCGCTCTGTCCCCCCCCTCTCTGTCTCCCTCTCACTCCGTCTCCCTCCCTCTCTCTCTCCCTCTCGCTCCCTCTCCCTCTCTCCCTCTGTCTCCCTCCCTCCCTATCCCTCCCTCTGTCTCCGTCTCCCTCTCTCCCTCTGTCTCCCTCCCGCCCTATCCCTCCCTCTGTCTCCGTCTCCCTCCCTCTCTCTCTCCCTCCATCACTCTGTTTGTCTCCCTTTCTCTCTGTCTCCCTCCCTCTCTGTCTCACTCACTCTGTCTCCCTCCCTCCCTTTGTCCTCCCTTCCTCCCTCTGTCTCCCTGCCTCTCTCTCCCTCCCTCTCTCTCTCTCTCTCTCCCTCTCCCTCCCTCTCTCTGTCTCCCTCCCTCTCCCTATTGCTCTCTCTCTCCCTCTCCCTCCCTCTGTCTCCCTCCCTCTGTCTCCCTCCCTCTGTCTCCCTCCCTTTCTCCTCCGTTCTCCCTCTGTCTCCCTCCCTCTCCCTCCCTCTCCCTCCCTCTGTCTCCCTCTCTCTCTCTCTCTCTCTCTCTCTCTCTCTCTCTCTCTGTCTTCCCCCCTTTCCCTGTCTTCCTCCTCTCCCTGTCTTCCTCCTCTCCCTGTCTTCCTCCTCTCCCTCCCTCTTCCTCCCTCTGTCGCACTCTGTCTTCCTCCCGCTGTCACCTCACCCCCTGCTCTCACTCCCTGCTGCCCTCCATCACCTCACCCTGGTGTCCTCTGTCACCTCACCCCGCGCTGAGACTGCTTCCAGGGAATGGCCGCCGCACCCAAGTACTTCACAGGTCTTTTAAGACCATTCACTTGTTAATGAGACTTTGTTGTATTTCACCTATTCTTAGCGCCCCTGCATCTCCACTCAATCAGAGGGGAGATGCAGGGGCGCTAAGAAGAGGTGAAATACAACAAAGCCTCATTAACAAGTAAATGGCCTTTAAAAGAATCGCCTGGCCTCACAGCTCCGTGCTGCTGTAACCGGCGGTGTTCGCTGACAAGCACAGGGCACAGGCACTATGTCTGCAAGGTCCGCGGGCCGCCAAGGAAGGCTTGCCGGGCCGCTGGCGGCCCGCGGGCCGTACTATGTGTACCCGTGACATAGAACAACCATGACAAAGTCTACAACGAACATCGTCTTAAGATAGCAGTAATATGGCAACCGGTAAGTGTCAGTTGAAGGAGAGTTACAACAGTCTACAATGAGCATCATGTGACGATCGTAATAAAATGATATATATGGGTGTGTGTGTGTGTATATATATATATATATATATATTTGTAGACATATTAGTTATTTAGTTTTATGTATGTGTGTGTATGTAGGTGTCGGAAGGTGGAATCTGACTATATGGTTGCCCCCAACTTTTTGCCTGGTATTTGGTTGGTTTTTGACTAGTCTGGCTGGTATCCTGCTATCCAGGACCTCAGCCTATCTGCTTCCTCCCTAAAACTGATGTGAGTACCCTAGGTACCTTCCAATTGGATACTGAGGACACCCTGTCAGCCCCTTGTAGATGGTACCCTAGGTAAACAGGGCCTGGGACCCTCAGAGGCCTACCAGGGGCTGCAGTACTTATTGTGCCACCCCTGGGACAGCCATACAAAATGACACCACCAGACCACTACTGTAGTCTGGGTAAGGTGGTGCTTGCACCCCTTACACGGATATAGGTATCCTGTATCCCACTTAATACAACACATATATCCTCATAGGTCACCCCTAAGGCAGGCCTTGCTAATCCTACAAGGCAGGGTGCTGAGATATGTGTGAGGGGGAACCCCTACCTAAGTAGGGCCCCTCTGCAACCTTCGTAAAACTATTGCTGGGTTGTTTGTAGTGCAGCCATACCATATACTCTTAACCGCATTATAAGTAATCGCGATAGCGTGATAACTTGAGAATGGCTACACAGAACCATATCGTGTTTGGTGTCAAACATGTAGGAATCATACCCCCAATCCAGCCATTGGAGTCAGGGCATGATTCCCCCCTGCTAGAGGGGCAATATGGGAAAAGCGGCAGAATTTAGACACCAATTTAAAAGTGCACACGTAGTACAAAATGGATACTACCCGCCACCCACACGACTCTGGCTGCCTGTTGCTGGGCAGAACTCCAGCCACGGCAGCTGACCAATAGGGATCTTGTTGCAGGGAGGTGCTCCCCCCTCCCCAGACAGACTATGTGGATTGGAACTGGGTGGGTGCACCATAGGATGTCTTTCAGACTTGCACATAGGCTTCTCCAGTGCCTATTTCTGCATACACCGCCTCAAACCGGTTCAGGGGCATCCTGTCCCCTGCCCAGGCGGGAAACCACACAAAGGGGAGAGGGTGTAGCCACCCTTTCCCGCCTGAACTCTCATTGGTGGGCTCTGATCTGGACACTCCCCTAATCTTTGGATAAAGGTGAATACAGGGTCCCCAGAGCCTCAGATTTTTCTTGAACTTCACAGACTTGAACTTTGACTTGCTGCCGCACAGCTGAATGAAGAAATCTCCCTTGGGGTAAAGGAGTTACCCCCCTGCTGGGCAGGCACCTGAGACACTGCAAGTGACCCGGTTGGAACCTCGCTGCTCCTACGGACATCAATGACTCTTTCCTACCTTGAGGTGGGTTTCCAAGCATCCCAGAGGCCAGTGAGTGTGCACAGCAAAGCTCAGCACCGTGGACCCCGTGGGTGCCGAGATCCCCAGGACACCGGTCACCTCTTGCACAGCACCCGACCCCGACGAGTGGGGAAGTTGTGCTTTGGCCCATTATTGAGCCAACCTCTCAGCATCATCTGTGCCAAAGATCGATGCCCTAGCCCGCCCCGGCGACCCGTGGGCGCATCTTTACGCACGCCAAATTGCTGCCTCCTACGGTCCCTTGTCTCTCGACTGGTGGGCCCTAGCAGAGGTTAATCTTTGATTCCAAGAGTTCCCCTGGTTGCTCCAGGCCTGCTCTTCAGTCTCCTCACTGGAGACCTCGCTCAGACTTCGTGGGTCTGCACCAGTAGCAGTTTTGTGTTTCTTGCATGGGTTGCGGTTGCCATGGCTTAGTGGATCCAATCCGGACACTAACACCGCAGCGACCCTCATCCTTCCTGGGACAGTTGCCCTCCAGAAGCTGGCCTTCCTTGACACCTCCTGGACCCCATGGCTGACGATCTAAGCTACACCTCTTCTACCTGGAAGCACCCGACATTGAAGGGCTCCTTCTCTTGAGCCCCCTGGTCCCTGTGCCGTGACCCAGACTCTGTCCCCTCTGCTTTCAGGTCCTTCTCTTCAAGATCTACATTTTCATTCTTCACGACATCGACGACGCTTCTTGCTAGCAGCAGTTCTTCACGTTTTGCCATTGAAAATCAGCCCGCGACCCGACATCGAAAACGACCTATGCACCCGGCTTCCCTGGGGCAGGTAACAGTTGTACCTCGGTACTCTCGTGGGTGCGGGCCCTTCAAAAGCTTAACTCTAAAGTATTGAACTTGAACTCCTGCTAGAAGTGTTTTTAATCTTGTAAAATTCAACCGCGACATTCTCCATAGGCTTTAATAGAGATCCCGACAGTAACTTCAGCCACTGCACGCGTCTCCCGTGGGTCCCCTTCCTCACTACCTTGGGTGGTTTCACAAGGGGCCAGCGACCCTAAATGCCCTAGGCATTGTCTGTAGAATTGTCGTGGTTCTTATACCACTTTTTTTTATATATGGTTTGGTTCCCCCCTGGGGCCCTGTGATTCCAGTGCTATTTATTGTAACTATCAATGCTTGTTTGAATTGTATCTTCACCTCTAGCCTCATAAAGAGACTAGTGGGGTTATTCCTAGAATAAATACATATATTTTATATATATATACCTGTGTGTACTACTCTTTCATTTGGTTATTCAAGAGGTTATCTATGGTAAAACAATAAGCTTAACACTCCTTCAAGACTTAGCCTGAAGGCTGCTCTCCACAGCTACCACTAGGATAGCTTTCTTTAAAGGTTGTCATTAACCTATCACCATAAGAGTCGAATTGGACTGGTACAAGGTGTCCCCTATAACTAGAGGACAGCATATGCCTGGCCAACTTCCCACAGTAGGTATATATATGTATATCAGTAATAGTTGTTTCACTCTAAGACAAATCCAAAGTCCTGAAACGCCAGCCAGGTAAAAGATAGGTGGCTGGCCCCTTCAATCAATCAATAGCTTGTAAAGCGTGAATACTCACCCATAAGCATCTCAAAGTGCTGGGGGGGGGGGGGGTGAGGCTGCTGGTCCGTCGAAGGTGCTTTGGTTTACCTTGCTAGACATAGCAAATATGCATACGTTTGCATATGTCTTAAGGGCTGAGGCCATCTTCACTTATATAGGTCATGATTGTCCAATCACTAATAATGGTACATTTTCCTCTGATGATTATACCAACCTCAGGACTGAAGTGAACCCTGTTAAAGCATTTGAGATTGCAGGTTAAGTGGGAAGGCAAACTCTTCCATGGCCTTCCAGAAGAAGGAATGCCCAGTGGTAGCTCTTCCTCTGCAGACTGAGAAAGGCCTATCTATTGCTCATGCACCCACCATCAGCATAGACCCCTGTCAAAGGGACTCTTACGTTCCATACAACCTCAGTGCTATAGTCCTGGCCGCAAGTCAGTCTTAAAGTGGGTCATGAAGGGGTCAGGAGTGATAAAGGAAAACACCAACTAATGAATGTATGTTTGTCTTCAGAGATGGCTTGCCCACTTCTGGAATGTCGGCATGATCTTCTCCACATCATCTGACCTAGGGAACAAATGACGGCCCAGTGCCAGTCCTATATCCTAACCATTAGAGTTCAGCTGTAATGAAACAAGGGCAGCCCTGAGCCAGTAATGTACTTGATTAGGCTGCACACCCACAGCACACTCTGAAAGGCCATAGTTTTCTCTCTCTCTCCCTGAAGAGACACGTAAAGTCTGCTGAGCTTTAAACCTGCTCCCCAGTATAACCTATGCCAGGAAGCCACAGTGTAAATGCACTGTTCAAATCTCAGTCAGCCGCCTTGCCCTTTCCAGGGTCCAAGGGAGAGATGAGACATCTTTCTGGCCTGTACATGAGGCCAAAGGCTACATGCAAATAATGTGTGTGCAACCCTTCCCTGCCTACCCATATATGCTGTAGTCCCAGGAGTTCCGTCCCAACAAGCATATAATAAATAATGGAGGCCTACCTCGGGCATCTTAGCAGAGGCCAGGTACTACTGGGTGTGAGGGGGACACTGGATTGACTTGGTGGTTGGGTTAAGCAAAGTTGTGGTGTTCTTCATGACCTGTGCTGATTTCTGATCCCAAGGTAATGGTGTAGGTGTGGTCTCGCTGCTTTGCTGGGTGGCTGGGGCTGAGATAGCTGTTAGACAGGGAGGGACCTATGCCTCCTCCCCAACCCCCCCACACCCCCAAGGACCTGCAGAGAGAAGGGAGTAGGTCCAGACTGTGACCTGTGAGTTCTGACCGAAGATCGGGGACAACAGCTATCAATTTACAAGAGGATTGGGCATGCTGCTTACTTTTGCCGTTTGGTGAATTGGCTGCCTACCCAAGAACTGCCAGATCGCTGCCTCCATGCTACAATGGAAGAGCCTCATTGGAGCAAGTAGTGCGCTTCAGCCCCTTGTGAGTTGACGGGTACGTGGTTTCACTTTTGATGACGAGAGTAGCCCCTTACAATTGCCATGGCCATCCACAATGATGGCAGGCTTGTTGGTGGGCAGTTCAATAGAGATGGGCTCACAGCGTGACCACCATGCCCCAAAGCACTGCTTTCCAGGAACCTGCGCTGGTGCTGTCATCGAACATGTAAATGTTACAATGCACCAGGGAGCACAGGTAGCACTGACTTGGTCACATTTCATTTGACTGAACTGCATGTATTGGAAGAACCTTCGTAGCTGTCTGCGTGGCCCAGTAACTTAGATATAACTTTTAGAAAACTAGTTAAACACTTTCTTGTCTAGAAGGCTAGCGATGAGTGACAAAGGAAAAGACCAGTATGTTCCCTCTGGTCTGAAGCACTTGGTCTACGTGAGATTAAAATGCTATAAAATATAAAGTGATAGACGGGTGAGTATTTTGCAGTGTTTACCATCCTGAAGAAATTCACATCAATCTATAATCCTCATCTCTGCTGTCCTTAGAATTGACCATCAAATGTCAAGTTTTGCCAGATGTACTTTCAGGTCATCTCTGAGTGATTAGCAATACAAAGCATGATTAACCATGTAAGTTTAACACCCATGAACATGTATGTTTGTGGGATCCTCAAACTCTGATCCAACTCTTGCCCATCCTGAACATGGAGAGTTACTCCAATTGAAGGCTGGAGTAACTCGCTGATGAGATTGGGAAACTGATTTGTTTAGGGTGCAGGGCAGAGGTCTTCAAACTGTGGGGCGCGCCCCCCTGGGGGGGCTGTGGCAGTGTTCTCGGGGGGGGGGGCCTCAGTAATAAGTTGTAAAAGAAAATAGCCTGGAAGCACGAATTTGTTAATTTACTGCGTTTCCAAGCTGTCTTCATTTACAAACAGCATCTGAAGAGCAAGGCAGGGTCAAAGACACAATTACAAAGAACACCATTTCTTTAACTATTTTATTCAGTTTTTTTACTTCCTGGTAACTGCAGATAAAATAACACGCATCGGAAATGAAAAATAATTAATATTTATGAGACCCCAATTTGTTAATGCAATCATTGCAGCGGTCTGTGAGAGGTCGGTCAGTCAGTCACAGAATTGAATCCTGGTGAGCGCAGTGGGGAAAAGGGAATGTATGTGCATATATAGTGTTACAGGTCCCATCCTCTAACATACAGCACTGTGAATGTGAATATGTAAATCATTATTTTAAAACTGTATACACAGTATAAGATAGGGTGCTGCAGAATGGTTTACTCAGAGCCACAGGAATTATGTGACAGGGCAGCACCAAATTATGCAGCTGTGTTAACAAAACTATGCAAGAAGAAAATGCACATAATGCGGCATATTTTCTGACACTATTACTTCAATATTTTGTACTTTTTATACATAATACTATTTGGGCAAATATTTTACCTCATTAGTACCAGTTTACCAAATACAGAAATAAGCAGGTGAAAGGTGGCCAGTTAACCTTCGTGAAGGGCCTTCCACTGTGTGGGAACACCGCTCCACATTTTAGTAACTTTTGATCCGTTTGAGCTAGAAATATTTTTGTTCTAAAATCTGCAGCTTAAGCACCAGGTGATGGTTTATGTGGCAAATGTGGAAGATCCATAATTATGTGAAAAAAAGCCACAGAATCGTACAATTTCTGTGACTCTGGGTTTATTGTTTATGATAAAACAAGGGCTTTCAGAGTATGTCTTTAGTAATAGGTAATCAGACTGTACCCAGTGCAAGCATTTCAATAAGTATCCATTAAAATTATACTTTCCAGAATTCAACACCCTTACGCCACTTGTCATTATGAAACTTCCAGTGACTCCATCAATTAAGGCTTAAACTGGGTCCCAAGCAGGCCTTACATTTGGTGATTAACCAATTGCACCCAATTACATTTCTTTCTGGTAGCTGGCACCTTGGTCACTGTCACACCCTCAGCTTCACAACACATGAGAGCCCCACACTCAGCTTTACCACTTCTACTCGCCCAAGTCTTGCCATAAAGTTTTGGAGGCCGACTTCCAAATATTTTCCTTAGGGGGGCACAGAGCAAAAAAGTTGGAAGACCTTGATGCAGGGGAAGGGATTTCTCCTACTGGAAGAATGATTTACCCACTGAGGGGAGGGGGGGTATGCTTTTCCACACTCTGCTGCCTTTCACACCATGCAGAATTCTACGCTATGTACAATTCCATATAGGGCAAATATGAACTTCAAAAAAGTCACAAGCCAGGGGCATTAAGACTCCTAGAAACCAGCGCTGGACTAGGGAACCAAAAGCAACCATGGCACAAATACTTAAATCAGCCGCACTCCCTTTATCTCAGCGCTGTCTCTTCCCATCCATCCATTCTCTTCCACTCATCTGGTCTTTCTTCTCCCTCTCTGATCACTTTCTCTTTACCTTCCCTTTCTGTCCCTCTTTGTCTCTCTTCAAGCCTCCCTGGGAACCGGGGAAGTGACAGCGGCAAGGGAAGCGCCCCATTGGCCTCAAAACCGGCCTGCTGAGGTTCCAGCCGGCCCAGGAAATGCCAGGTAGAATAAAAGGCATGCCCGGCCCTGCTAGAACCTGCACCCGACATGTAAATGTAAATGGATACTTGTATAGCGCACTACTCACCCGCAAGGGTCTCAAGGCGCTTGTACGAATACCACTGTGGAACCCATCCTGGCTTTCCCTGTGAGGCGACCACTCCTGGGCACACCCAAGGTGGAGGCCAGGCATCCTTAGCGTTGTGGGGTCGTTGTGGAGATTAAGCAAGCTATTGCCCAGAGTTGCAGAGTGGGACTCCATGATTGGAATGGCACCGAGGCAAGAATTATCAGGTCCGTGGAATGTTTGAGCCCAAGACCCGCCGAGGCGCGGAATTGAACCCTGGTCCCGGGCTAGACCTCTGCATCAGGGTCTGCCGCTCTAATCATTGAGCTACACTTCTCCACAATCATTGAGCCACACATGGCCCTCCCAGCATACTGTTACATCTGGTGTGTTAATTAAAAAAAAAAGAAGGTTCAGGCGGAGTCGTAGTTTACATTCATCCTTGTGAATCAGTCTGAATCAGTCTCACTTAAATTCGGTACAGTTGTGCTGTTAGTTGTGTAATACCTCCTGGCCTCTTGTGACTGCGCGGAGCGGCCTCCTAGCATGAGGCAGTCAGAAGGAGATGAGTCATTCAGTGCGCTGCCCCACCCTTGAACCGGGCTCGCATTCCTTTCCAATTACTGCACACAAAATAACTGTGTTTTACCCAGCAAAATGCACTATTTTCTTTTTTTTGTTTTAACTCGATGTTCCGACAGGAAGGACCGTGTGCGTTTTTCTAGCCGTTTTTTCTTCGTTTAAATTGGTGTCCAATTTGGGGGGAAAAAAGAAAGAAATGCCTAGATTTGACTTCGCCTCACGTCTTTTTTCCACCATTCCACACATAATATTTCTTGGTATGTCTGCCTTGCAGGTTCTTTTTCCTCTCGGCTTTCCCTCTTTATCATTGTTTTCTTATCTTTTTTTTGTTCATGTTTCCCTTCTTCTTTCCTGCCTGTCCCTTCAAAGTCGGGAGATGAAAAGCCATGGTCCCAAAAATTGAATGCCGGTGCCCACCTGAAACCACAGGAACAAATTAAACGCTTGTTTAAATGTATTATTAAATGATGTTGCGAGAAACAAAAAGTCGATCTGTCTTCACCATTCTGTCCAAACTGTTTTTCATGCTCAGAGTATTTTTAAAAAGACTGTTTTGGAAAGTTGTCATGGCAAAAATCCCGGCTCGGTGACTGGTCTGTAGATTATTACTCTTTCTCCCTTAACGGGGGCTCGCTGGCATGGTTCACTCATTTGTCATGTTCATGTTAGTGACACTTGTTGCTAAATTGCAGTATCTGTGCTCCTACGGCTAAACTGATCTGAGGCAGCTTCCTTGCCGTCTCGCCTTCTGGCCTGGGCTCGGTATTTCAGTTATCAGCAGTATCTTCAGTCGTCCCTTTAGGTCTGGCATTAGCAAAGATATTTTGATTTTTCTAATATTATATGCATAATATACCTAGGCCCACATGCATCAAAGCAAAAACCGGTCGCAAACGGGTAGATTCTCAGAATCTGCCCCTTTGCGACCGGTATTTTTGCATTTGGTATGCATCATCCCAAATGCAAAAATCGCAATTTAAGTAATCTCTAAATTGCGATTACTTAAATTGTGATTGCATTTAAGTTGAACTTCATGGTAATTTGCAAAAACTTAGAAAAATGCACTAAAGTGCATTTTTCAAAGTTCCATTTTACACACACACATGCCCTTGGGGCATGTGTGTGTGTAAAATATACTCATATGCAGATTTCAGGGGTGCAACAGGGTGTCCTTTTGACACCCTGGCACCCTTTAAATTGCATGAGCAATTTGCGATTCTCTAATTGAGAATCGCAAATTGAGAATGTCTTCCCATTCATTCCAATGGGCCTCTAGGCCCATAGAAATGAACGGGGAGGTATTCCTTAATTGCGACTCGCAATTTGCGAGTCGCAATTAAGGAATGTTTAGAAATCGCTATTTTTTAAGCGATTTCTACATGCATAGCCTTTTGCTATTTCTTATTAGCGAATCCTTATTTTTCGCTAATAAGGAATCACAAATGGCATTGTTGATGCATGTGCCAGCTAGTTATAGAGACTGTCAGTTCGCCATCAATAGCTGTGTCACTCATATCCTGGCTGAGAGTAGATGTCAAGGGTGTAGTGGCTCCAAATTATTCTCACAGTGCCCCGCCTCTGAAAATATACTTTGGATAATTTTTACATTTTTGGAAATCCATGCCCCTAGCATGTTGGCAATCCTGTATTTGATTGCATTTTTGATAATTGATAACTGCACAGAACTGCAATGTTTAAATTGTTAAATCTGTTTAGAGCTGCCAATTTCACAGAATAATGATTACAAATATGTTTTTATTCTAAGGGCCCCATTAGTTATTTTTTATAAAGGGTGACTCATCATAAAATGTTGATAACCACTGCTCTAGATGCAAAGAAACATTTGCAAAGCCAGTGGGTGCGACTTACAAATTGCACAATGCAAACCAGACTGGTTGGCTCTATCAGTGTTTTGGCCTCCTAGTAAACATGCAGCTTCTTGGAGTGCCATTTTTGCTGGTTTTCAGTTGACAATGGATTTATTTATTAACTTTGCTATTATAGTGTACATAACTGAAGAGGGCAGTGCAGCATGTCTCAAAGCCACTGATGAATTCTAATAAACAATGGCAACTTTAGATTCAAACAGCGGATAAGGTTATTCCTTTGTACAACTAAGTAAAAAATACTGAGTTGTGTACAAGGATGAAGACTTTAACTAGAAGGCAACAACCCTAAGGGATATTTGTGTAGCAACAAAGGGGCGGGCTCAGAGTGTGCATATTTAAGGGGGTTTTAAAGGGAAAGTTGTGAGAATTAAAGAGTGGTTCTGTTAAAATGAAAGAATACTGGTCTTCTCAATATAATAAATTTTGCTGAGGATACATCTGGCCCATTCGAGTTTTTTTTCACACTTGTCCCTCAAGCCTTAAACTCCTTGGCTTTAATTTGGGTCTGAATCTGGCAACCACTAGCTCATCACTGTTACTCAAACAAGAATACCAGACCTGTTCTAGTTTGATATATTATGAAAGGATGCTCTAGGGATGCGTCCTAACAGGCCTAGGTCTCATGAAGAGAGAGCGAACCCGTACATGGGGGGTCTTAGGTTATTGTTAGAATGCCCTTAGCAAGACACTAGCAGTCCATGTCTAACAGACATGAAAACTAAAAAATCTCCAGTCATTTTTAGTGTTCTTTTTTGCCTTATTTTTTGCACCACAATACACAGTTTAATCAAATCTTAATTTCTCTTGATAAATTAAACCCTATTGCTTGCTCATTTCTGAGCGTTGAATCATTGTATGTGCTATGCATTACAGAACAAGCTTTGGCAGTGCGCCAATAGGTCTAGATTTAAAGCGATGTTGTATGGTATTGTGAAGCATTACAAGTAAACAACATGGTAATGAATATGTATTTGTGTGGAATCTGAGAACTGTAGAATAATAATCGTGTAGGTTAAAATGTCAGGTCACAGTTGCACTGTCGAGCCAGATCTAAAAATCCATTTAGTATAATGGCGATTATCAGTCGCTGAGATGCAGCGTGTTCCCAGGGCACAAGTTGGGGTACACAGTGTCCACCCACTATTTTCACAGGGTGGACGCCGTCCACCCTGCCAAGAAGTTGGGCCCCACAGAATTTTGTTGAACGTGTCTCAGTGTAATTTTCGGACACCGGGACACATTCAGCAGCTCCTGCACGTTGTCTGCTTTCCATTCCCGGCAGCAACGTGCAGGCAGGTGGGGGCTTTTTTTTTCATCTCCAGCTGGGCCAAAGGCAGAAGTTAAGGGGCCACCAGGCCTCCTTTTGATCGAGTATTGGACTGGAGGCGGCCTGGAATCTCACACTTACATGCAAATGCAATGGCAAGGAAACAAAAGCACACAGCTTGTTATCTCTTCACAGGAACTTAAGAGATGCATGCCATACCTAAATTCACAAGTTAATAACAATTTAAATAGCACTATTTTATTTCTTTGATAGCGCTACTTATCCCAATACAGAGTGTTAGAGCGCTTTAAATAACATACACATTATCCATTCAAAATAAATCAATGTACAAGATGTGTTAAATGAGACAGTCAGGGATGCAAGGTGTAGGAGTCAAATACCTTTCATAGCTCACTGCGGTCTACTAGAAGGATTGCAATTTATGTATTGCAAGTAACAAAAGGATGTCTGTGTTCAAAGCAGTAATCCACTTACCTATCTACATAAAATAAAAATCTGTGATCTGCATGTTACATGATGTGGTTTGCAGGAGACAGTTTAAAAAAAACCCATATTTTATTGCATTTCCAGTTGGCATAGGTTATAACATACACATATCAGAGCACTATTGCGTAATTAAGTGGTACATTTTTGCTCACAACATTGTATAAGATGGACACCATGTGTGTTGCGATATCATGAATAACAAACCCGAAGAAGGTAGCAACAAAATAGAGGTTCAACAATCCTCAAACGCCCCGTCCCACCCCCCCCAAGAACAATGGGTGATTATGTTTTGCAGGAGACAAATTAATCTTCTATACTTCTTTGATTTAAATTTGGGACTATGCAAAACACAGATCTCTCCAACAAATGTGTTAACCTCAAGAGTTATCTCACCATTATTATTATTATTCCCTGAAATTTTTGGGCACCTCTGCAGCAGATGCCTTAACACCCTATAAAATATTTTAAAATGCAGACTTTGCAACCAATTAAGCAGAACAGATCTACTACCATGTTTTTCCTTGTTGTAAATTTCTTTGTGGCAGGGTTTAAATCTTTTTTTATTAGTTGAGGCCCTAATTTTGCCCCAGGTTTGCACCACTTTTTTGACACAACCAGACTGCAAATCTCATTTGTTAATTATCATAATGCACGTAAAGGTACTTATGATACACCTGATAATGTGTGAGATCATAGTATCTGTTTGTCACTTCTTGTGATGCCACGTGGAATGTCATGCGTCGTGGCATCATGTGCTGTGATGGCACGCGTCATGATTTCACTTGCATACTGCCTAACTTGGTCAGTACCCCACTTCTTTTTGCAGGACTTGTGCCATGCGTATTCCCTCAAGTTCAGTGTTCAATTTAATTCAAGGTCCCATTTGCTAGCAAAAACTCTCTAAACAGAAAGTATGTCATAACCTGACATCTTTCTTGTCTGACTGTCGTAATCCATGAGTCTCAGACTCTGTTATAGAAATTAAGTTACATCCTGGCATGTAATTAAGCATGACATGGAATTGCATTTTGCTACCCAGAATGCCTTTTTGTAAAATATCACTCTGTCATAATTACATTTAATCCTCTTCCAACACCAGTAAAAAAAAAAAACACAAAGGGGTTCTTTGTTAGCAAGCGACCATAACCCAGGAAAAAAGTACCTCCTGAGCACCGCAATACTGTCTGCATTTCTTAAATACTCATCGCCTTAAAGGGTCTCCTGCCTGGTCATGTCTATTCTGAAGTGCCAGGGGAGGCTTTCATTTCCACAAGTAATTCATGCTCTTACTGGTGGGGCGAAGGCAGGCTTGGTGAATTTAGAAGCAGAAGAGTAACTTGATCTACAGTACCTGCTTTTTTGTATGCTTGAAAGTTTACCAAGCCATTCCGCGGTATATCTTTGGCTGTATTCTCTGAGGTTTTTGTTGCTGCTTTTCCACGTGATTACCTTTTCTTTGAAATTTGAGAGGGAAAGGGGCTCTGTAAATGTAGAAAGTATACACCATAGTTACCCCTATACTTGTAGAAGCGACCTTTTGCATAACATCCTTGTGCCGCATTACTCTCTTGTTTGCAAATATGCATACCATTTATGGGACACAGGGGTGCAAGTAACTAAATGGAAACCAATCTGTTCATTGGGGTTCTGAGTTGTGGTGCTGACTGACTGCACTCACAAGTACCTTAAGTCTGTTTTCTTTTTCTATGAAAGATGCTTTTCATGTTTTTTTATTTTTATTTAAGTTGATCTTTATAAAGACCAAAGGCAGCTAGCAGACTAAGAGCAAGAATCTCTGCCATGAGTAACTTGCACCTACTGGTGCTGAAATCTGGTTCACCTCCAATTAATTAAAGAACACATTTCCCCTCAGAGACTGCATGGGTACAAGTGCTTCCTGTTCAAGTGCCAGCTCTTCCGGTACTTTTGTCATCTATCACCATGCAGGTATCTTTTACAGTTCTCTCCAATGAGAGCTTCAAAATGTGGGAGCTGCTTGACCTAACGCTGCAATTAGTCCTCCTCAGCACAAGGATCAGAGGTTGCAGGTCTCACACTGAGACGTAAAAGTTGATATTGCTCTCCCTAGTTCCCTTGGAATAGACAATTAAAAGCAATTGAATGAACAGATGATAGTACAATCAATTAGAGCCACCAGGTTAAATCTATCAAGAAAACTCATTAATGCTTACAAAAGGCTGTGAATGTCAATACCTAAATTCACAAGTTAAATACCTATGGTACATAAAGCTTGGCAAAAGAAATTGGCATGGAGAAATAAAGGTGAAGTTCTTCAGATGTGTCCTTGGATCTCTTGCTCACAATTTGTATCAGTTTGTTACAGAGTTAAAAATAGTTTTTGAAGATTCATCCAATCAAAATTGTACATTAATTATCGCTATTCAGCCCAATGTTATTCAGATGTTCCGACAATTTTTCGCATGTTTATCAATATCTGGGGCTTTTTAAAAGCTTCGAAAGGAGGTTCTTAAGAAGTGTTTCACCTGATAATGTCCTACTGCACCGTAGAAAAGTAAAAGTTCTAGCTGGCATCCTTGTTTAGGAGTAACAGGAATATGCTTGTAGAATTAAAGAGCCTTAAAGGGCAGACCGGTCACATTGGTCGAAGATGGAGAAATTATAATGCGATCTGCGGTCAGGTATCAAGAGAGGAATTGAATTTGTAGAAAGCAACCAAACACCAATGCAGAATCTTTATACCAGAAGTATGGGTGTCTAAAGCACTGGGATTTACCCAGCTCACAGTTTGGTGGCAATGAGCCTCCCTGAAGAGAAAAGCTTTAAACTTTCATGTAAATAAGGATGCCAAACTACTTTACCTGTGGTAAGAACATTTTCTAATTTTGAGGGCTAACTCTGAGTATAACACCAATGTGATGTGGAGAGCGAACGTTTGTATATCTGGCAGAAATGTTACTGCTTTGCACCCCTAATCATAAACCACGTCAAGGAGGTATGTAAAATGATTATCGGTCCTAGAAATGAGGCAGCTGAAACCCTTTTAATGTAAAGGGAACTCCTAGACATAGCTGCCTAGTCCCCAAACATTGGAGGCTTGTTGTTGAGGCAATGGTATTTGAAGTCTTTAGGCATAAAACAAAGCTATGTTTGTGGCATTTCATGAGAATGACCTTTTTGATTCCTCAAAAGTTGGGGTACGTGACGCAGTCCTAGCAATATTGCTGAGCTTTATCCACTCTGTATTGGACAGAGCTCTTCTACCTTACCAAGTGTTTTTTTTTTTAACAAAGCACACTTCTCATTATAAGCCTCTATCCGATATCTCACCTTCATCTGTTTAAATCTTGCAGTCCATAAAAAGTAATTTAAGGATAAACTCACACCAGCACCCCCAGGCCTCAAGAGTCTAAGAAGTTCCAATCACTTTCCTGTGTCCCAGTGAGTCCATCTGCCACTGTATATGTGGGAATGGTGGGTTGGGCTTCCTCTGCATCACCATCACTAGACAATAAGAAACAACAACTCTTGGGATATTAATGGTGAAGTTCACTTTCTTTGGGGTAAAGAGCCAATGCTGCCCACCTGAAGTGTTGTGCAACTACTCTCGCTACTACTAATAAGGAGAGGAAGTGGACTCTGTTTTTCACTAGATATTTTTTTATCTCAACCAGTTTCCCCCTCATTTGCATGTGTTCTGTTTTTCTCTTCTGCATCACTGCCCAACTAACAGATGATGAAGAACTAACAGGAAGAAAATATTCATGCTTGCCTGGGTACTAGTAGTAGTTCAGTGCAACTGGTTCTACTTTTTAGACTTGCAGGATACATGCTTTAGTGTGTCTGCATGCCAGGGCCAGAGATATTGACATCTTCTAAGAATTGGCTGCATTGAATTTGTCGTTGGTTCTCCTCACCATCTTCAGTCTTGAATCCTCAGTAAACTTCAGAATCTTTTTTGATACCATCAAAGTGAGTTCAGTTCACAGATATTGGTCTTGCGAGTGCTTTCCTTCTTCAGAAAGATTGACAAACATAAAGCAGACCAGCAGCTTGGTTCAGGGTAACTTGGGAGACTGGCAGCCTCGTGCATAATGGTTGTGACTATCCCCTTGCAACTTTGCTTATGAAATCCTCTGGAGCTTCACTAGACTGACCAGTATAATATGTTTCTTGATCACAGGTTGAAGCCTACCTATGTATGTACAGCTCTGAAGCCATCTCTGGGGAGATAGGCCATTGACATCCATTGTTGCAGTGACCCTTTATCCATCCGCTTCTTCAGGTCACCTTGACTGCAAAATCATTTGAATACTGATAGAAGGTTAATTGCTGAGGCCTTTCTTGAGAACATTATAGATGAGGTGTTGTGCATCACTTCACAGCTGTTGCAAGCCAAGTGCACGCTTATGATACTAAAGGTTTTTCTATCATTGATGAGGTTTAATGTGAATATCATAAATTCCAACATTGCTGTCCTCTTCCACATCTGAAAGCAGTAGAGTGCTCTCATCACAACTCAACCTGCATGTAGTACCGGCTGGTAGAGTAAGTGTCCCATTGGACCATTTCCCCGGGCACATTTCTTCCAGACTAGCACATGCATAGATGCTTGACAACAATGAAGAATGATTGAATTTACAACTCTGCTGTGAGTGGAACGCAACCAGACTATCCTCAACTCAGTCTTCAGGCACCTAGGTGAATAAACACGCACCTCAGCAAACATTGCTTCCTGGATAGGTGGTGGGCCGAGACTGGGCTTATTCAAGACTGTCGTGGGATATTTCAGTATCTCCCCTTCCCCCCTCCTCAGCATGAGTGCCCTTATAATTCATGGTTGTTAAACCTCCTATACTCTATCCGGAGAGAGGCCATCTACATTCAATTGAGTCTAGACTCCTTTACAAGTACTGAGAGACTATTCCCAACCCTCTTTATAATCGCTCCATTTGATCTCTTAATATTTGAGGAACAACCCCATAGCCACCTAAGCCTCTGATACCTCTGACTTCCTAGCAGCTGTCAGGAATTTCCCACCTTGTGTAAATACATCAAAGTGATTGATATTTTGGTATTACGCTCTATCAAATTGCATGGTTGACCCCTGTTAGAGTCAGACATGCAAACCCTCTAAAGAGCTATCTATAGTAACTATCAGTACCTATGAATATTCAGGCACCCAAGACAGACAAGGAACACAGTAAAGCCTAGAGAAATGTGTACGGAGAACCTTTTACCGCCTCCGGCAAGACCATCTAACAATAATATAAGTAGAATATTGCTTTGTTCTCTGCATTGATAGTTCACTGCTAAATGAAACCTCAGCAATGTTCTATCGCACATGATCTACAAATCATTTTTACTTCAAGAAGCTACCGTTATTGAAAAAAGCATTGCTGTGTATCTTTACATTGGCTAAGCACAGAACCGATCTGCGCTGGTGTTATGCATCCATGAATCTCGCAGATTATTATTTTTATTTTTTTTAATCTTTTTATTAACAAAGCTCGAAGGACCATCTTATTCAAAGACAATGACATGAGTACATTGGTTGCCATATAGAGAGAATCAATGTCAACATATTCTTGGATAAAGCAACAGCCCCCTAATCTCACAGATTTTCAAAGCCGTCAAATTATTAATTTGAATTTACAACTCTTTCCCTTAATGGTTTGAAAGAGTTTCACTAAATTGAGATTTATTTTCCAGTACGTTTCCTTTCCTGAAGAGGTATTCACACATTATCAGTGTTGGCATGCTCATTTCCTTGTAAACAGATTCAGGAACCTGAGTTCACCTGCTCAGCTTTTCTTGCAATATGTGAATTCGATCAGTAGAGCTGCCTCAAAAACTACCTTTGCCTGATGAATTACTACTTATATATTCAATTGCATTGTAATACAGAGTCTATCCCTTATTCTGACTGTCCATTCATGTTCCATCAGAGGTAAAGCAACAATGGTGGCATTTCTGTGCATGCTGTGGCCCTTATAAAGAGTCGGTGGAGCAGTATCTTTTGGTGGGATATCGTTCTGCCTGATCACGGCTGGTCTGCTGATCCTGCACTCGGTTCTCATGGGTGTGAGGAACATCTGACTCAATGTTAGTGAATGGTTAAATCACATGGTGCTTTGGCTCAAATAGCAGTCAAGATCTGTCCCTGTGCCTGCCCCATCATGTTTTCTGCAAGGGTATAGTAGTACTTGCAGGGGCATGTACTGCATGGGCATGTAGTGCCTTTTCCTACCAGGGCACATTTTTTCCCTTCCTGCAAAACATGGCCGACCACCCCCCCTCCTCCTCAACCCCTCCCAGCACCTGCTCCCCACCTCCTATTTGCCACCTGCTCAGTGCAGGTGGTACATGTAAGTGTTATTCCCCCCTCCTCTCATACTGGAAAACTATACAAAATCCTGTTTAACCCAAGTCTGAACAGTTATTGCTCCCCATTCAGTGGGATTGATTATTAATTACATGGTATTGGCAGGGTTTTACTGCACAGCAATGTTAATTTTGTATGCAGTGTGCACCCGGCTAGTGCCCTGCTACTTGCAATAAGGCTCAAAGTTGGGCACCCCACATGGAATTTGCAATCCCTGTAGGCTCAATGCTTCATCCTGAGGGATGAGCATTTCTTTCTGTTCCACAGGTTTGGAATAGGAGAGAGCTTAGGGGACTGAGTTTCTATGAAACAAAGGGATCCTTCTTACCAGAGGACCATATAGGCGGGAGGAGGTTGCTTGGCTCAGGTTACTAAGGTGCATGTTTGTAGAAAATCTTCACAAAATGTATTCTAATGGGGAGTAACATTTCTAAGTAACCATAATACTTAATTAGGAATCTAAAAAAGACAACCTGTCTGCCTCTTCTTTGCATTCATTGCGCTTCTGACTTGTTGAAAGTGTGTTTATCCCAAGGGATGTCCTTCAGAAGTGTATATATGAGGTTCGAACAAATTTGTTACCCAGCTGTGCCTAAATGATTTAGTTTGTTCCACTCAGTTGGAAAGTCAGTGTATTAATAAGGCTTTCTTGCTTGGATATTTGCATTGAAGTATTTTTGTTGTTACAGGTCAAGATGATTTCGACTTGTCATTTGCACTCGATGATGATCCCACGCCAGGTAAGCAAGTGTTGTACTCTGTTTAAATAATCCTGCGTACAAAAATCCTTTTAATACCATTTATTTTGTTGCTCTGGGGACTGTATGTGTTTGGGTATTTGCTGAAAGTATTCCCACACATAGAAAGGGATGGCAGGTAAAGCCTACAGCGCTATCAATTGTACCTACTTCCCAGTCTGCTCTGGCACATGAAGACCCTGCTTCGTCTCTAGATTGATCCCAAATTTCGGTACTCTGTCTCTGACCACAACAGTGGCCCCAAGGGAAGGCAGTGCAGTAAAAATTAACAAAAGAAGAGATATTGTATTACTCTGAGTGGGGAATACTCCCGTCACCTTTTAAAAAAATTTTTAAACAGAGTTTTATATAGCGCGAACTTGACCCGGTATCGGGTATCAGAGCGCTTTACATGGCACCACTTGCATTACATGAGGACACATTCTTTTTTTTAGGCACGGGGAGATTAAGTGATTTGCCCAGAATCACAGGATGTTCAGCGTCATTGCCGAGACTCGAACCCGGTTCCCCAGATTCGAGGGTGACCGCCCTAGCCGTTAGGCCAACTCCTCTCCTTGACTCTCTTCCTTGAGATCCATTCAGATGTGAATTTCTTCTCATGGATCCTCACTGTGCAGTGATACTGATTTGTAAAACTTTATTCGGCTATCAAGAACAGCCATAAAAGTACATGTAAAATAACACAGATAAAACAGTTAACACTTTTTGATACGATACATACAATGATGATTGGAAAATACTGTTAAATGGCAGTACCACTTTAAAAAAATTATTTGTAGTTCTTAGCCTTTTATCTCTAGTCTGGGGCCAGTACGGATTTGTTTCCAGTGAGGTTGTATCGCCTCCGTGAGTTAGAACTAAAAGAAGTGAAGGTTTTGCTTTCCCCAAAGATAAGAGGTTGGGCTCTACAAGTACCCGAGGATCTGAGATACTGCTTTTTTTCTTCCCTATATTTTTCTGAAGGATTTGGACATGAGTTGACTGAGGGTAGTCAGTCAGTCAACTCATGCCCAAATCCTTCAGAAAAATATGGTAGAGGAGAAAAGCAGTATCTCAGATCCTTGTGTGCTTGCAGAGCCTCACCTCTTATCTCTGGGGAGAGCAAAACCTTTACTTTGTTTCTGATAAAGACTATAGGTACTCAGCACACTCCCCAGTTTGGTTTGCTTCTATCACGTCCCCTATTTAGTTTTGGTGCAGATGGACTAATTACTTAGCCTCCTGTGTTCAGTTAATGTGCAAAGTAATGTAGTACTTAGATTTGGTTTAGTTCTAAGTTGTTTCCAGCTTGTCTCAAAACCGACCATTTATGTCTGCCGGACTTAGAAAATTACCGCATTTGACTGATGCGTAGCCCTACCAATAGGTACTTTTTCTTGGTCCAGTTAGGCAGCAGAAAGGTGATGGATACAAATAGTGGAAATGCTTGTGGCAGTTGTAACCACTGGTAGTTACTCAGTTATATGTCTGTGCATTTGAATGGGAATCCATCATATGACGATCTTCTCAGCACTGTATGCTAGCTCATGTCTCCTGAACTGCAACACAGCCACCCCAGACCTACTGTATTCTAAGCAAATATAAGGAGATGATGAACGAAGCGCTGAAACGTCAGATATTCACCCCAGTCACAGATCTGGGTTGAATCCATCATTGTTCTTCATCTCACTTCGCCAGCACAGTACAGATCCAGCCATATGCGAATCAGTCTTGATCCTGTTCCTCATGGGAACAGTCTAACCCGAACTGCCAAGGCAGGTTTTCCCTGGACCAGAACCAAGCATCCTGGGACTGGTTTCGGGGTAACACCCCTCATCAGCCAGGATAGCTTGAATCCAGTGGCAAAGTGAGCAAGGGACCCACGTCTGGGCATACCCTGCCTACTTAGGGCGAACAAAGCAAACACAAGGAAATGATGGACGGAGCGCTAAAACTTTTCAGACTCTGACCCCCAGTTGCAGATCTGGGTTGAATCTATCATCATTGTTTAGCTCACTTCACCACCCCAGTTCAGACCCAGCCATATATACCTCCGTCTTGACCCTGTTCCTCATGGGAACAGTCCAGCCCGAACTGCCAAGCCAGGTCTTCACCGGACTTTAGCTAAAGAACGATAATGGATTCAACCCAGATCTGTCACTGGGGGTGAGTGTCTGAAAAGGTTCAGCGCTCTGGCTATCATCTCCCCTAATGACAACGAATTGGAATATTTGATCTAATATACTTCATGAAATTCATTTGTTCTAGAGTAATGCAAATCTGAGGGAGCTGTTGTTTCAGACTTAGTACCTGCATTTGTCATTGGAGCATTTCTGATTTGCCTGTGAATTTCTTTTCTTTTTTTAAAATTTGTAAGCATTACTCATGATGTGTCCTCTGTTTTACATTTAGCACCTACGCCAAAGAAGCCAGTTACCCCTAAGAAACCAAGTTCTGGTGAGTCAAATTGCAAATGACTGTAATCTTTTATGTATAGTTACAGTAGAAATAAAGGACTGTAAAACTGTAACATTATGGGTAGATTTCATCCTTGCATGCGCTTCACTTGCACTATTGGAGTACAGGATAAAAATGAAAATGTAATGTGCTTGCACAAGGTTGTCTGCGTTGATGGCCTTGAACACCCACATACATTGGGCACAGTTGTATTCTTCCTCTTCTTCTTCTTATTTTATTATTATTATTTTAAACAGTTGTTTCACAGTGTGACAGTACTTCATTCCCACTTGGGCTAAGTTTAATTTTTTATTCTTTTAATTTAAATTTCAGTCATCATAACCTTTTTTGGAGGTGTGGGGGGATTATTTATAGGGCGAACTTGACTGGAAGGTATCAGAGCACTTTAAATCAGCACCAGCTGCGTTAGACAGACACGTTAATTTTTGTTAGGCACAGTGAGATTAAGTGATTTGCCCAGAATCACAGGATGTGGAACGTCCCTGCCAAGACGCATACCCGGTTCCCCAGCTTCGAGGACGACTGCTCTAGCCTTAAGGCCACGTCCTCTGTTGTTCAATGTCCCCACAGAGAAAACCACAATATTACATATGGAAGGGTGTAGTGAATCATGCTCCATTAGTCCTAGATGCTAGACCTATGTTTCTTCCCTTCTAGTTCCCATTCATTCAAACATCCGGCTCTCAATCCCTTTGCCTGCTTGACTTCTTTTAGTTGAGTAGAAAACCTAACACAGTATGGAAACTTAAGTCGGGTTCTAGGTGGTCTAGCAGTATGTAGGGCAACGCATGCGATAAGTCCTCAATTTAATGATTTTCATGCTATGAGGTGAGACCAGCGATGATCTCTTCTAGTAGTACTAATGTACCATGAGTTTGAAGAAGCCACAATGGATTTGTTTCTACCTCCGTTTCAGGAGGCCCTGGCCACAAAAGGCACTTTGTTCACACATATCTTGGGAAACAGCCCTCAAGTGAAATTTTAACTTTGAATATCTTTCTGCGGTCATCAAAAACATTCACTCATTCCAAATGACTCCTTTCCAAACTATGACTAATGCTCCAACAAGCACTTCACAAAAGCGATAGAAGTAATCATGCTCTCATAGCATTATTACATTGACTCCCCTGTATCAGCATTTACCAAGCCACAATTGATGCCTACAATCAGTGGTAAGTGCAGCAGCCGGACACATGTCTGAAAGCTAGAAATGTCTAGTCAACATTAGATCTTCAATGCTAGCTAAATTACAATACCTGTGCAAGTTTAAGAGTTTCAAGGCATGTGGTATTGAACTGCACATTTCCGAATATTGGTAATTTGGGCAAAAGAAATGGTTGAGAATTAAACCTTTTTTAATTTATTGAGCCCGTCTCTGTCCTCAGCAGTGCACAAAGAAGTGGAATTGCTGAGAATGAGTAGGGAGCACAGACTGGCTAGGATAATGTGGTGGGACAGGGAAGCTACAGTGGAACTCTGTCCTTCGGCACAGTTCAGGAAGATGGAGGACTCTGAATAGCAGCCCCTGATGGATCTAGGTAGGGGTAAGGGAGATCTAGTGGGCTAATGTAGGTATGGTGTGGCTACCTGCATTCCTGTTTCACCATTCTGTAGAAGTAGAATCAGAACTTTTGTTTTTGTAAACCAAACCAAGTCATACATAATGGAGCTCCTTTTCACGGATGAAGGTACGAGCACTGACATATAGATACATTACAGCCCCCACAAAGAATGCAGACTGACCCGCCCCCCATTGTAAATAGGCTTATCTGCTTTTTTGTGCCTGGAGTTTGATGTGCATGCACTATGTTCAGGATACTCCTTCAACTGTCTGCCTGATATTTCTGTAGCTATGACCCGAAACCCTTTCTTTAATGCTTGAGGCACAGTACAACAACTACGCCTCCTTTCTGGACCACAAGGTGTCACTCGCCTGAGATGGAGGTTACTTACTTTGGCTGTATTCGGTCTTATAATTCTTAAATTCCAACCCAGTAGTTAAGTTGGTAACCTCCTTCATAGTCTAGGCTGCCAATCGATTTAGGAGTCCAGACTATCTCGCTGTAGAAAAATTATATATGTGGGAGCTGTTTTGGACTGAAGCGTTCGACTATTACTTTGAACGGCTGTGATATATCATCGCACTCAGTCATTCCACAAAAGTGGGTGCTCTACTTCCCTGGGTTAACGGTACCAAAACACCCAAATGCAATGAAATGCATCAGAAAGAAAAAATGAAAAAGGCACAACACAGAATAGTTGTGCAATAGCAGAGTCCCCTCCTATTCATATCAAATTAATCAAATCCATAATGCCACGAGTCCATAGCACTGAATATGGTTCTAAACGCATTGTTTATTTCATCTCGCAACAAGAGCAAATGAGACTTCGTCAGGGCTGTCATGAACAGAATAAACATACCTACAAATTCAATAAAAAAAGTTACAAAATTAAAATGGGCTTTATGACACAACTCGGAAATATTATAATCTATAGGTACATTACCACTAAGGAAAAGTACCACAATATATGGCTCAAACCATGTGAAATTAATAATTTGTTAACATGAAGTACTTATTGCTCATTTAAGCATTCATCCTGTTATATATCTCAGGGCAAACAGAAAAATAATAATACTACATCAGATGGCAGTAATACAGGGAGATTGGCTTAATTACATGTATTTGGCTGTATCTGCCAAAATTGAATTCCAGTATTATGTAGAGGGGTTATACAACATTGTTTACATTCAATAAGGATACACCCTCCTGTGGCAAAAGAACCACCACATTGGACAGAAGTGTTATCTTTGGAGGACAGACTGTACAGAACTAGTGTTGACCACTCCAGTTTGGACTAGTCCGTCATATCCTCTCTTCTAGGCTGGAGGTCGTTGTGTATTTATTTAGTGCTCAAAATCAAATTCTACATGAAATCATAAAAAGATTCTGGAAGACAAAGAATGCCAGAGAACAGGAGACAGGTGACCAATGTAGCACTGCAATCCTTGCTGCAGTGGTAGCAGAGGAAGAACATTGGGATGGAGTTCTTTTGGAAACCAATCCCCAGTCAATGGCGAACACAAATTAAGACCTCACGGTTTGGTGGTAGTGGTCCGGCAAGGAGCACGCATATTGCATCAGTTTACTGGACCCGAGGACAGTTCATCAAGTCCTTACATCTTTCCTGTCAACGATCTCTGCCAACCCAATCTTAATATAGATAGAAAACACCAATATGGTGTAACTTCTCAACTAGCAGGGAGGGATACTGCCAGTCTGGCACTGACTGCAGTCATGAAACATTCAGGTCAGCAGTTCATCTTTTGGGTGTGCTAGACTTCAAAGTGGATGAGCTGAAAAGACATTCTAGAACAGCAGGGAAAGATGCTACAGCATTTCTGCACCAGGGAGAAGACCTGGGGGCATATGTATCAACCGAATTTTTAATCGCAAATGCTTGGATTCGCAAAAAACAGCGTTTGCGATTAAAAATTCGCAAAACAGGATGTATGAGGCAAATTCTCATCGCAAAATTAAGGAATCGCTAATTTAGCGATTTCTTAATTTTGCGTAAGCATTTAAGAAATCGCAAAATGGTCTCCTGGCCCATAGAAATGAATGGGAAGGTATTCCTTAATTGCGATTTCGCAATTTGCTAATCGCAATTAAGGAATTTTGAGAAATCACAAAAGTTTTGCGAGTTTTTAAATACATCCCGTTTTGCAATTCTCAAATAGCGATTCTTTAAAAATCGCTATTTGAGAATCGCAAATGGAGATGTTGATACATATGCCCCCAGGAGCTGTATTACAGAAAGTGCCCCGGGGATGTGCGTGCCAACTTTGTGCTTCTGCTTTGTGCGCTCCCTGGCACTTTGGTATTACAGATGGGGCCGCAGACGCTTTTGCGACCCCTTCTGTAATACTGATAACGCTAGTGCACAAACATCCCAGCCAAACTGATTTGCATCAGCAGTTTACTACATATCTGTATTATATTCCTGCCCTCTGTCTTTCCAGCCATTAGGATAAACTTACTTCTTTGTGTATTAACAAAGGGCAAAATTCTGTGATGGGTGACAAATTATCTTGCGGTTCGTCATCACACATTTTCTTTGAATCCGTACATTTGCCAGCCTACTACACGCTGGCAGTGCTTACATTGTGAAACATTACGCGCCAGGGCCCTTCTCAGAAGGTCACTGCAGTCTGCACCGCGCATTACCCCTGCCAGCGCTGCCAGTGACACTACCAACATAACACCTAACTATTGCACTCCTATTAGTGTGACAAGACTATTTTAGCCCACACAAAACTATAATAGCGTGAAAAACTGGTATTATTCACTTTCAATGCCATTTGTCTTAATAAACACGGTTGCTGTGCACATCTCAGACAGCGCCTCCATGTGGTGGGCTGTCACTAGAGCCGGTGCTGACAATTAAGTGCCGTGCCGAGCACTGGAAACCACCAGCTCAAATTAATCACTGCACACTGGAAACATTTTAGTCTTTCTAGACCATTCCTGCTGTTACTGCCAAAAACAGACTGACTGACATGATGCATGTGCATGCTTTCTTTGAAAAAATAATTTGAAATTGAAAATGTACATATATAAAATGTTTCAAGATATCACCGGTCAAACGTGGATATATTGTAATTTTTGTAAAGTCTGAAAAATCATTCAAGATGGAGAAGCAGGATAAAAAGCAAATAACGTTTGCTTCTCAAAGACCCAAAGCAGAGGGTAGCTTCTACCTCAGGCTGTTTGTAATGATATGGTCCTGAGCGCTATGCAACTGATGGTGATGGTTCACCTCTTGTAAAGGATAGTCAAGTCAAGTTTAAACTGCAAAGTCAGTAATTTAAAGTGGACTCCCTGCTCCCTATTACTGGACCACAATTGAGTTCAATGGTGGAGCACACGCCAGAGCCCTTTTGAAGCGCCTGCCGCATCTGGGTGAAGGTGAATACGGTCTACTTACATTTGTGTATCTTTGTCTGTGTCAACTCAGCACCAGCATTTTGCCTTCAGTTGACTCCTGCTGCTGCAGAAATTAAATTGTCCTTGGTCTTTATACACTGTCTCAGATGTCAGAGTCCAGTTTAATCTTTATTCAAGCATAGGCTTACATGTAGTTTCACGCTCACTTTTCTACATCAGGCACAAACGGTTTACTTCAGCAGTTGTTGTGGTTGCTACTGCTGAGTCCAAGAGGGCAATCAGTTCTGCCAGTGCATTGACTTAATATCTTGGATCCAGGTAATTTGCTTCATTTTGTGTCAATTTCCATTCATTATGGTGTCTTAAGCAAGAATTGAGGGGTGCCTCTTCAGGCATCTGCACAGATCTGCCTGGCATTGCAGCCTCCAGGGTTGCACCCCATGCCATATACTGATTCCTTTCTGAGTCTCTGAGGGGGTCTGCTCTACCCTCCTGGCACATCTGGGACGGAGTGGGAGTAATCCACTGCTCATCTATGAGATCTGTCCTGGTAGGCTGTTCGACAGCCTTTCATCAAGCAGTGTGTAGGTTCCAGGATCAGTTCTTGTTCAATCATTTTGGCGTGTTCTTAATTCCCATGAACCCTCATGCTGTGCTGGCTGCTCACTAAGGGTTCTCGAGGTAGAAAATGCCTTTTTTTGCTCCTGTTTTTTATTCTCCTTTAATATGTCAGTTTCTGGGTACTGCAGTAGTATGTTCATAATCAGTGCCTTAGTAGATTTTGGTCCGCTTTGCAAAATGTTAAAGAAAGTTTTGGTGTGCCACAGTGCTCCTGTTCTGCATCTGTCTCTGTAGACAATTGGCCATATGACATCTTACAAAAACCTTTTTTTTAATGCACCGGGTATGATTTAAAATCCACAATTAACAGATGTCCGTGCTAGTTATTTTGGCTCTTTCTTAGTGTGCAATAGGATCACCCTGCTCTCACACTCTGGCTATGGCTTTGATGTTTTGAAAAAAATTAGACTTGCGGTCACCTTCAATGCAATTGGCCCAATACTACCACTCGAGTTGTGAACCCAGTCAAAGATTGCTTCTGTTCAAAGTGTACAAAGTCATGTTGTACCACAAAAGACAACAAATACATGAATATGATATCATACTTTTATTTTCTAGCACCACTTAAATCACTACATTGTTTTGTTCTCTTTGTGTTACTTTGAATTGTTCAAGAAATTCCTGTCTTGTCAGTGGACTGCTCCTTTCCCTGCACAGCTCCGCCTGGAAGCTGCTGTTGCCTGTAGCTGCTCCTGTTGACCCTCTGGTCAGAGGTTCGGGGCCCTCCTCTACTCGCAGGCACCTGCCTGCACCTCATCCCTGGTGGTCCAGTGGGGAGCTTCTCTGCTCTGCCACTGCTCTGCCCTCTGTCTCTCTGCCTTCTAATCTCTCTTCCTGCTGATCTCTTTTGCCTTCCTTTTTTCTGTGCTTTTTCACTCTTTCTTGCCTTTTTTTCACTTTTGCACCTTAACCTTCTGTGTCCCTGCCTGTCCCCCATTTCCCACTCCCCTCCAGCGCTGATTCCCGCTTTCCCACCTCCCAGCTGTCCAGCCCTCCCCCTCATACTAGTTATGGGGCTGTGTGCGGTGGGCGTGCCAAAGGCGTGCCAAAGGCAAGCCCGTCTGCTCCTGGACTGTGCCCAGTGCCTCGGACCCTGGTTCTTGGGCCATCCACCGATACAATGCCAACACCCTCCACCCTCTCAATAGCGGACGCCACTCCGCCGGGCATTGCTGATGGACACCAAAGGCCCTTTTTCCTGCCGGAACTGCAGCCACAACTTCACCTGCCACCGCTCACCAGCCCCACCTGCTGCTCGACTGACAATATCCGGACGCAGGAGACCTCAACTGCATCCTGCTCAACACACGATCCATCCACAAACACGCTATGGAGAACTGTGACCTGCTCGACTCTGTCGACCCCCGACATCGCCTTCCTCACAGAAACCTGGATGATCTCCACCTCTGCCCTGGTCATTGCCACCACCATCCCTGACAGCTACAAGATCATCCACAAGGACCACGTCAAGAAACCGGGGAAGGCATCACCATTGTACACAAAAGCACCCTCCACCTCACCACCCACGCTGACGACCTCTCAGTCAACATGAAGCACCTCCACTTCCAGGTCCGGACCAACCCGAACACCGCCCTCTGCAGCAACCGCATCTACAGACCCCCCCGGACCCTGCCCACCCTTCAGCAATTCCATCATTGATTTCATTGCACCCCACACTCTCACCTCTAGAGACTACATCCTCCTCAGCTACCTCAACTTTCACCTGGACAACCCCAACAACATAAACACCTCGTGCCTGCTGGAGAACCCTGCCACTGTTAGACTCAAACAACTGGTCACCTCCCCAACCCACTCAGCAGGAAACGCGCTCAACCCCATTTTCTCCGCCAGTGACAACATCACCTTCAGCCACACCACCAAGCTCCAGTGGACCGACCACCACTGTGTCCAATTCGCCTTCACCAAACGCACCGTACACCACCATGCCCACTGCCACCCTTGTAGAAGCTGGAACAATATCACCGAAGATCGGCTCACCACCACCGTCAGCTAAACTCCTCCACTGACATCCACAGACAGCAACACTCCACAACGCGACCTCCACCAATGGATCTCCGACTGCGCTGACACTTTAGCTCACCTGAAGAAAGCCCCAAGCAAGCAACACTCCAAGTAGCCCAGCTGGTTTTCTTTACCGCACATCATGAGTCCAAATGCACCTGTAGATGGCTCGAGAAGAGATGGAGGAGCAGCAAGACCTTTGAGCCTTAAAGACAGCTGTCACTGCACACCACCTCATCAGAACACGAAGAAAGCAGCCCTACAAAAAAAGATCAACGCACTCAACTGCAAGGAACCTTTTGCCATGGTCAAAGAATTTGCCAGACTCAGCACAGACAGCAGACATTCCCCTCCTCCCAAGACCTCTGCTACAACCTCGGCACCTACTTTCATTACAAGATCAAGGAGATATATGACTGCTTCGACAGCATCGATACCCAAGACCCTCCTCTCCCACCCCACCTGCAATCACCGCACCTTACAGTGTCGGACATCAACAGACCCTACTCAGCTACACCCCCTTCACAGCAGACCACACCCTCAAGATCATGAAGAGCATCCACTCCGAAGCACCCTTGGATCCCTGTCCGTGGCACATCTTCAACAGGGCAGGCACCACCATCGCCCCCAAACTCTGCTGCACCATCAACTGCTCCATCAACTCCTCCACCTTTCCGGAAGACTGGAAACATGCAACCCCTTGCTGAAGAAACCCACTGCCAACCTGACAGACCTCAAGAACTTCGGACCCGTCTCTCTTCTCCCCTTCCCAGCCGAGGTCATCGAGAAGGCAGTCAACACCCAACTTTCTGAGTTCATCAAAGCGAACCACATCCTGGTCCTCTCCCAATCCAGCTTCCGAAGCAACCACAGCACCGAGACTGCCCTCTTTACTGCCACAGACGACATTTGCACCCCCCTCGACTGAGGCAAAACTGCAGCCCTCATCCTCCTGGACCTTTCGGCCGCCTTCGAAAGAGTCTCTTACCGCACCCTATGCACAAGACACCATGACGCTGGCATCCATGACAAAGCCTTAGAATGGATCCGCACCTTCCTCACCGGCCGAACACAGAGAGTCAGACTACCTCAGTTACTCTCAGAACCCAGAGATATCAGCTGCGGAGTGCCTCAGGGTCCTCCCTGAGCCCCATGCTTTTCTACATCTACATCTAAATGGCCCTGTTCTCAGCCATCATCAGGAATCACAGACTCAACATCATCTCCTACGCTGACGCCACCCAGCTGGTTCTCTCCCTCACCAACGAACCCTTCAGTCACCAAGAACATCTTTCATGACAGGATGGAAGCTTTCGTTGCCTGAATGAGGAACAGCTGCCTCAAGCTCAACTCTGAGAACATCAAAGTCTTCTTCATGGGCTCCACCCCCTCAACCTGGGATGACTTCTGGTGGCCAGGAGTACTTGGAACCTCCCCCACACCCACAGACCACATGCAGAACCTCAGCATCATCCTGGACTCCTCGCTCACCATGAGCCACCAGATCAACGCCGCCTCATCATCCTGCTTCCACACACTATGCCTGCTCCGAACGATCTTCAAATGGATCCAAACTGAGTCCCGAAAGACAGTCACCCACGCACTCGTCAGCAGCAGAATCGACTACGACAATGCACTCTCTGCCGGCATCACCCAGAAACTCCTCAATAAACTGCAGAACATCCAGAAAGCCTCTGCCAGACTCCACCTCAAAATCCCCACCACAGCCACATCATCAGCCGCCTCAGAGACCTCCACTGTCTCCCAGTCAACAAAAGAATTGCCTTCAGGCTTCTCACACACCCCTACAAAGCCCTACATGAAGCAGGACCTGTGTATCTCAACCCCCACCTTGCATTCCATGTACCCACCAGAGACCTTTGCTCCACCCAACTGGCTCTGGCTACCGTCCCGCGTATCCACAAGACCACAGCCGGAGGAGGATCATTATCCTGCCTCACAGCAAAGACCTGGACCACCCTGCCTCTCAATCTCAGGCAATCACAGTCACTACCTCAATTCAGGGAGGACCTTAAGATCTGGCTCTTAGACGGAACCACAGCGCCTCAGTGGACCAGCAGCACCCCCAGCGCCTTTAGACCCTTATGGGTGAGTAGTCACGCTTAACAAGCTGTGGATGGATCGATTGATTTATTGTCTTGTGTGAACATGATTTTGTGTTTTTAACTTTGTTGATGTTTGGTACTGACCTACTCTTTTGGTTTTATGGCCGGAACGCTGAACAAATCAAACATTCACCCCCAGTCACAGATCAGGGTTAAATTCATAGTTTTTGTCACCCTAAGTGGGAAGGGTATGCCCAGATGTGGGCCCCGTGCTAACTGTGTGACTGGATTCAAGCTAGCCTGGCTGATTAGGGGTGATACTCCAAAACCTGTCCCAAGTTGCTTGTTTCTTGTGCAGGGAGGACTTGCCCTGGAGGTTCGGGCTGGACTGTCTCCATGGGGTGCAGGGTCAAGACTGAGTTGCATATAGCTGGGTCCAGAATGTGGTGGTGTGGTGAGCAAAAAAACGATGGATTAAACCCAGATTTGTAACAGGGGCTGAGTTTTTTAATTGTTCAGCATTCCGTCCATGATTTGTTATTTTTACTGCTGGTAACACAAGCCAGATAACAACCATTCCATTCAAGGGATCACAGATGAGAAGGCCTTGATTCTTCATATAATGCAGGATATTAATAGCAGTATTGTCTATTTCAGCCTTTGTATAACTCTCCTACAGACAGCTTTCAGTGGTCTGTTGTGAAAAGGTTCCTTTGTGGACCATACCAAAATCTACAGTGGCGTTCAGAGCAGAACATGGCTTACGTTTCCTTTCACACTCATTTGCTTTGTTCTTAAATAATGGCTTTCGTTCCTTTTCTTTTGTTTGTTCTCCCCTGGAGCATAGCTTTATTACTATCCTTTTGATTGGATGAAATGTATCCTTCCACTGCTCACATTTAGGAAACAACTTGTTTGTAGCATCTGTGGTTATAGATACACATATTCTGCGTACTCCGGCCATCCAGTATTGGGCTTGGAAACTTGCAAGTTGTTTTTCTACAAAGTCTTTTAGTCACAGGATGAACTGTGACACCTTCTTTAGTGGGCATCGACTCAATATTAGATTTTTTTTTTAACCACCATCGGGTTTGTACTTGTACTAGTGGGGCTACGAGATTCAAAGTGTCTTGCACATTTTTTTCAGGCCCACTCTGTGAAAAATTCAACTCTCACTGACGTACAAACCTCCTTGTTGACTGAGCTTCCTCTCGTTGACACCCTCTGGAAACTGACACCAAGCAACCAGGAACCCGTGCAGCCTTTCCTGGCCATGTACCATCTTCACAGACCTCGACCCCGGAGGATGTGGAGCTTCAAAGGGTGATGAAATGTACACTCTTCCAGTACTGCCTCTGGGTGCCATGTGAAGTACCTGTGGTCAGATAATCAATAGGCTTGTAACCTCTGCCTTTCCCCGGTGCCTTGTGCGTATAATACCATGCCTTCTGTTTGAAGAAAAGCCTACGGTACCCAAGGGAGAGAAGTTTAGCACACAGTCTGCTGCCGATTCTCCTAACATTTTTGGCAACAAGACCCCTTCAGTGCTGAAGAAAGAGAGGATGATGGCCCTTCTGGCATTCCTGTGCACTAAGCACTATACAGCCCAGAGGCAATCTCCTACAACACCTCCAACGCAGAGGAAGGAGAAGTGAAGACTCTGCCAACCTCAAGGACCAGTGGTTCTCGACTGAAGACCAGCACATGGTTGTAAGTACCGTCGGCCCAACACCCATTCTGAGGCACACAAGAGGCCTCACATAGAGACAAATCTCTGTTTCTCAGGGAGTCTGGTGTTGAGCTCACTCACAAGACAATAACTCTTCCATGGCCTCTGCCACCTTTGAGCTCCGTTCAACAGTAGGTGAAGGTCTTGAATGCAAGAAAATATCCATCCAAGGGCCTCAACCCCTCCCAGCTGACAAGCCCTATGTGGCCCAAGGCCCCTCATAAGCCTCAACACCACTCGAAGTGGACGACTTGCACCCAGGACCCCTCATCTACTTCGAAGAAAGCTTCAAGGCCTAGAGCACCATCAACTACATGCTCCAAGGATTTAGAGCAGCACATTCTACAAAGATTCAGAGAGGGGTTCGATGCAAGGCAGAAACACCTCTTCATGCATCTCTTTACAGGGATGATTTAATCCAAACCACCTCCTCCAAAGCCTGCAGAGACTCTGACTTGAAAGAGAAGGCTTGCCTTTGAACCCACATCAGAGTCTTCCTCCCTGGATCTAATGACTAAGAGAAATAGTAACAAGGGCAGCAGCCTTCCACCTTGTGCTATACCTCAGCTGTCACCACTTACTTCACCAACACTATTTCCATGCTCATGCACACCACCTCCACTGTCTGAGAAGTACCCATGCTCTTTGTCCGACCCAAGCAGCCTCTTTGTCCCTGCTGACCCCTATGTAACACTGTTCAAGCCAGAACCTACAGATGACTCTTGGGACGATGATGTCAAACCCTCAGGTGGCCCGGACCTCGACCACTACCCTCTCAATTCACCTTTCACTGACAATACCACGACCTACCACAAGATCATACAGCATGTAACCACTTTTCACAAGGTCGATATGCACATCCTCCACGAGGAAGAAAGCGCTCACATTTTTAAATGCTCTCGATATCAGAGCGGATGGTGTAGCTCCTTCCTATACTCAATGGCATGCTTAATCCGCCTGAGACATTCATTCAAGAAGCCCGTCAAGGCAAGGGTAGTAACACCCAAAGTGGAGCGTGAGCCCTTCACCAGCAACCCTGACTACATTAGATGCCATGTCTCTCCTGACTCCCTAGTTTTTAATACTTCCTGCAAATGGGTCTCTGCTAAAGCTTTAGGCGATACCCCACTGCCTGCCAAAGAGAATCTCAATGCAGTGGGAAAAAAGTTGACCATAGGGACAGTTAAACAGTGGCATCTACTTTCACATAGCCATCCACCTCACCCACTGGATATACTTCAGCTTTGTGGGTAAATGGCCAGCACTAACAATTCAGAGTACGAGCCTTTGGGGTCACCACTGCCCCAAGCGTGTTCACCAAGTGCTTGGTGGTGGTAGCTGCTCATCTAATGAGGGGCGGTGCTCGCGTCTTCCTTTTTCTTGACTGATCAAGAGCATGGGCAGGCAGCAATAACTAACCCACACTCCAACTGCATTCTTCCTACTCCCTAGCTTGGGTTTCACCATAAATGCCACTACGTCCTACCACCGATCCCTTCCGGTCTAGCTGTTCTTGTGGCCCATCCTAACGCAATTACAGGCAAAGTGTACCCCAACTGGCAGAGGGTGTTGGCATTTCAGCAGCTGCTGCCTCTTTTAGTCCAATCGCCACCTCAAGTCAGAACCTCCTAGCGATGGCGACTCTGGAATCTCCTTAGTACCCTGTGTTAAGCTCCACATGTGCCCATTATAAAGTTACCTCTCTGTGCAGTGTTCACAAGAAGAGGGTCATTTTGGAGGATCTATTGTTGGAGAAGGCCAGTGCCTGTCATCCTCTGAAATGGTGGGACAACAACTACTTGTTGCAGGCAGAACCCCGCTTAGCAGGTGACCATTGCCACCCATTGCTCTCAGGTTTAGAGGTGCATCTAGACAACATGAGAATACAGGGAATGTGGTCCCTCAATGTTGTGAGCACCACATCAATTACCTCAAGCTGCTTGCCCTATGCCTATCTTTCAAAGCCTTCTTTCAGGCCATTCAGCACAAAGCAGTCCTCATCTAGATGGACAACATGACTGCCATGAATTAGCTCTAAAAGCAAGGAGGTACCAACTGTCAACATTAGTTCAACAGATATGGCACTGGGCCATTCACCACTCATGGCCAAGTATCTTCCAAGGGTATATAAAACGTTGCTAACTTGCTCAGCAGGATGCATCAACTAATCCATGATTGGTAACTCTACCCGCAAGTCCTATGCCCTTACTTCCACCATTGGGGCATCCCGAAGATAGACCTGTTTGCCACCCACAACAACGCACAGTGCCCAACATTTGCCTCCAGGTGTCCACACCTACAGTCCATAGGCAATGTTCTATGGAAGAACTGTGGTTGTCATTGATATCATTTGCATAGTTTTCAATAATCCGTGAAATCAATGTAATATTTTATGATTATTATATTACAATATAATATCAACTCGCACTCCGATTAGGTTGTCACAAAATGTATCTGCTTTCCAAGCTTCATAAACAAAAGACCTGAAGTCTTAAAACACATGAGAAAAAACACAATGGTTTGTTACAGTGCAATGTGTCCCCGTTGAAAGAAAGTGGACCACAACCAAAATTAATGTGGTGTAAATAAGACTTATGTGTAATTGTGTGACGATAACATATAACACTTTGAATATGAATAGCCCTTTTAGTAGGCAATGTTGAATCGCTTTTAGGTCTCGCCTAGGCAGTGCGCATGCGCTGTCTAGGAGAGGGCCTTTAGCAATCGGTCTTCACTTTTCAAGCACTCGTGCTTGTGGCGGCATCCACCTTGCGGGAGCGAGCAGCGGCGCGCATGGGACATCAGATGTACCCTGCACGCCGCTGCTCGCTCCTGCAAGGTGGATGTGAAGTGTAGACCGCTTGTTTTATTTATTTTGTGTGTTCAGTGGCTTTTCATGGGACCTGGTGTGACACACTCTCCCGCTACCCGGACCATAATGTTTTTTTATTTATTTGTATTTTGTGTGTGCGGTGGCTTTCAACCACTTCCATGACCGTAATTTGTTTCATTTATTTTTTATTTACTGTGTACGGTGGCTTAAGTCTTTTACTAAACATCCAGACATATTTCAACTTCGCCAGTTTGAATAAATAGGATAGTTTTAGCAACAAGGACTATGCAGTCTGTATTTCATACCGTTTGAGAACCAGTCTTCACATCTTAAGTTGGTATTCCTTGCTTGTGAACCCAACGGGATTTAAAGTGTTTAGCTTTCTGTTTCTTTTCTGCCCCCAATCATTGTTAATAAACTGAACTGCAGGTTTTTGAGCGCACCTTTCTTGTTTGTGTGGGCTCGGCTTGTACTTGTTTGAGCCACTCCCCCACCTCTAACTGCAATACAATGCAAAAGAGTTCCATAAGAAACCGGGAGAACAGCTACCGCATTACGACAGTTCTGAAGCACTTCGTCTTCTGAAGTCTTGCAACTGCAGTCCTTCTTCCATGTCAGCGATCTGTCACTTTGTTTTGTAAACCCGGTCACTAGTTGCACTTGTATGCGCAGCTTATTTTCCCAGTAAACATTGTGTAATTGTTCACTCTTGATTTAATTTTTCAAATTTGTAATCTGCATGGTACCTCTAATTGTTTGCATCGGAAGCGTTCTGTGCTACACATTTTACTCCTTACCGTCTGTAAGAGCATGGCCTGGTGTTCTGAGAAAGAATCGTTGGATGATCCACTCAGAGCTCGATTGCTCCTGTCTGACTGAGCCGTAAGTTTCCACTGAATGGTAACAAAGACTGTTGAGTGTTGTTGGTACTGCAGTGAGAGCTTGCAATGAGAAGGCAAGCGCAAAAGGCTGCTTTTTTTAATACGGCTGGATTATCCTGCTAATGAGTCATATTTTTGGGCGCAGAAAATGAATACAAAGTAATTTGTTGTTCGAGGCATATGAGCTGCAGATCACACACTGAGGATAAGATCGCCATCTGGTGTTGGGCTCGGATGATTGCAGGTTGTTGTTGTCTTCGAAAGAAGCCTTTGGTCACGAGATTGGTGACTCCTCCCCTGGACAACAGTGCGCATGGGCATCCACTCCATCGTCAGATTGTTTTTTTCCGCCATTGGGTTCGGATGAACTTTTTCCGCTCCAGCAGAAAACTTCCAGCAATCGATTCAACTCTTCAATCTTCATTCCATCGACATCGAAATCAACTCGGACCGGTTCCGGAAGCGGCTGATGGACAGGACACCCTTCAAAAAATGCCCCCAGTGTGGAGCGAAGTTCCCCCACAGTGACCACCTCGAGGTTTGTAACCTCTGCCTGTCGCCGGAACACAACAAATCGAACTGTCCAGCTTGTGCCGCTTTCCGTTCCAAGAAGACTCTCCGGGACCGAAGAGCTCGACGCCATATTATGGCCAAACCAGCTCCAGAACCGGAGGACATCTTTGCTCAGGATGTTCCTGAAGATGACACCGAAGATCTCGAGATCGTGTCCGAGGCCGACGATTCCGATGACCTCATCACTCCAGGGCAGCGTGTGAGTACCACCCCCCCTGCCCCATCCAAAAAGACATTGGTCAAGACTCCGCCAGCTGGGCCCAGTCGCGACCGGAAATCCTCTTCAGAAGCCCCGCCCTCGGGCCCGGCTCCGAAGACATCTAAGCCTGTAGGTGGCTTGGGCTCGAGCAAACCTCATGTTATTGTACCTATAACACCTTCGGCACCGAAAACTCCACTGTCGGCACCGAAACAGGCTTCAAGACCGAAATCTCCTTCGGCACCCAAACGTTCCTCGGCACCGAAGTCTCCACCGGCGCCGAAACGTTCTTCGACATCGATGCCTAAAAGTCCCTCGGCACCGAAGATTCCATCGGCACCGAAAACTCCATCGGCACCGAAAATTCCATCGGCGCCGAAAACTCCATCGGCACCAAAAACTCCGTCGGCACCGAAAAATCCATCGGCACCGAAAACTACGTCCACACCAAAAAAAGTTCATAAAGACCCGAAACGGCCATCGCCACCACCACTTTCGGAGCCGGATGAACTTTTTCGCCCAGATCCTACTCAAAAGCGGATCTACATCAATCCCAAAACCGGACATGTGACTGCCGTCCCATAAAAGAAACGGAAGCTGGACATCACACCACCTCCAGCTCCCATACGGAAGAAGGACTGTGCTACTTCACCACTTCGTCCTTCCTCTCCTGTGTTACCTCCTAACCCGTCCCCTCCTCCTCCTCCTCCTTCTCCTTTACCTTTACCTTTACCATCTCCCTATCATTCACCTCCTCCACAGGATGATAATGATGACTTAGGGGGAGGGGCGGACCCTGATTTATTTAATGATCCTGTTGATCCAAACGACCCTTTTACGTTCCCAGACACAGCACCAGTAGATGACTGGTCTTATCCAATGCCTGACATGCCTGACCCAACTACCTACCCCTCCAAGCCCTCCCCTCCTGATGACCATTTGGGGTTTGGCCAACTAATAAATAGGGCAGCAACATTCCATGGTGTCACAATGCACACGGACGCCCTTGAAGAGGACTTTCTCCTCGATACTTTTGAGCAGTCACAAAAAACTGTTCACATACTGCCCATGATCAAAGGGGTTATAAAGCATGCCACTGAAGTCTTTAAAGACCCTGTTCGAGCTAGGGTTCTCAACCCACGCATCCAAAAAAAGTACCGACCAGCCCCGCAGGACCCTGCATACATTAAAGCCCAGCTCCCTTTAGACTCCTTGGTCGTATCAAATGCCAGGAAGCGTGTTAACTCACAGACAACTGGAGAAACGCCTCCCCCGGACAAAGAGTCTAAGCTTTTAGAGGCCTCAGGCAAAAGAGTCGCCGCACAGGCGGCGAACCACTGGCGTATTGTCAATACCCAGGCCCTGTTAGCCCGGTATGATAGGGCGCATTATGACCAACTTGAGGACCTTATGCAACATCTGCCTGAACCCTTTAAATCCCAGGCCACTGACCTCATTCAAGAAGGCAAATTAATATCTAATGCCTCCATTAAATGCGCCTTAGATGCAGCAGACACTGCTTCTAGGGCGGTCAATACTAGCGTCTTACTCAGACGACATGCCTGGCTCCGTATTTCCGGTTTTAAACCGGAGGTTCAAACCGCAATTCTAGCTCAACCTTTCAACCAAGAGCAGCTATTTGGCCCTGCAGTGGACACTGCATTGGAAAAAATGAAGAAGGATAATGAGACTGCCAAGTCTATGGGAGCACTGCAGTCTCCTCAAACCCGGGGTTCCTTTCGTCGCTCCTTTTATAGAGGAGGCTCCAAAAATGCGGGAACTGAGACCACGTCCACCTTTAAAAATTCTGGACAAACATCCCCTAACAGAGGATATTTTCGAGGAGGTTATAGGGGAAACAATAACAAAGGTCGAGGGCGGGGCAACAGCAACACCCGCACCTCCCCAGCCACCAAACAGTGACTTACCACCACTCCCCCCAGACCATTCCACTCCGGTCGGGGGGCGGCTCCAACAATTCCTACCTGTCTGGACTTCCATCACCACAGACAGATGGGTAAGACAAATTATCCAGTCTGGCTACTGCCTCGAACTAATACAATCCCCCCCCAAACATACCACCCAAACAACGTCCAATGTCCTCACATCATCTCTCTCTCCTCAATCAAGAATTTAATTTCCTGTTACAAAAACATGCGATAGAACCAGTCCCTCTTCCACATCAGGGAACAGGGGTATATTCCCTATACTTCCTCATTCCCAAAAAGGACAAAACATTAAGGCCCATACTGGATCTCAGACTACTAAACCAGTATATACATTCGGATCATTTTCATATGACCACCCTCCAACAAGTCCTCCCACTATTACAACAGGGAGACTTCCTTGCCACATTGGACCTCAAGGACGCGTACTTTCACATCCCTATGCATCCCGCTCACAGAAAATATCTACGATTTGTGGTAGATGGGCAACACTATCAATTTACAGTTCTCCCATTCGGAGTAACAACAGCACCCAGAGTGTTCACCAAGTGCTTAGCAGTCGTGGCAGCGCACCTCAGAAGACAACAGATCCATGTCTTCCCCTATCTGGACGATTGGCTCATAAAAGCCAATACTCACCAAAAATGCGTTCTCCACACTCATCGCACTATTCAAACCCTCCACAATTTGGGATTCACTATCAACTACCCCAAATCCCATCTACAGCCTTCCCACTTACATCAGTATCTAGGAGCAACCATAGATACATCCAAAGCCATAGCTTATCCCAGCAATGCCAGGATAGCCAGTATACAAAATCTCATCTCTCAATTTCAAACTCATCCATCTCTTCCAGCAAGAGTGTTCATGCAGCTCCTAGGCATGATGGCGTCATGCATCTCCATAGTCCCACACGCACGACTTCAAATGCGTCCCTTACAGGAATGTCTAGCACAACAGTGGAACCAAGCTCACGGACAACTTACCGATCTGGTGTTGGTGGACAGTCGCTCACTTCGCTCACTCAAATGGTGGAACGCCATCAACCTGTCCAAAGGGCGGCCATTCTTAGAGCCTCTTCCACAAGTTGTGCTAACTACCGACGCATCTCTCACGGGGTGGGGAGCCCACCTCCTTCACCATACCACTCAGGGCAGATGGACCAGTCAACAAAAACTGCTCCACATCAACCACCTGGAACTCTTAGCAGTGTTCCTGGCACTAACATCCTTTCAGGTACACCTGAAGAACAAAACTGTCCTCATACGCACAGACAACATGACGACAATGTATTATATACAGAAACAAGGAGGGACACATTCTCTCCAACTGTCCCAACTGGCACAGCAAATCTGGAGATGGGCAATTCCCCAAAACATCTACCTGTTAGCAGAACATCTCCCAGGAATCCACAATCAGGTGGCCGACCTCCTAAGTCGCCACACACAGCAGATCCACGAATGGGAATTACACCCCAAGGTTCTACTCCCCTTCTTCCAAAAATGGGGACAACCAGACATAGACCTGTTCGCCACTCCCGAAAACACAAAATGCCCAACCTTCGCCGCCAGGTTTCCACACCCACAGTCGAAGGGAAATGCCCTATGGATGAACTGGTCAGGCAGATTTGCGTACGCTTTTCCGCCTCTCCCACAAGTTCCATTTGTGGTACGCAAACTGAAACAACAGTCGCTAACACTAATACTGGTAGCTCCCACTTGGGCACGTCAACCGTGGTTCACCACACTTCTGGAACTATCTTTAGTTCCACATCAAAGGCTACGCCTCTCCCCGGATCTATTAACCCAGAACCATGGAGAAATCAGACACCCAGATCCTCAAACACTGAACCTAGCGATCTGGCTCCTGAGGTCTTAGAGTTCGGATACCTCAATCTCCCTCCAGACTGTATGAATATCATAAAGGAAGCCAGACGACCTACTACTAGAGCATGTTATGCCGCAAAATGGAAACGATTTGCCATCTACTGCGCTAATAATGACATCCATCCATTGGATGCTTCCATCCAAAACATCATTTGCTACCTACTACACTTGCAAAGATGCAATCTAGCGTATTCCTCTATACGTTTACACCTAGCAGCCTTGGCGGCCTACTTGCAAAATAGGCAACACCTGTCCCTTTTTAAGGTACCAGCCATCAAAGCATTTATGGAAGGTCTCAAAAGAATTCTTCCCCCAAGATTACCACCTTCCCCAGTGTGGAATCTCAATGTGGTTCTAACAAGACTTATGGGTCCCCCATTTGAACCTATGCACAAATGTGAATTGCAATTCCTAACATGGAAGGTAGCTTTCCTTATCGCAATCACTTCCCTACGAAGAGTAAGTGAAATACAAGCCCTTACGCTAGAGGAACCTTTCTTACAACTACACCGTAACAAAGTGGTTCTTAGGACAAACCCTAAATTTCTTCCAAAAGTGATTTCCCCTTTCCACCTTAACCAATCAGTAGAGCTACCAGTCTTTTTCCCTAACCCAGACTCCGTAGCTGAAAGGGCCCTACATACCTTAGATGTCAAAAGAGCCTTGCTTTATTACATCGACAGGACAAAACCTTTTCGAAAGACAAAACAACTCTTTGTTGCTTTCGCACCACCACATAAAGGCAATCCCATCTCCAAATCCGGTATAGCCCGGTGGATAGTTAAGTGCATCCAAATATGCTACCAAAAGGCTAAACGTACACTTACAGTTCCCCCTAGGGCGCACTCCACGCGTAAAATAGGGGCTTCTATGGCCTTCTTAGGTAACATTCCCTTAGAAGACATTTGCAAGGCAGCCACGTGGTCTACCACGCATACCTTCACTAAACACTACTGTGTTGATGTGCAAGCCAAACAACAGGCCTCAGTGGGCCAGGCTGTCCTAAAAACTTTATTTCAAACTGCTGCAACGGATACAGGCGACCACCGCTAAGGGGAAGCACTGCTATATAATCTATCCTCAGTGTGTGATCTGCAGCTCATATGCCTCGAACGGAATATGCTACTTACCAGTATGCATCTGTTCTTGGCATGTAGAGCTGCAGAGTCACACACGCCCATCCACCTCCCCGGGACCAGCATCTGTCTTACTTAGACATTGCACATGGACATCCTTTCTTTCATTCCTATACACTCCATCTTTTCCCATCATGGCGAAAAAACAATCTGACGATGGAGTGGATGCCCATGGGCACTGTTGTCCAGGGGAGGAGTCACCAATCTCGTGACCAAAGGCTTCTTCCGAAGACCACAACAACCTGCAATCATCCGAGCCCAACACCAGATGGCGATCTTATCCTCAGTGTGTGACTCTGCAGCTCTACATGCCAAGAACAGATGCATACTGGTAAGTAGCATATTCCTTACCTTCAATGAGCTGTGTGCATAACATTGTTTAAAAGTACGCCTACTTCTTACTTTCAATTGTAGATGATGTTTTCCTGCCTCTATTCTGTTATTTGACACTTAATATTGCCATGTAGCTCCTGTTTGTTAGCTGCTCTGGCCTCGCGGTGCACCACCTCCCCCCTGCTAAACACATTATTCTCAATCCCAACCCTCCCCGCACCGATTGGTTGAGTTCTTATTATCTCTTTAAAAGTGGCCAATGTCTCCATGCAGTGCCATTGCAGAACGTGTTTGTTCATACATTTCTGTAGGGCTTCATATCCATTTGTGTCAGTCTGGGCGCTTTTTGTAGTCGTTTATTTTGTATGCATGTCAGTATTACATGCATGTTGCTCTTTTGACTGCCAGTACATGGGGCGCTTTGTTGGTTTTAAAGCTTGTGTTGGTAGATTCTCAGCAGACAAGATCAATTAGTGGTTTTATAACCTCACTAGTATGTCTGCAGGAGCCTCAAAAGTCTGTTATTTGTAAACGTGAAAGGCTCGGCTGGGGCACTAGTACGCGGCCGCACCCTCTTGAGTTGCTCTAGTGGTGATGTACTCAAAGAACCCCACCCCCCCCCAAAAAAAAATCCAGATCCCACTCCTTGAAGACCTAGCTCATCTCACACAGTAAAAATATATTTAAAGTTAGCAAGTCTATGCTCGAAAAAAGCATCCTTTACACATCTTAAAGTGGGCTTCAGAGGATATATAGTATCAGTGTCAAGCCTTCAAGATTTTGGTAATAGTATAGGGAGAAGGGCAACATGACAATTATTCTTTTAAAATCAGCAGGAAATTAGAACTTGGATGAACTAAATGTCTCCAAACTTTCAAGATAATTTTGTGTTATCATACGTATTCCTTAATCAGACTGCATGACCCACTGTGTAGTAATTGTATAGCTCTTCAATCCTTGGCGGCACATCACCCAGGATAATGTGCTGCATGGCTAAAAACTTACAAGCATCTAGGATAATGGGGTGACCCAGTGCCCCTCAGAACCTGGGTGTGCAAGAATGTGGACAAAGTTGGTTCTGTCGGGTAATAGAATTGATTCTTGGTATACTCAATATTAAACAATACAAAACAACAGTACCCAAGCCTTTCAGTAATAATCAATGAAAAGGAAAAAAGTGAAAGGACAAACTATATGTTCATGAACTTTGACAGCCTTTCAATGTCAGTTCGACACCATAAAATGTAAACATATTTGGATTTTTCCTTAAATAAAGACTTTAATTGATTCAAATTTGGTGTGTCTTTGATTTATGTTCTTTGTCCTTTCGCTTTATTTCCTTTTCATTGATTATTACTGAAAGGTTTGAGTACTGTTGTTTTGTATTGTTTATTATTGAGTATACCAAGAATCAATTCTGTTACCTGACAGAAGCAACTTTCTCCACATTTTTAAACACATATGAGGTCTCAAAGTCTCGACCTATTGGCTATGCCAATGCTCGAGATACTGGGGTCTTATCAGAACACGAGTAATAAGGAAACATCTGAAATGAGTAACTATAGGAGTTAGCGTGGGCGAGGTGTGGTTCAAAGTGTAGGCATATTCCAAAAATACGCTGGTCCCATTTGATAAATCGGTGAAAGAATTACTCTAATCACTTACTTGTGGAAAACAATAGGGACATACGCAGGGATGAGGAACACCTGCAAATGAGCATATTTGAATGATTAAAATAAGATAATTACACATAATTTAGATTGGTAATGCGTATATACTGAGCCATGGAACTCCGTGTGGTTCCGTGTGGCCATGTGGCAAACATCCCTTGCGCTCACCCAGGTGGCTCCTGCTTGGGAATGGCAACCTTGTTACTCAACACTTCTCGAGATGTACATCAGCCCTGATGTGAGGCTCCCAATCAGGCCAGACCTTCTCACACACAAATTGGGCAGAATCAGGCCCCCAGAGCTCAGACAGTGCAACCTAGTGATCTGGTACCCAAGGTGTTAAGAGTATGGCTCTCTCAGCCTCCCGCAGGTAGCGTTTGCCAAACCCCATAATGCCCATCCCATCTTAAAGGCTAGCTTAGCTAGGTGGATAGCTAAGTGTATCCAGACCTTCTATCACAAAGCAAAAATAACCCTCTCGCTTCTCCCACAAGTGTGCACTTGATTTGCAAAAAAAGATGCAATCAAAGCCTTTTTATTGGAAATGTCCCACTAACTGACATTGTCAGGTCCGAGGCTGAGATGGCTAGATTCCCCTGGTTAAGGATACAACCCAGGAGTTAGGCTTGGCGTGTAGGGGGAAGGCGTAGAAGCGTTTCAGTAAGATCGCTCTCCGCCTTCCTACGTGCATTGAAGGTTTAGGTTAATTTCCCCCTTCCAAGATGGCCGCTGGTTCAGTCATCTTTTCCCCTAGATTTTCGCTCAGGCAGAGGTGCAGTGTTTCTTGGTTGATGTTGCGCGCCCGCGTTCAGAGCGCGGCGCACTTCAACCGTCAAACTTCTGTGGAGAGGCGGTGTTCGAAGAGAGCTCCGTACTCTTCAGGTTTTCCTGTCGGAGTTTGTCTCCGAATTATCTGTCTGAGATTGTTGCGCTCCTGCGCGCCAGTCTTCTGGTCCCGTGAGTGGGATTTTCCGTATAAGTTTCTCTCCCTGGTATTACTGGGAAGTTAATGTCCGGAGCTTACAGGAGTGAGGCAGGCTTCACGAACACGACGAGTTGACTCAGCGCTACAGTGGTTGAGAAGTGATAGAGGCAAGTCCAGTGAATGACATTCTGAGAAGTAAGTGCTGCCTTCTATCATATCTTCGTAGCGTCCGCAATCTAGAGAAGGCATCCAGTGACTCAGTTAAATTGGAAACTAAGATAAGACTGTCAGACTGTAAAGCAAGAGAGTGTCCAGCATAATAGAGTCTAATAGTCCAGCAGCAGTTGCGCAGCAGATGTAGCGCCAGCCAGCAAAGGACAGAATTCAGCTTTTCAGTGGAAAGAAGAGGCAGTAAGGAGGAGGGAGTGAGAAAGAGATTTTCACAGTAAAATCTATGTAGATACAACTATATATATATATATATAAGGGTACTTACCAACCCAGCAACCATCTGCGGAGTTCAAGAACCAGAAAGAAGAATTTAGTCTGCATACTTATGAGAACATATTCACATTCTATGAAGAGACGGTAAATCTTCTAAGGTGGTAGACAGGTAATGGCAGTAATATAGAGCGGTAGGTGGGGTCTCAGACAAACAGGGATTACATGTGATTCTCATTGCAGGAGTTGCTGCACGCCAACTGTTCAACCCCTCTTCCACTTAGAAGGTACCCAGCAGAATGAGTTCAGAGAGCAGCTACCCACTGTGTCAGGACAGGTAATAGTGTGGAACTTACTTCTAATATGCACATTTAGAGTTAGTCAGTTGAAGAGCAGTTGTTGAGTAACTCTCATTGCAGGAGTCTTGAGGAAGGAGTCCCGAGTCCAGTCCAGGAAGAAGACACAGTGCAGTCTCTCTTGTCTGTCCAATTCCCCTTTACCCCTCACTGCTGCTTGTGAGCCTTGAGTTCGCAGTAGCGGAGTGGGGGAGTGGAGATCAAGCATCTGCTCCTGTGGAAACGGCACGTTCAGCTGAAGGTTCTTGACAGACATATTCAAAGTGGCCACCTGCTCCTGGCTTGGCAGTTCGGGCTGGACTGTTCCCATGAGGCACAGGGTCAGACTGATTTGCATATGGCCATGTCTGAACTGGGGTGGCAGAGTGGGCTAAAGAACGGTGATGGATTAAACCCAGATCAGTTGACTGGGGGTGAGTGCTTGCAATGTTCAACACTCCGTCCATCATTTCCTTTGGTTTTGCTTTGTTCGCCATAAGTTGGCAGGGTATGCTCAGACGTGAGTCCCTTGCTCACTTTGCCACTGGATTCAAGCAAGCCTGGCTGAAGACGGCTGAAATGCCAGAAACCGGTCCTAGGAAGCTTGTTTCCGGTCCAGGGAAGACATGGCTAGGCAGTTCGGGCTGGACTGTTCCCATGAGGCACAGGGTCAGACTGATTTGCATATGGCCATGTCTGAACTGGGGTGGCAGAGTGGGCTAAAGAATGGTGATGGATTAAACCCAGATCAGTTGACTGGGGGTGAGTGCTTGCAATGTTCAACACTCCGTCCATCATTTCCTTTGAGTGCTTGCAATGTCCAACACTCCGTCCATTATTTCCTTTGCTTTGTCCGCCATAAGTTGGCAGGGTATGCTCAGACGTGAGCCCCTTGCTCACTTTGCCACTGGATTCAAGCAAGCCTGGCTGAAGACGGCTGAAATGCCAGAAACCGGTCCTAGCAAGCTTGTTTCCGGTCCAGGGAAGACATGGCTTGGCAGTTCGGGCTGGACTGTTCCCATGAGGCACAGGGTCAGACTGATTTGCATATGGCCATGTCTGAACTGGGGTGGCAGAGTGGGCTAAAGATCGGTGATGGATTAAACCCAGATCAGTTGACTGGGGGTGAGTGCTTGCAATGTTCAACACTCCGTCCATCATTTCCTTTAGTTCCACCTGCTCAACACAACACAGGTTTCAAGCACGATTGTGTGGATATCCCAGCCCATCAGCATGCTATATTTAGCATTACAGTACTAGGAATGTTATTCCAGAGATCTGCACCATCCATAGGCTAACCACCACTTAGAGGGTACAGCTCTACCATCTCAGCAGAGCAAGTGTTTCTATAGCCACACATGCTGTGAAAAGAAAATGTTACCCTGTAAACATCTGTTCATAGTGCTCACCCTCTTTCCCTGAGCCTGTCTGCTACTGGCCTCTTCTCTTTTCACCTATTTCTTACACTCTCAGTAGACATGGTAACCATTTCATGTTCACTCAGCACTCCCTAACTACATTCACCCGCTGTGCGAAAAGCAATGCAACAGGGATCAAAGGAGTCCTGTCCATGTGTGCATTGTCACTAAAGGACGAGTCCTAGTACACCTAGTGACTTGCGAATGTTTGAACCCAACACTAGATAGCAGGAGTATTCAGAGCATGTGAATCTACAGTACTACACGCTACAAACAGATGCTTACAGGCTAAGTAAATCTTTCCTTTTTTTTCTTAGAGCACTCCATAAGAGTGCATGTGCTTTCTTGCTCTTTCCTTCATGTACTGCTTCTCTCCCATCAAATACCTGCCCTCCCCCACGCACCGTCTTCTTCCCTCTCTAACCTACTCAGAGCTCATCCATCACTTCCCACATATCCCCTGGATTTCTTTGGCTATATTAATTCCCCCCCACCTCAAATGTTTCTGTTGCTTCTTCACCCACTACCATGTGCTTCCCCATCCCATGTGCGCTCTTCTCTGAAAAGCTTATCTGTTGCTGATCCCACAATGGCCATCCCATCCTTTAAAAAATTGTTAAATAGTATTTTCAAAATCTTAGCGGGCTCGGCAGCTGTATTTTTTAGCAACTTAAATAATTTCTTGATTTACTGAGCTGATTGACACCTCTAATCTTGCATTGGCAAATTGCACCTACGTTGTGATGCATGTGTACGCATATGTCATGACGGGTCACCATAGCGCACTTGCATCATTATGCGTACAAGTCATAACGCTTTTTGGCGATGTTGTGACATTGGTAAAATCACTGAATAGCATTGGCAAAAACCATTGGCAAAGCCAATAGATAGAATAAGCTAGACCTACTGGATTTGCTGGTACCTTTTATTGCAGATCCTGCATTTGATTGACACTTTTGGTGTCAGTTTAGTTTGATTACCTTGTCCTTTGTTTTCTAGATGGTGGAGCAGGATTTGATTTAGGAGACGCCATTCCAGGAGCAGGAGGAGCAGGTAAACTTCCATTGCAATATACTGCCACATAAAAGCAAATTGCTCAGGTTATCTTGAAAAATTAGGCTAGATTCAGCAATCAAATGTCTAGTGCATGAAGCAACATGCTTAAAAAAAGAATATTTGCCATTGTCAAATGAATGTTTTCGTTGTATGTTCTCAGAAACATCTGCTGGATCAGGCAGAGGAAATAATCAATTTGATTTTTCTTCTCTTTGATCCCAGTGTCTGAATATATGTAACTAGAAAGAAACTTTACTGGAAACATTTACTCAGGGAAGAGAGGGTGAAGCACAGACCACTGACTCCAGTTTTGTATGAAAAAGGCTGCTTTATTGAAACAGGTGCGCATCACAAATAAACCCTGGGCCTTTTGCTTTACAAAACTAAAACCTCACTATACAAAAATGCCTACCTATGTTAAACTACCTACCCCCCCCCCCCCCAAACTTAAATCTGCAAGACTCTACTTCCTCCTGATGTGATCTTCTGCAACTGAGACCTTTAACCTCCAATCCAGGTTTACTGCATCTATTAACCTCTAACAAACTTAATTTCCCAATGAACCTTTAATTTCCTGCTTCATCCAAGCATAAGCTGCCCACCCGTTCCCTTTCAGCCTGGATTTCTGCTGTGGATACCATTAACATTTGATAACCCATGCCAACTTCATGGCCAACAGCCCCCCAGAAAAAGACCCTACCTAGACTTTTTCCACTCTCTCCCGCCCGCTCACCAATGAATATTCAACTTAGTAACCAACACCTCTCTCAATTGCAAAAGATATAACTCCATACCATAATTTGACAAGTGGACTCTGTCCCCTCCCAAAAAAAACCTCAACAATGATGTACTTCCGATCTGCATGCTCAATCCTACCAATTCCAAATACCCTGCAAAAGTCCTCGATCTCCTTGTTAATTTTCTCTCTAGTTTTATTTATTGCTGCCGGATTGATGGTCCGATCCCCCCATTCCTCCTGGGAATAAACTCTGCCCACAGAACATTTCACTCTGACCACTGATGCTGATTTCCTCTTAAATCCTCTTTCATGGATCGCATCAGTACCAACCCTTTCTCCACCACCAAGTCATGCTCGCCTACATGCAGCCTTAAAACATCTGGACACTTTCCTGCCACTAACATTTTGTTTAAACATTCCAACAGCTCCCTCCAGTGCATGCACCTCTTGCCGTTCCATCACACTTGGAACAGGCTGGAATCAAATCCAAATTTGCTCCATGTCTTCTCCGACTAGCTTGTCTTTCCACCCATTTTACGAACGACCAACAATCAATATGAACAGTCCTGCGGCCTCCAGGCCTTGCACTCAACTTGAAACACTGTAATAGAAATTGAGAATATGTTAATGGCTCAATAATCCCCCTTTCCCACCAGAACATATCATCGGAAACCTTCAGAGGACCATCTATCCAGCCCCATTATGTTCTTCTGACTCCAACTTCTCCTACCTGCCTCCATCGGCCTCACTATGCGGAATGAATGTGACCCATAACATCTTGCGTCACACCCTGAATGTGATAGCCCCTAGCGCAAAATGGCTAACAGCTGGAATGGAATCACTGGCTTACCATCAGCATGTTGTAAAACTCTCCCCATCACAAACCTGGTCCATATCCGAAGAGTGACCCCCCTCACATGATGGGGAGAAAACCTTTCTACTGGATAATTCCGCAGCAACAGCATCCTACCCTGTCCCCTCTGGCCTGTCTTTGACCTGTAATAACATACTTCGAGCCCTGCGCATACAGTCTCACTTCTTCCCAAAGTATTTCCCAACCCAGCAGCTCTGACACCCGAAATGCACCAAAGAACATCCAAATCATCAAAAACAAAACAGCTTTGTCATCCCTGTGACATGCCGCGGGCTAACTACGGGTGAACTCACAAAATGTGAACCAAGTCAGTGGCCTCCTCTACAGCCCATCGCATCTGGCCTCCTCGGGCCAATCTTCCAGCATCCTCCTTCCCAGTTATCCTGCCAATGGAACATAACCACAAAATATTTTCCCCATTAACTCTATGCCCGCCAGCTTCCCTGATATCGTGACCCTTGACAGACATTTCTCAATCAATGACCAGATGAATGGTACTACATCCTCTCTCTCTTGTCCCACCCCTCCTGCCTCATCTGTGCCCCGCTGTCCAAGAATTCCTTCCAAGCTTAAGCATATGCCTGCCTTGTATACACAACCAACAACCCTACCACCACCTGGAGCATTCTCTGTTGCCTACTGTCCAAAGCTCTTGTGGCATCTGAGTCCTGTCTCTGTCTGCTTCCATGGCCGGCCCATGGAATCTCTCCCACTGTGAACAAAGCAAGACATCTGCAATATCATTGTCAATCCGGGAACATGTCTCACTCTAAACAAAATGTCATACATCAAACACTGTTAACACAGACCCGAAGCAGCTTCAACACCTGCGCATCTCTGGCCAACTGCCGGTTCACCACCTGCCAAATTGCCATATTACCAATCCTAAACATGGCCTTGTGTGCCAGCACTGCCCCCATAATTTCACCATCACAACTAAGGGAAAGAATTCCTGGAAAGTAATACTCCGTCCCCCATGTTTCAATGCCAGTGACCATTCTTACTCACACCTCTTCCCTTGCCAATACAGACCAAACCCCACCTATCCTATGGCATCAGAGTAGATCTATGCCTCCCAGTCCACCACTCTGAGAGTCACCAGTGGCATTCCATTGAGTGACTCCAAGAAACACGCCACATCCGCAAATCCTCCTTTACCCCTGCTGACAACTGTACATGGTGATGTGGCAAAGGCAATCCAGATAGTGATAGTCCCAGATGCCTACAGAAAGTCCTCCCTGCGTGCACCACTCAGAAGGCAAAGTTAAAATGCACGAGAACTTTCACCTTGTCTTTAGCCAACATGGACTCCAAAAGCAAGTGCTCGTGATTTTCCTATCCACCTGAACTGTGCCTTCCATAGCCACTGAATCAGTTTCCATTCCTAAGAAGGACTGCACCCCCATGCTGGGGCCCACTGTCTTCTCTGGTGCCAAAGGCATCCCCAGGTCCTCTATGAGCTCCTGAAAACTTAACCAACAGCTGCTGTCTGTCCAAGGAACAGGGGTTGCCGACAAAAAAGAAATCATCCAGATAACGTGTGACGTATTTGTGTCCTTTGCACCATGAGAACAGCCACTGCAGAAAAGTACTTAACCATTCAAATAGTGCACAAGAGATAGGCCACCCCATTGGCAGCACTTTGTCCACGCTCAATCGTCCATTAAATTGAATACCCAACAGCTAAAAATCTCCCGGATGTACTGGCAGCAAGCGGAAAGCTGACTGGGTGTAACTCTTAGCCATTTGTGCACCGTCTCCCACCTACTCCACCAAGGAAAATCCCACATCCACTGACACTGAGACCTGATCTTCTGGAATAAGATCATTAACTGAAGCAACTTCTGCCCATAAGAGGTGTTTTATCACCCTAAATTGCTCTTTTTTCTTTTTGGGTACCACCCAGTGGGGGACACAATCAAGTCAGCCATGGGCCAATCACCAAATGGGTCCACCATCCAGCTCTCCTGTATCTCTTCGCAATTTGCTCCTCACCTCTTGTTTGTGCGCACTCACTGATTTGAGGTTGTTCACCCACCTACATACCCTTGGGCCTTTGTACCCCTGTCTGAACCCCCAGCGCCACCAATCCATCAGCATATTGGCGTCCTCCTTGTGGTTATTTTGTTTTAGCCAAAAGGCTAGCCTCTCTAAATTAATTGGTGTATGAGCACTGACCCCCAGGTCCCTGTCTCCTCTGTCCCACCCTGAAACCTGTTGTATGTCTGTGCTTCTGGGCACCTGCCAGCCCTTGCTGCTTTTGACACTGCCCCAAGTATATCACTGTGTGTCACCCTAGCCTCACAGCAATGGATAAGGGCATTTGCAGTATTCTCTCATGCACAAGCCTTTGTTAGAGTCCCAACATGCTCATGTCTGATTATTCTGTCCCTTGCTTGTTGCTCCCAACCCTCCACAGGTGGGATGGCCCTGAAAGGGATGGTACACTATTGGCAACGCACTAGTAGTAAAATTGGTCTTCCCAAATATGGCTTGCCCATCGTATGTTGCCATAGGTCGGTGTTGATCTCCCCCATTTTGCCTCAGGATCTAGTGCCATGTGAGTATGAAACTCATCGTGATATTAGGCTCAGACATAATATATAATAATTAATCTAGGCCTTCCGTATCACATCCATATACTTGAAGAGCGCCACACATCTCTCTGGGGGTTTCTCACCGTATACACTAGTTATATTAAGAAGGCCACTGTAAAATTTCTATTATCAAGGACACCATCGGCAGCTTAGGTAACACATACTCCTCCTCCTCCTCTTTACTTGCCCCTCAGCCCCCTGTGCATGAGTTTTGAGCATCTCAACATACTCCCCATTGCATATCTTCCCTTTGGTGGTTAACATTAGGTGCACGCCTAAAGGCTTGGATGCCCCCATGTATGGCAGCTTTTTGATCTTCAGTTCTTACTTGTCTGAACCATCTGTCGTCTGTTTAGCCCTCCCATATCCCGCCCATGCTCTTGTCTACCTCTTTGCTCGCTGCCCCCAGTTGCCCCCAAGGATCCCACTTTTACTCCCTCCTCAGGTGCATTAATGCCTTGTTTACTGTCTCCTGTGTGGCTGCCGTCTCTACTTTTGCCCCTGTGCTGGGCTCCTTCATGCCTACCCCCATATCTTTAATGTACAGGCCCTTCCTCAGCTTGGTCTCACTGCTCTCCAGCATCTCTCTTGCATCCACACCATCCTGGAGGCGTTTTTCCCGTCCTTCATGTCCTTACCTGGCACCAAGGTCGGTGCCTGCTCCGGAGCCTGCCACCGCGCCAGCTGTCCTCTCCTCTGCAGCACACCTTGTACTCTGCTGTGCTGTTACCGACCAGTGCCTGTACCCTGCAAAACACCGTGCACAGCCTGACTAGCTTCCCTCCTCCCTGCCTGACCAGTTCCTTGTTGCCACCCCCCAGTCATCATGTGCTTTGTGTCACCCGAGGTTACACCGAACACTCCCACGGGTTGCACTAACAAGGTAACCCTGGACCTTCTTTGGTCAGTGGTCGTTCTGTCCAATGACGCAGTCCTGCTGGTCGCACCTGGCCCTGCCTTCGCTTCTCCTCGTGTAATGGAGCTGCATAGAGCACTCCTGAGTCCTACTGTCTTTTCATATTGCCCCATGCAAATAAGGGAAGAGGCCCGGTGTGCTGGCACCTATATCTTGCATAGTCGAGGATGCCCCCAACACAATCTACTGTGCTCCACACCTTGCCCTGCCTGCATGCACCACTATGCACCCTGCGCCCAAGCCAGGCTACTTGTCCCTGCCTTCTGGGCCCCCCTTCTTGCACCCGCTAACCCCACCTTCACTGACTCACCCCCGCTCTGGCCTGCTCTGGTGTACACTCTCACCGGCCTTTTGCCCAAATGTCCTGCTGACCAGCTTCTCCCGTAATCTGGTTGTTGCTCCCTGGACTCTCTCCCTCCCCTTTGCACTCTTCCCCCTCAATCCAGTCCAAGAGCACTGCTACCAGCGCTTAAGCCAGGCCCCTTGGAGCTTTGCTACATCCTACCCCACTGTCTCCTCTCTCCTGCTCCCTGTTGTTCAGCGTCTGCCTTGTCTCCCTCCCCTGAGGCCTCCTGTCCTTACTTCTGCAGGGACTCTCTCTGTAGCCACCCCTCGCTATCCAGGGATTCCTTATTCCAGCATCCCCCTGCTCCTTCTCGACCTGCTCCTGGCTGCTCTGCCTCACATTCTCATATGCCTCCTTCCCACTGTCCACTGCAGGTGCCTTTGCCTCTCTGCTTGGCTCCTCTTTGAGGCCTGGCTTCCCCCCTCCTCCCAGCCTCCAAGGTCACTCCCGGCATGTGGGCCAGCCCCTGCCCCCCACAGCCTCCCATTCTTGCCACTCTCTTCAGTGTGCCATGCTCTATGTGGCCGCTCACTGCTGTTCCCCTGCCCCCTTGTCGATGTCACACATGCTCCTTCTTGCCCTGCTCCGCTGCCTTTCTCTGAGGGGACCTCATCTGCCTTTTATGACGCATGCATTACTCCCGCTCGGACCTCCCGGGCTCATTCTCGGGCCGTACACTTGGGCGGCCCTGTTCGCTCACCTTCTTCTGCCTAACTTGATGGAGCAATTGTGCCCAGCATGGTGATGAACAGGCTAGCATCGTGGCCGCAACACCGTCCGACACCTGCCATTGCCGGCGGCCTCGTCTTCTCATCTCACCTGCTGCCAGCAGGTCCAAGCATCCTGCCTCCTTCAAGAGCTGTAAGGTTTGCACCACTTTCTCCTCTGCATGCTGCTACAAACTATAAATAAGTATTGGCATAGCCAATAGGTCTCGCCTTTGGGACCTTATAAGTGTTTAGACATGCAACAGTTGATATTGTTGCACCAAGGATATTGTGCTGCATTAAATTTAATATATGCAGAGGCGCAGAATCTAATACACTATTTTTTTTTACCATTGTTCCATGTGAGGAGGGACCATGACTCACAAGAGCCGGCCCCTCCTCTTCCTCAGCAATCCTAATAAAGTAACATATTATTACGCTCTGCACTTCCTCATACACAGGTTATACTATGGCATCGTTTCGTGTTTACCGTGTAAAGATATTTATTCAAAAGCAGAACGTAAAGGGTTAAACTTTTGCCGCGAGGTAAAGCCACATTGAGGCCTCGTGACTATGAGCAGAGTTGTTTCTGTGTGTAAAATCATCGTGACAGCCAATGCCTGAAGCACCAGAGTCTCCCGTTTTCACTTTACCATGGCCATATGTGCAAGCGGATCTCCTGGTAAAGTTGCTCTAAATAACATGTTATTGGGCCATGTGTATGTTCCCCGCCATGGCAATACTACGCTAGCTACATGCATGTGTGTTAAAATCTAGTAAAGTTTGTAAGTCTGCTGAGAATGCAAATAACGGCTTCCTTCAAGTGACTGGCATGACAGGGGGTGACGTCTCTGTGACAAAGCGATCTCGCTGCATATCGTCTACCATATGTCCACCACCTACTTTTAGGGGGCTTGTTCCCCTCTTGCGGAGGTAAAAGTGGTTGGAGGGGTGCAAACGGGTGGCAAAAGCTGATTGGTGCTAAAGCTGCAGAAAATTAGAGTTTGGGAAGAGAATTGTCAATTTACTGGCCTTTTCTGCTCACAAGCGCTGGAAGTAGGGGTGTGGGGTTGTTGCAGCGCCTCTAAAACAGCCCTGCTGGAGTTCAGAAGATGAATGAGCAATAGATGCCTTTAAATTGTGTTTTTGTCTTGTCCCGTGTTGTGCGTCCAAAGAGAAAAGTCAAATGTCACGCTAGTGACATGCACGTGCGGCAGCAGGCAACAGTGAAAGTGATCGCGCTGGAAGGGAGGCAGATGGCAGCTGCACGCCTGCAAGTGAGTGGCAAAGCTGGCGGCTGCGCACGTGCTCGCGCACGGACACGCATGTTTGAGGCCAGCAAAAGCGTGTGGCAGCACTTTGAAAACCGACACACTAAATTTCTCGCAGAGCAGCGCATGCGCTGGCTCAGCGGGACCTAAAAAGGGCTCCACAATGCAAAAAAACCACACAGCTCCTAATTCCATCCACCGTGTCACCTACACAGAAAATGGTGGCTGGCAGATGAAATGGACGGAATTATACCTTGAGCTATTGTAATAGCCCAAAAGCGCAAGCAGTCGCTGGATTTCTCCACTTCCCCAAACCTCCTGGGGCGCAGACCTCCCCATGGTCGGCTGCCCCCTAAAGGCCATTCTGCAGTACTGTGGTACAATGTGCTTATAGAGAAGTTAAAGTGTAAGGAAACATTAGTAGGAATAATCAAATATATATAAACAATAACATTGCACAATTGACCTTTTCTGATGCAAAGGAAATCAAAGTTTTAATTATGAGGGAAAGTAGTCCTAAGCAGGTCTGGCGCTGCCCTTCTGCTGTTGCTCCAGTACTAGCATAGCCTCTAAATGGCATTTCCAGAAATGTGACAATTCTCCTCAGACATTTATAGCTACTGCATCAGGCACCCATGGGCATCACTCCTCTTGTATGGCTCCTACATTCTTTGCTACCACCCCTCTTCGATGGAACTTCAATAAGCGAGGGCCATCAGAGATAAGAAAAGGCGAATCTTATAAAACAATTTTTCTGAAATTATTGTTAGTTTAAGAGCCGCAGTGAAGGTCTTGGGATGAAGCTCTTTTTGCCTACTGAAATCTCGGGCTTGAAAGAAGCTCCAGCACCAGCAAATAGAACAAATCACAGTGACTGGCATGAGCATGCTCCCTTGGGGGATTTCTGAGCAAACTATGCCACTATCCACCATTTTGGATTGGGATATGCGCTTAGGGAAAATAGCCATGTGTATTATGTGATGCTCCCTTCAGCGATTCCTGGCTTTTTGATTTTTTGGCAGCCTAAAAACCAGCATTGGGAAAGAGGTCTCCCATATCTTGGTGACCTTTTGACTGCTTTGATTGCAGGGGTGTGTCTATCACTAGTCCAGCAGATGCAGTAGCACCAGGACCCAAGGATGATGGGGACCTACTGCTCCCCATTTATTGCTGCCTGTTACTCTTCAGAGGAAAGAGGGGAAGGGCATATGCCTTGGTTGGGTTAGGGCCCACAGTGCCTTTACTACTGTTTGAGTTTGAGCGCTACTTGTACAGACGATTTACATGAATGTGTGACGGTATTTGAATAAAACAAGCCGCCAATGTTGGAACAAAGTGGTCTGAAAACAATATCTTGAGGACTATACTGGAAGATATTTTGTGCGTAAGGGAAGCAAGTTCATGTAGAAACTATTATAAAATCGATTGAAACAGCCAAACTGACAAAGTATATCATGGGGAAAAATGAGAAAGATGAAGGATTATTTAAAGTACATACATATGTCCACGAACCTTGGCTTCTTGAGTAACATACTACCTGTCGTATAGCGCTTCAACGATCTGGTGTAGTGAGTGCTATATAAATGCAATTACAATACATAAATAGCAGGACAAAAAAGGGGCTGGGCTGCCACAGTTGGGTTAGAGCCTGTTTTCATCCTCTTCCTGAAGGCCAAATTATTACTTCCTGTTCGGAGTCCCGTTGGCTGCGTATTTCATTCCCTTGAGGCACAGATGGCAAGAGAGCGGCCTCCTGTCTGGCTGGCTTTTTTGAAACTGGTAATGAGCCAGACGGTCGCAGAGATCTGGGCTGAATATAGTAACTATTTTTTTGGCTTGAAGGTATGCCGGTCTCCTCTGATACAATGCACGATAGGCAGTGCATAAGCTTTATAATACGTTCATTTTATTAAAGGTGAGCCAATGCTCATTCATAGCAGAAGTAGTGTGAGCTTGTTTGAGGAGTAACCGCGCAATTTGAGCGGTCAGACTTTGTATTCGTTGCGGTTGGCTTTATGATATTTCCCAGATATAAAACATTATAGTAGTCGTATTGAGAGAATAGCTTAGGATTCTGTTTTCCAGCAGTTTATTGGTAGGACAGGATGGGTCTTTGAAAGGAGCTTATTGTGGAAAAGTATGCATATATAACATAGATGCCAACATTTTACACAAGTAAGGTGGGAGAGTATGAAAAAATTGTTGGAGGAATGTATTTTGCCACATAACATCTATTGAAGCAGAGGCAAGTTGACATAGGAGAGAGCAAAAATTAAGACATTGTTTACTTCAAAATCGAGTCTCCTGCCTAAATCCGGTGTAATGGCATGTATGATATAAGTTTATTGATATTTAAATCGAGTAATATTGTGCTATGTGTTATGACTCCAAAATTTCTAGCCAAGGAAACTAGGCTCCCCAACTGGTGGGTCACCAAGTTGTGAGCTGCACGTCAGGAGGAACCCCCTGAATAAATATTTCATTTTTATCGGAATTGACCCTAGTGCATTCTCAGACATCCATAAGACTACTCTGTGTATCTCTTGCTTTCTCTCTCTTGATCTGTCTCTCTGGGTTTATGCCACAAATGTATTCTACATTCACGTCCCAACAAGTGTATCATTTCATCTCTTCAAAGCATTTTCTGATGGAGGGAGCAGGTCCACCCCATGCAGGAGCTTTGGTGCTTCATTGCCATTTGCTTTGTTAATATGAATGAAAAAAATTCTAAGTGGATATCATTGGACCGGCTAGAATGACTCGCTGTCACAAAGATCCTAAGCACACGTTTTGCATTCTCGAGATACATGCTGTGCATCATCCTCATCCTGCCTTCTTGTGGTTGGGTTCAGAAAAACAAGTTTACAAAACTGAATAGTTCGACATTCTCTGTTGGTAGAGTCACTATAAATCAATGTAGGTTTTTGTCAGGTCATAGAGAATGACACCAAGACTGCAAAAATATTTGCCATTTTTCTGCCTGTGTGCTATGATGAACAAGCCTCCACGGAATTTTTGCTTGTAAGGTCATCATCAGTATAATTGAAGAGAGACTTTCACATGGTACTACAGCAATTTTTTGCGTCAAGCCCAAATCTTTGGAAACACATAGAGCTGGCGTGTCATACAATAACTTTATGACTGAGTTGCAAGAAGCTGAGACAGGACTGCCATTTGTTCAAGTAGAGCTGTGGGCAAATCAAAATTTGTTGCTGCCACCCACTTCTCATCTTAAACTTTCAGTGTATTAGGGAAATGAGAGTTGTAGGAGGAAGGGGATTGAGGGGGGATCAGAGGAAGGAGAAAAATAGACCTCAGAACAGTGTTCACTGTACTTGTTCTTAGAACCAGGTTGGAAGGAGACTGCTGCAAGCTGCTCCTGTGCCCCTCTGAAGGTCAGTGCCCGGGACTTTGGTCTAGCTCACCCCTTGTAAACACCGGCCCATAGCAGGGAAAGCAGTGTTTGCACAGACTTATACATTATTAATTTTGGACCATGTCTAGGACAAATCTGGCATGTTGTGCCTGGCATGTTGTGCCACAGCCGAACACTGTTCCTAAGTTCATTCTAATCTTAAGAAAAGTCCTAACACTTACAGCCTCCAACTCCGATAACCATCATGATTTAAATTTGTGCATGTAATGGCTGATGAGTGAAATATTGCTGTTTCAAACCCAATGGAATCCGAGCACTACCTAAATTGGCAGCTCTGATGGCAAAAGAATCACAACTTTATACAAGGACTCCTAATTGTACAATAAAAAGTTGCTCTTGACCACACATCAAAGTGTCTTCGCAGCAGGCACTAAAAGCAGTTTACTTTGACCCCGCATAGCTGTTCAAATTTTAAAGAAACAATCCTTGTTGAAAATCTTTGAAGCATTTCAGTGATGAAATAGCCCAGGCGCAAGAAATAGCAATGTTAATTTGGTATGGTGTAAAAGCCTGGTGTCTCCTCAGTAAAACACTATGAAAAATCTATGAAATGAGTCTCATTTTGCTCAAGAACAATGTTACAGTTAAAGAAGACCAACAGCATGATGTAGACCCTTATCCTACAGCATACCAGGCTTTAAAAAGGGGATGGACTTCAGGATCCCACTTTAATCAAGGGGAATGAGGAACACATTGGAGAAAATGACCAATCTGACTCTCCCTCGAAAGACTATTACCCTCTCCACCATTCCTTCAGATGAGGGAGCCTGTTGCTGTGCAGTGTTACAGAAACTTCATACCTCTATGCAGTAAAGGTGGAAGAGCAGTCTTACTGCTTCCTGGCTGAAACACTCATCTTGCAGGAGGGAAAATTAATAATTAACAACACTTCTAGGCCACTCCATCGACTCAGCCCACTACTCATATCATTGGCCCTGTGCAGGCACTTTTAGCTGAGCATGTGCAGTTTCTGTCCACAAGCCCAGAGTGACATAATAAATGCACCTTTTGATAGAAACATTTATTAGGTCAATGATCAGAAAAGGATAAAGAAAAATAGAAAAACTGCAAAAACCACAGGGTCATTAACATCTGTTGTGAACTTTCTACAGTGGTACTTCTGTGTCCTGCGGATCACAAGGGTGATAGGAGTTTTGGCACAGAAGGCTACCTGCAAACGTTGCCCACAAGTTATGGACCAGAACTAAGGGTGTCCCAGCGCCACCGGTAAGGGACTAGGACTTTACTGGCCCCACCTCCTCACCATGTCAGTTCAATTGGTATATAGAGGATTTTTATTAATAATGGGGACATTAGCTTGGATCAATGAAGGCAGCAAATTACCTAGTCCTGTCTAGTGGACTGAGTATATCAACAAATAGAAGATCCCTAGACTAGTGAACCTTAATAAGTGCCAAACACAACCCTCATGTGCTGGGGAGGTTCAGACCCTATGGACGAAGGCAGCCATCAGAGAAGTACCCCTGCATGAAAGAGGGTTGAAGTGTATTTTTCTAAATCTGAAAAGATGGCGTTTTCCCCCCAGATCTTGGCTTGCCACTTTGAATTACTACATAAAACGACTATTTTCAAGATAACTTTACAGGATGGCATTACTTTGACTTAGGTAAGTAACTTACTGGCAATAATGAATCTCAAAATTATGTTTTTGGTAATTTTATGCAAAATGAGGCCTTGGATTAGGCTCCCTAGACCCTCAACTAGAGACAAGAAGCCTGATGGATTACAACTCACGAACCACCTTCACACGAGGGTGGTGCTTTTTCGGCAATGACCAGTCCTTTGAGACTCACATGATTATTTGATGTTAATAGGTTCTGTATCTCTTTTCACCCTGAATGGACAGACACATGAATCCACACTATATATATATATTTCAAGACTGTATTAAAAATCAATGCACTATTCTAGTACAGATAATGTGTAATGATGTAACTATGAAAACCAACAATATAGTGAAAATGAAACCAACTAATAAGCAAAATATTAAAAAGAACTGCAATATTGTAACAGTATTAAGAAGATCATTGCACAAAATGATTGAACCAGTCTTTGTTTACCACCCCTCCCTCCTTGTCATACTTAAGATGTTTTAGCACCCAAAGTGTCTGAATGAGTTTCTTGAGGGTGCCTCTAACCCTAGGTTTTAGCAGAGCAAAGTACTATACTTTGAGAAAGTAATTCTGTGTCTCTGCACTCAGTTGTGGCATTCCCAGTAAGCTGTTAAGGCCAGGTTCGCTCCCAAAAGCCTGTTCACCAAGGGTGTTTACTGCCCAGCTTGCCTTAACCAAGTCTCCAAGGAAGTCTGAGGTTCTCCTCTCCGCCTAATACTTGTCTGCAGCATAGTTAAATGCACTTTTATGGGTATTTTGAAAAGGGCTGGCATCCCAATTGATTGTCAAATGCAAGAATTAACATATTAATCTTGTTGCACCTTCACTTATGTTCTAAAAAAAGATTATAAATATGGATGGAATGCTAAACAATGTCAAACACTAACCCCCAGTCAGAGATTTAGGCCTAAATCCATTGTTTGTTTGTTTACCACCGCATTCTAGTTTGGACCCACCCATATGCAAATCAGTCTTGTGCTCCCCACGGGAACAGATTGATAGATAAGGGGGTTAAAAAAGAATGACATTTTAGTAAATAGGCTTTACCAGCAGTAGATATGCATAAGGTTGATACTAAAATTTGCATATTGTCATATAGGTGCACTGATTCATCTTCTGCGGGTGTTCACAGCACTGAAACATGGCAGACATTCAAGCATGGGTGCATATTTATCGGTTAAATAAATGTGGGAATATACTAATTTCAGCTTAATTTTTCCACTATACCCAAAATAAATATGGATAAATACAGATAAAATTAGCAAAAAATAAATGTGGATAAATACAGACGGAAACAGCAAAATAATAAATACCATAAAACCGGGAGCCCTAATTATAAAATACATGAACAATATGATTAAAATAAATCTGGGTGGCTTGGTTTAGGACCTAATAGAGGAAATAGAAAATTAAAATTGCTAAAACTCAGTTTATAGGCAAAACTAAATGTAATAAAAATTAGACTTCAGACAATTATATCTGTAATACTATTTAGTCTAACATACCTGATACGATCTAACTAATCTTCGATAAAACTCTCTCAAATCTTTAATGTGTGAGAAAAAGGAGGATTTTGGTTTCCAAACATTAAGCTATCACAAATGGTTCAAACTGAAATGTCCTAGCCAGCCTTTTAAAAGTGGAGAAGAACATTCATAGGCATGTCTTCATGGTTGGAAGCAAAAAATAATGTATTCCTGTGGAATTTCTATTTTACATGAACTTTCTTATGATATTTTCCTGATATTCCCAGTTTAATGTTAACAAAACAAATCGTCTACAATTTAAAGCTTAGTATCCGGTATTTTGTAGAGAATAAATCTCTCTGCGATCTGCAACAATCCTACAAAAAAGAAGTTTAAAATTACAGTACTTCGGTAAAGCTAGGGTACTAAAGATGCAAGTCAATTAAGATGCTCAATAAAGGAATAACACATAATATCCTTGTCAGATATAAATGGAAAATAAAATCTGAGGGAATCTGAAAGGGCAAAATGTATCTTGATAAATTGGGTAGCTGAAAATGTTGACATCTCGACTAACTGACCTGCAAACTAATATTTTTGTCAAAGTTTTTCAAAAGGCTGTTTAAGAGGTCAACTCGGTTTAAACTATATAGAGTTACCTTGGTTGGCAAACAATGGAAACATTTTAAAATGTCATGAGGGTTGGGTTGAAGACCTAGAGATGTGGAAGTTTCTTGTCAAGTCTCAAAGATCAGCTGAAATCCTTAGTTGGCTCTCTCAGCAAAAAGTAATTGCTGTGGGCTTTATTGGGTGCCTGCACCATTTAAATCACTGAAACTGCTTAGCACTGACAATTGCTTGCTTGATATGTGGTAAAGTAGGCACTCTTAGATACACCATTTACATATTCAATGACCAGTATTTTGGGATAAAGAGTCAAACAAAAATGTCAAGAATTCCAGGATTATCCATTAGATACAAATATGTAACCTGCATATAGAGTTTTGGATTACTGAAGGAGCTGTGGTTGTCAGAAAGCATATTCTCCTAAATTGGAAAGTTGGGGGTTATGCAAAACTTGATTAACTGGATTAAAGAACTATCTTTTCTAGTGACTCTAAAGGGCCTTTTTACAGTGAAAAATGGTCTTCTTTATTGCGATTGCATGGCAGAAATTCTTAAATTTCTTTGTCGAAATATTATAGTGTTAATTGTATGTTGCAAAATATAATATAGAGTATCGGTACTATTTGATTTTGTATTACTCATTACAATTATTTAGAATGTTTGAGAATTGTTTACCGGCTAAAAAACTGTAATATGAATGGAGTATTGTTTGTGATATATAATCCATTTGATAATATACATAAAATGTAATAAATATAACAAAAACAAAAAGATTAGCTGGCTCCATAGAGGAATATGTCCATTACATAGGAATACATAACACCCACATAGAACACACCTTCTTCATTTACTTGGCAATATTGGGGCAGATTTATGTTTCCTGGCGCATCCCTGCAAATCAGCAAGGATGCACCAGGAATGATGCGTCACGCAAGTTTACCCTTGCGCCACACATGATGCGCCGCATTTACAATGCGGCGCATCATGGCGCAGGAATAAACAGATGCGTGACGCACCCGATGGCGTAAGGTTAGCGCAGTGCTTCAGTTGCGTCGCAAGCGCGACGCAACTCCAGCACTGTTCCAACCTACCCTATCCCTATCATGGTGCGTCAAGCCTTACGCCTGCTTCAAGCAGGCGCAGGGTTTTGGCGCATCAGCGTTGGGAAAGTGACTCAGTCAAATCTTATAGATTTGACTGAGTCACTTTTCAGGGGCGTTCCTGCGAGGGAACGCCCCCCCCTCTGTCGACACTCCCACGTGAAACCTGACGCAGGTTTTACGTGGCGCAGGGCTTTACATCGTGACGCATCTCCATAGATGCGTCACGATGTAAATATGGCGCAACGTGGCGCAGGGTTTACACCGCCGCTGCGTCACAAAAGTGACAAAAGTGACGCAACGGCGGCGTAAAAATGGCGCATCTCCAATATAGATCTGCCCCATTGTGTTTATCCTGAGACCAGACAAGAGGCAATACAAGAGTAGACATTGTGGTGAAAACCCAGCAGCATCTAAATACCAACAAAGGAGATATATATATATACAGCTACATCGATGATGAATATCATGTGAATCTATCATAGGATTTTGCTCTCAAAAGGTACAAACTTGAAAATGTGCTTTGCATCTTCTATTTGTTCTAAATTCGTAAGCGACCCACAAGGCCTCCTTGTGATTTTGGGAAAATTATAAATATGTTCAGATTGTGTACACTTACTGAGCCCCCATACATTTCAATGACAGGTTGAGCCCACTTTCTAAATAAGGCATGGGGATGGAGTCATTCTTGTCATGCCAATGACCAACTCCTACTTTTTCATTTTCGATTGTCGCATTCTGAGTACAGCTATTAGATGGCCATAATTTTCACAACAAACAGTCCTATAACATACTCAATATTTGTATTGGAATAATGGACACCAGGATATCTCTTGTGATGCATCAATCTCTGTAGGCGTTTTAGAGTCCTCAGTTGCCTACAATATGCTTGCCTTGAAGGAGATACAATGAGGTCTGCTTTAATAATGTACAGAAGTTAGAGATCTTAGCAGTGGTTTTGCCACAAGCTCACCACGAGCCCATCATACCAACAGACATTCTTGGTGGCACCAAATTTAAAATGGCAGATACATACACCCATTGAGAAGCACAGCTACATCCATACCACCCAGCCATTTCTGCCACTACTTCCCATGTTGTGTCAGATAACCTTTGCATGTCTTCATATTTTGCACAATATTACTGACAGGATTTTAGATGTACTACGTGGATTGGCGGCAGTCCCCCTAGAAGCATCTAGTACTCATACTTGTCCCTTTTGGCAACCTATTATCTCCACCACACCACTTTGAGTGCATTTAATAATATATACATATAATGGTAGGGAGGCACTGATTCTCCAGAAGAAATACAGGTCTGGCATTTTTAACATGGCCAGTAAATGAATTCACTAAAGGAGAAGTTATTTGCAACCGCTCCACACTTTTGCCCTCCTTGGAATACGCAGAGCTGGTTAGGAGGCTAGCCTTATGCTGTTCCCACTGACAAAGCAAGCATCACAGGAGACCTGCTCAGGGCCAAAGCACAGAGAAAGGAGGCACCTCAGAGTAAGCTTTTGCTCCCCTATATTGGCATGGAACCTAAAGCATCCAAAGGCAATTCCTAGGCATTCAGTCTTGATGTATTCTCTGCCACAATGTCATACAAATGTCACAGCGCCAATGTAATTTACACAGCAGTCAAGCACCTTACTGCTAGATGTTGTTATGTTAATTCTGAATTGCTGCTGAATTTATGGGTGAAAAGGAACCTTCACTGATGTCCCGGTGGAAAGAGTGGCTACTTGTAAGCTCTTGTCTCTATGCATAAGGCTTTTTATCTTTTTATGGGACATCCCTTCTCTATGGATCAAATTGGAGCGAAACACCAGCCGGACAACTTGCTGGTTACCACATCCTAATCCTCTCATTGCCAAAACATGCAGGTAAAGGCCAAAGCCCCCCCCCCCTTCTTGAAAGTATATTGCGGCAGTCTGTTTTTGTACACTGCAAAATATTGAAATCACATGCCTCTCCTTAAAACCTTAAAAGAAACTTATCCCCTATAGAAGTATTTAGATGAGCTCTAATTTCAGCCATAATGTTCACACCCCAAGAGACTGTTCGTTTCCTGATGCGCTACCTTTATAGATGAAAAATCAAGGGGATCAGAAAACTAAACCAAGAAATCAAACAAAACGGCTTGCCATTCATAACTGCCCTTCACTTAGTTACAGCTTGGTGGTTATAGGAATAAAACCTTCTCTGAGGACAGCCAGTATATGACAGTGTTTGCATACATTTGGAGAAGGGGCTCTAAAAGCATCCTTGTAACATGTTTCCTGACACAGGTTCTTTCTTTCCTGGCTGATAACGATTTTTCCAGCACATAATCCCAGATTGTTGATTCACCAAAATGGCAGTGGTGGTAGAAACTACAATACACACTTTTTCACAGGAAAATATCTCAAAAGGTTGACTGGTCTCACCATTAGTCCCTCAAGTACCTCATATTTGCTGCTGAAAGGCGAAGGCCAGGGCCAGGAGTGGAGTCAGGGCCTTAAGAGCCTCTTTTACTTACTGTTTCTGCTACAACCTGCATGACCTCCTAGACCAGGGGTTCCCAAGCAAACGTTGGGAGTAGTAAGAGTAGTGACTTTAATGACGCATTCCCTTCAAGTCCTTCACGAGGTTATCAAAGTAAAAAAATTTCAGAACATCATTTTTACGTGTTTCTACAGTTATTTTCATCTAAACTGACATACATAACATCCTGTTCAAAATATTGGAACCTGCAGGAAATGCTAATCTTAAATCATTATTACTTCGCTGTTATCTGGGATTACTGCTATACAATTAACAATGGCCATTTGAATGAAAATGGGATACAGAAATGTGGAGATAAAAATAAACCCACCTATTTCACATAATAAGGTACTCCTAGAAAGGTACAACTAATAGTTGAGCCCACATCCTAGTTTTCCCTAGTCCTAGTTCCATCCTATCCTGGTCCCTAATTCCTAGTCCCATCCTGTTCGCATATGCTGAAATTCGAGCCATATTACTGACGCAGACTCTGAAACATGGAATGACCTGAACTACCCTAACGAAGATTTTTTGTTTTTTCACATCTTTCGATTAAAAAAGAATAAGAAAATTAAATGCTAGAAAATCTCTAGGTTGATTTTTACTGCTAGCACGTTCTTCCCTTACGCATAGAACACCATGCCGAATCACTTTTTCGGGTGGGTAGCTGTAACTCCTCTTCCCAACCTCCCCTAAAGTGTAGACACAACTTACGTAGAGGCCTTGAGGGCAAGATCTTGATTGCTCACTATAGATCAATAACAATAAAGGTTGACGCATGTTAAAGCGGTGGTAGATTTCAGAACACTTTGTTTCTGAGGGCTCTTGAAGTTCAAAATATCCTTTGTCAGACTTTGAAGACAAAAATGAGCTGCAGTATGCATTAATATACTCTCATTGTACTCATGTAGGGAGTATCACAAGCAAACATTACACGATGCAAAGTGTTTCTTTTATTCCAAACTCCAGTAATTAATATTTAATGAAAGCTACAAGAACATAATTTTTCAGCTTTTAGCAGATATCCAAGTAGATTCAAAAGACATGAGGATTGGTCCACAGAGGCCATAAATGGACATTTGTCTCTGAACAGGGACTGACACTTTCTTGACTCAGACCCCGTGGTCAGGGACATCATCTGGGTCTAAAGCCCTGGTGATGGAATAGTAATTACGTATCAGAACAATCAACCAGATGCGAGAGAGGTTGGAATCCTGAGTTCCAAATAGACACGTAAATTAAGAGACCAAAGAACAATGACCTGTGCTAATCTAATTAGCCAGTTTCAGAGGTATCCTGGCATCCCAGAGGCATGCATCTCTGAGAGGACAAGAAGTCTGATAGTACCTTAGGTACTAATGTAGTTGACATCCTAGTGACTGTTACAAAGACAGGCATTACACCATTTTGTTCACCATCGGCATGAACTGATGGCAACTAGCAACTTTCATCCAACAGTACCACTGGGCATCTTTTCCATGTCTGGTGTGACTTTGGTAGACAGGATACTGCAGAACATGTTTGCGTTATTGAAGACCACTTATTTTTTTGTCTCAAGGTCCATGAATTTATATTAACCCAGCTTTTCAGACCCGCTGCTTCAACACAGTTGAGTTACACCCCCTAAATGGGTAGTTGAGAGACTGTGATCTGTGGTACATTGAGGGGCTATAAATACACACTCGGTCATTCTACTGTTTGGATATAAAACAGCTCAGTTCATTAAATTATGCTATTGATGCAAGTGAAGGGGGTTTTAGGATTAAGGCAACAGAAGTTATGGCATGAAGAAGAAAGTTTGTCTATATTCTCCCCGTCACCACCTCTTAAATAATAGTACAACTTTACTTAAGTCACCTGCTTTTCCCTAGTTGAATGGCGGATGGGAGAGTCACTAATAAGTTTTGCCTTTGTAGCTGTGTTGATTGGCCATTTATATCAGGAAACTCCAACCTTTTCTGTAACAAAATCTACTTGTGGTGAATGAAAATCCTTCCAAGGTACTACTCTATGTATTGTTGAAACCTCATGCAAAATTATCAGCAGTCATCACCTCAGTGCCTCAGGCAGAGTTGCCAGCACTGATGTAAAAAACATAAAAGGCCTTATCAATTTGGAATGCCTCTAAAGTGGTGATATATAACATGTATTGGTGAATCGGAAGTTCATAGTGAAGACTTTGGGTCTCAAGATTATGTTGGGAGAAAAGCCATCCGACAGCACGTTGGAGCCCCCCCCCCCGACATCTGAGGTTTCTATCTGACCGCTGTCTCGCGATAATGGCAGTCGGAGGGAAACGCGTGGGGGAATTCCGCAACTCTTCTGACGGGCTCACGAAGCCCATACGGGCGGTGGTTGGAAAAGTAATCCCCAAATGTCAGCAGAACCAGCCTCAGCTCTGCCGTCTGGATTACGATTTCACTTTCCTCCTGCCCTTTCATGGCAGTTCGACTGCCATGAAAAGGCAGACAGAAAGTGATTTCCTTCCACCCGGCCCTCCTCTATGGGGCCTGTTGGCCACCAGTGGTGCACCCCTAAACATCCCTGCATCGTGTGGCGCAGGGATGTTTAAAAAGTGCATGTTTCTTATTGCAGTTTGCGCTGCAGCCGGCAGCACTAGCCGCAATAGGAAATATGCACTTTCCAACTGCTGTGAAGGGGGTCACACACTAATAAAGGAAGAGGTACCACCTTCTCCTTGTTGGGCGGTCCCTTTTCTGACATGACGCAGGTCAGATGCACGTCCAACCGGCATCATAATGGGGCCCCATCTTTGCTTTGAAATAACATATGTTTATTGTTACCCAAATCAATGGTTGGAATAGGTGAGTTGGAAATTCAATTGGAAATTCTGCCATTTTTCTTCAAATATCAGGTGATGAGTTCTAAAAATACTCACATTGTGTCATTGATGCAAGCTTTTGATTTTGGTATAAACATATTAATTAAACCAAGCAAAAGCTTCTGATTTAGTTGGCAGGCTGAACACAGGAGAGCTACTTTCAGATAGCTGGTGAGTTACCAGTAGCTCACGAGCTTCTCGTTGGAGAAGCCTGATTTGGATACTTTAGCAAAGTTGTGCAAGTGTTGAGGTTAAATAAAGTATAAATGTGATGCTGCCTGACAAGGACGGAGATTTATTTATTTGTTCATTCCTTTACTGAATTGTGAGTTACTTTGTCTGGAAATTCACTCAGCTTTCTCTGCTTATTTGCAGGCACTCCCACGAAAAAACCTGCCCCACGACCTGTTCCAGGAGGTGGTGGTAAGTAGAATACAACCACAAAATATATATTGTGATGTCTAAACATTGTTTCAATACATGGCTTTATTGTCACTCCCATTTCCTTGATTCTTATTGGATGGCTTGCATTGTCTATCTTGTGTTTGTTCATTCCCTGGAGCATAGCCTCTTTACTTTTGTCCTTCTGCTGCTCACTTTTATGGATTTTTTTCTTTTTTCTTTAAGACTCAATGAGAGTGCATTTGTTTTCCAGTGTTACGTTTGTGTACTTCTGTTCCCCCCTCATGCTCCCTGTTGTTCACTCTCATCCAAGAACTTTCCTACACCCGTTGCTCTCTCTCGTCAGTGTGCTTCTCCTTTTCCTGCGCTCCTTTCTCCTTGGTGTGTTGTTCTCCACTGTGTGCTGCTCCCCTCCCCTCCCCTCACTGCACTCTCCACCTGCACCCCACAGTCTCACTTTTCTTGATCCGGTTTTCCTTTGCTAATTAAACTTATTATTATTTTTTTTAACCTTTACGGCATTTTGGAGGCATGCACAGCCACGGTAACCTGTTCATTCTTGGTTTTTTATCGGCAGTCATGTGCAGAATAATTTTGTACTAGATTTCTTGAAGTGTAGTTTAGGTGTAAAATAAAGTGTCTTTGTGAGTACATGTGTGTGTGTGGGGGGGCATGCGTGTGCGTGTGTGTGTATGTTCTGTCTTCGTACTCTGTCTGCCCATTGATCTTATACACATGTAGTGCTGAAGCAGACACTGGGGGTGGGCTCTCCTCACATACTCCCAGCAAGTATGTGCAAATTCTACTTCTTGGGGGTAAAATATGTTCTCTTTGAAGTGCTGCCTCTGCGCCTAATATTAACAGAAACGTCTTGTGCTCTGGTCATTTGAGAGGCCCCCTTTTTTTTTTTTTTTTGTTTTTTCGGGTTAAATCAAAGCCGTTTTGCCCACAAGAAAATACACTGGCAGAGGTTCTTAAGAATAACTCTCCATTTATCCATATGGATGCAGGAAATTAGAGAAATCTCACTGTCATAATGTAGTATGATTAACATTACATTGGTGTGAAATGTGTTGTATGTACCAGTATAAAGCCCTGCAATAAACCGTTCAATTACACTCTGCAGCTGCAATGCACTAAATGCATTCCTTTATCCTAAGGAATTATATGACTTGGGAGGACCAAGTTATGCGGCATGGCTGACTAAATTATGCAGTAAGAAGAAACAAATAATGTGGTATACTGCGGCACATTTTATGATTGTTACCTCATTATTTTGATCTTTTCGCACATGTTAAAACTACATGGGCAAAGGGTTTCACCTCATTATTACTAGTCTGACACCCAAATATAGCAATAAGCAACAGAAACGTGAGCAGTTAACTTTTGGGAAAGACCTTCCATTGCACAACAATATGAGTTTCTACAATTTTACTCACTTTTGATTCATTCAAGCTAGAACAGCATTTCTTGCTAATATCAGCAGATTATGCAGCAAATAATGGATTAGGTGTTAAATGCACGGAATTAATAATTATGTGGAAATCGCCACAGGCATAAAATGTCATAATTCCAGTGACCCTGGTCATAAGCCAACTGCTTATACCAATTTTTGTGTAAAGAATATTGGCCATATATCTGTAACCTACTGAAGTGTCCTTGGCTTTTAAAAACTGTCCCATGATTATACAAACCCATGCCACCTAAATTATTTGCTGGGTATGGCTGAAAGACTGAATCTTAAGACAACAGTTTGCAGACAATTCTTTGCAGGAAATGTTTAAACCCTCGCACAGAATTTCTACTGGTCAGGTGTGATAGTAGGTGTTAATTAAATGTGCCTCTCTATCATGTGATTCATGTCTCCCCCTTTTAACTTCACACTTTTTTTTGGTGAGAGCATTATAATTAGGGCTCCTGGTTTTATGGTACTTATTTTTTTTTAACATTTCCGTCTCTATTTATCCATATTTATTTTTGGGCCACCTTTTTGGTATTTAGCCATATTTAATTTGTGTTTTTTGAATAAAGGGAGTTGTAAAATGATATATTTCAACATTTATTTTACTGATAAATATTCACTCATACTTTTCTGCTTATCTCTTTAGCAAACTAAACAGCCAAATATATCGAAACACTACACCCACAGGTACATATCAGTATTATAATACACATATATGTTAACGTATGACTGTTTTTAGGGTAATTTCAACCTGTTTTCCAACATTCCATGCTGTCTATCTGCTCAGCGGTTGTCCTGGAAAACATGAAGATAGCAGGGAGGTCACCCAAATGAAGCACATTTTTCCGCTTGCAAAAATAAATACAGACAAGAAACACATTATTTTATGTCTGTATTTATCTGTAAAAATCAGTAAAAATTGAATAATGGGAGCCTTAATTATAATTTGGTGGCAAACTGCAAAGGTATAGGCTTGTGTCGTCTTCTAGAGCTCTCTACTGCTAACACATTTTAATTAATGTATATTTGGTCAGAAGAACCGCGACGTGAACATGTTTTGCTATATTATGAAATGTAGTCTGCCTGCAGCACTGTTATATTAAAATGTTGGCCCATGTGTGAAAGGTCTGGCTAACTTAATGTTGGTATATTAAATAGTGTGCTATTGAGCTATCTAATACATATTGTTCAGTCACATTTTCGGTAGATTTAGTTCTTAATTGAGACAATACTGTTCTTTGAAATAATTACTTTTGGGACAGTTGACTGTGAGTTCACATCCACACATGAAAGCTGAGAAGCACACCAGAGTAAGCCTGCAGCCAATACCAAATCTGAGCCCTTGATTGCATGCTGGCCCCCTAGCACTCATTTTTGGGGACCACCACTTATTTGTCCTCATCAGGCTTTGACTAGAGCAAGAGATAGAAATACGCACAAGGAGGAAAGGAGGAGGATGAAAAAGATGGTCAAACCCTGACAAAGGGAGAAAACAGGGATGGAAAAACAACTGACGTGAGTGAGAAGAAGGGGCAGGGAGTGTTTGGTTGTGGATTAAAGAGGCTCGAGGTGTCAGCATTTGTAAATGTGACGATATCCTTCTCAAAAACAATTTCTACCCAACTTTTTCAGTCTCAAAAGTTCTTGGTGTCCAAAGTTGACTAAGTGGGCTAATAGGTAATAGTATAAAAGATCATAGGCATACTGGTACAGACGATTGTTGCAGAAGAGTAGAGGAAATCCACCTCTTAGGTACTCGCTATGGTTGGGTTTTACTGCCGCCACTCAAGACAAACCTTGACAAGAGATTTAGGGTTGTGGAAGCTGAAAATGCCTGGGTGGCTGTTGCTTACCAGGTTCGAGGTCTCTTCTCTTCGTTGACCACCGTCTGTACCAGTATTTCTGTAGTCTGTTATGCCGTTACACTATTACATATTCCAGTAGAGTGAATTCATTTATGAATTTAGAGCCCAAAAGGCTGTCACTGTGCTGATGTTTTTGCTGACCGTAGGCAAGTGGAGGTGGAACGAGCCCCTGGGGTCCCACACCAAGGAATACACAGGCAGTTGAGTCTTGGAAAAGTCGCCGGCAATGAAAGACGACGGAAGTTTAAAAAAACCTAAGCTGGCTCTGTATATACTATACCAAAGTAAGGTATATTGTGCACACAGTTCAATTGATTCACAAAGGTAGGCAGAGGTTAAAGTAAACAGTACCTTACTCTCTGTTTGTGGTAGCTTGTGCGAGCAGTAGGGCCTTATCAGATGGTAGTCCTAAGCATTTAATGTACAACTCAGGCAAAAAATGATTTCACACACTCAAGGACAGAACTCTGACCAATTGGTTTGTATAAAATATTATTTAGTTGTATTTATTTTCTAGAACCAAGCCAGACCTGGTATAGGTAAGTATAAGAATACTTTGCAAGCATATGCAGTTTAAATACAGGTTGAATGCAGTGCATTAGTAACAGTAGAATTACTTTGTATTTGCAGATAGCTGTATTACTTTACAATTACAGCCAGGTTTCTCTAGATAGAAAGGCTGGTGCAAGTCATGAGGGAAAGAAAAAAAAAGAGACAATGGGTTTTGTAAACTTATTACAGGTTCACAGTACTACTCACAAGCCACATTTAGTCCTGGGAAGACAGAACTGAGTTTGAGTCCATGGGTAAGATTCGGTCAAATGGGCACTCAAGTCGCACTGCCAGTGGCACAGAGGCGGCTGGGTGCAGAGTGCAGAGACCTCACGTTAGCCAATGGGCTAAGCACGGTCGTGGGCTTGGGGACTGCAGCAGGCAGGCCACCAGATTGGAGAATAAAAGCTCCTGGTGTCACGGTCAGCACTGTAAGGCCCAATGGCCAAAACAAGAACTACATTACCAGCAGCACAGGGGTGGCCAGGTGTAGGATGTGGTCTTGTCTGATGCTGCAGATTCGGTCACTGTTCCCTGGGAGTCAGTCTGCTGCTGTTGAGGCGATTGGTGTCTTTGGGAGTCGGTCAGGGTGTCTCCTTCGGTCGTGGTTGAGGGGACCTTCTAGTTGTTGGCTGCAGGTTTGATTTGGGAGCTTGTTGAGGTTCAGGGGTCACTGGGATCCAGGCTAGGATTGCTGGGAGCACCTCCTTAGGGTGGTGGTGCACTCGAGCTTAGGCGCCGGTAGCGGAGTGGAGGAGACACACAGAGTCGGCCGGAGTCAGAGTTGGTTGGTTTTGAGCAAGTTCAGTGCTCACGGGAGACAAAGTCCTTTTTAGTTACAAGGGCAGGGCAGGTTCTCCGAGCTTTTGAGGACTGCTGACTGCAGGACACACTGAGGTTCTGTTGGAGGAGTCTGAGGTTGGGACAGGCCGGTAGGACTGGGGCCAAGTCAGTTGGTGTCCTCATCTTCTTCTCTCCGCACGGCTGTTCGATGCTTTTTCTTCTTGCTTCTTCTTTTCGGCTCTGGTCTGAGGAGGCAAGATTCAGGGTTGCACCTAAATACTAAATTTAGGGACATTGCAGGTAGACACAGGTTGGTACCAATAGGTCCCTTCCATGGGGTGTGTACACCCCCTATTATGCCACCCTCCAGTGGGAGGCGGCATGAGCCTCACTGTGGTAGGCTGTACCCCCCCCATCTGCAAGATGGCGGGGACTGAGAGTTGTGGTTCACCTCGTCTTCCCTACCTGAGGGGTGGAGTTGGCAAAGATGGGCACACCGCTCTTCCTAACTTGGTTTTCATGCTGATTCTCCTCCCCAAAGTGGGTTTCAGAACTGGTGGGGGCCAGTTGCTGGAATCAGCAAATGGCTGGAGTAGCTCACAAAGGCGTCAGGCCTTTGAAGCTTACCCTTCGTGGACCCTTCCCATCTTGGGGAGGAGGCTTGGCACCTCGTCCCAGGACGTGTTTTGTTTTAGGACCTGAGAGCGCAAGCTCTCGACCCAGGGGTCATAGCTGGTGGTGGCAGCTGGTGAGCAGCTACTCAGCCAGTACACTAGAGTTAGGTAGTTTTTCAGGGGTCATCTCTAAGATGTCCTCTGAGTTCATTTTTCATTAAATCCCACACTGGCATCAGTGTGGGTTTAATGTGCTGAGATGTGCTGAGAGGTTTGATACCAAACTTCATGTTTTTTTAGTAAAACCATTATGGTTCTGTGGAGTTCGTAATGACAAACTCCCATACCATATACTCTTTATGGCATTACTGCACTTACAATGCCTAAGAATTGACATGACAATGTAGGGGTACAGGGGTCATGCAGCTGTACCCTCACCACTGGTATAGTGTACCCATTTAGAGGGGAGGCTTACCTATGCCATGGCAGTGGGTTGTAGGCATGGCACACAGGGATGGGTGCCTAGTTGACTCTTCACTTTGTTTTGCACCAAAATACGCCGCCTGCAAAGGCAGTGTGTGTGTAAAGGTACAGGGCCACCAAGGGTGGCACAATAAGTGCTGTAGTCCTGAGAGGCCTTCCCTGCTCACAGTGCCCTCGGTACCTAGGGTACTTTTTACAAGGGGCTTACAAGTGGCCAGAGAGTTGACAATTGGGATTTGCAACTGTACTGTTTTAGGGGAAAAAATAGGCCCTGGGTCCCTGGTTGGCAGGAGCCCAGCGCACACTCAGTCAAAGTACATCAACATTAAGCAAAAAGTGGTGACAACCATGCAAAAATAGGGCACTTTCCTACAGGGGGCAGCTGGAACACCGGCAGCCGAGACCACTATGCCAAAAAAGAACACAGCGTCACACTCTGTCGAAGAATGCGTGATAGAGATCGAGTGGCAGGGAAGATGTCTCAAGGCCAAAATGGCCGCGATCCTTCAAAAGAAGGAGAATTTAGATGCCTCCCTCCGAGATTGATTACCATATCCCATCAAGACCTTTGACGAAACATACATAGGAGAAAGACTCTGGTGAATAGGAACCTGCAATGGCTCCAGTACCACAGGAGGAGGAGGAGGAACAGAAAATCTTCTATGAGGAAGAGGACCTAGAGTCACAAGGTCTGTTCCAAGACATAAAAGGATCAGAAGGCATCAAGGAGCAATGGCAAGATCTCTATGCGATTACCCCGAGCAGGGAATAGATACATACCCGTTGAGGCCTTCACCTTTGGACACCATTGCCATGTGTATTCAAACAGTAAAGAAAGCCGCAGACAACTACGGGGTCCAGTTGAAGGAGGAAAATCAGAGGAGCCTGGACACCAGAAGAAGCAGTACAAAATATAAACATACTGGAATTAAGAACAGTTTCACTTGCTTCAAAAGCCTGTCAGAAGCGGTATGAGGTAAATCAATATAAATTCATACAGACAACACAACATTGTTCTACCTCAACAAACAAGGAGGAACAAGATCTTTTGCCCTATTAAAGCTATCACAGGAGATATGGAGGTGAGCCATCCAGACACAGATGAGCATAACGATGATCCATCTACCAGTGGCAGTGGCAAACAGCGTAAGAGCGTACAAACTGATCAGACAGCTGTCCTCATCTCACAAGTGGGAGCTGAATCATGCAGTGACCAAGAAGGTGTACAAAATGTTGGGGACACAAGAAATAGATCTGTTTGCAAGATCAGAAAACACGAAATGCAGTTTCTTTGCATCCAGACTCCCACCCCACCACTCCATAGAGAATACACTGTAGATTGGTTAGGGAAATTAGTTTTTACCTCGATCTCACTGGAAGACAACAACATACAGTGACTGCCAGTGTCACACGACCTGCTTTCCTTGCAGGGGTGGGGGAGAATTCTACACCTGGAACCAAACACATTGAGTCTAGCAGCATGGCTCCTGAGGACATAGAGTTCGGACATCTGGGACTCCCAGAGAAAGCAATGGCAGTCCTTAGAGAAGCAAGAAGACAGACAACAAGAAAATGCTACACAGTCAAATGGGAGTGATACAAAAGATAGTGCCAGATATCTGCTCTTCTCTGGAAAAGGACAGGAGAGACTACAGTCATCAAATATCTTACACATCTGCTAGACAACAATCTAACTTACTCGTCACTAAAGGTACATCTGGCGGCGATAGTGGCCTACACAAGGGAATATTTAGGAAGAAGCTTCTTCACAGCACCTGTGGTTGCTAGAAGAGGCCAAATGGATAGCTCAGACAAGTGGTGTGCCAACACCCATGTGGAACCTGAACGTGGTGCTTACCCAACGGATGAAAAAACCATTTGAACCACTCCATATGGCCACCATAAGATTCATCATGCTAAAGACAGCGTTTCTAATAGCAATGACATCGCTTCACAGGGTAAGGGAACAGTAAGCACTCACTATACAGGAGCCATACCTGCAGATACACAAGGACAGTGTAGTCATGAGGACCATCCATGCTTCCTGAAAAAAATCATAGTTCACCATCACATAAATCAAACAATCCAAATAGAGACTTTCTTTCAAGAACCAATGACTCGGGCCGAAAGAGCGCTGCATAAACTGGATGCACGAAGGTTGATAATGTACTACCTGAAAATATCAAAAAAGTTATTTGTATCAACTGCAGACAGTAACAAAGGGAAAACGGTCACCAAGATCACCATTGCAAGATGTATACCCTAGACAATTCAAATGTGTCACAAAAAAGCTGGCATAGAGCTAGGAACTAAACCAAGAGCACACTTGACAAGGAAGAAGGGAATTACATTAGACTTATGGGCAAATGTGCCGCTGAGCAAAATATGCTTGGCAGGCACATGGACATCAGTACCCACGTTCCACAAGACACTACTGCAGTGATGTCCAGGTGAACAAGGAAGCACAAGTAGGGCAATGAGTGCAGAGGCCTTTATTTCCAAGCTCATCCTCATATCCAACCCGTCCACCACAGTACAGAAACCGCTACAAAATTGATGACAGCATACGAATCCAGAAAAGATTCACACAGCAAAACAAAATGGTTACTTAACCGGTAGAAGTAGTTTTGGAGTGACCCACCCGCATCCCCAGGAAATGAGGTGAGACAAAGTAAACCAGGACATAAATGAGGTACAAATGAGGAAGCCTATGTAACATTGAATGAATCACCAGAAAAATAGATGGCGTTCACGCACAGAGGCTTCGATACTGGCTTCTGATGTCAGGAGAAGGCTGCACCAAGCGCCAATTTGTATACGCCCAACAACCCAAGAAAAAAGAGAAAGGGAAAAGAGTCCTACGAGAGGAGAGTTTTTGAACCACCGACTATATGGCAGAATAATGCAAAGCATGTGAATCCAGAAAATTCTTCCAGCTGCATAGCTACCCCATCAGCAGCAAATTGTTTAGTTTTTGCCTGCATTGCATTTTTTCTCCAATAATATTTTATTCAGAGCACAAAGGGGCTTGAAACAAAAAAATTGTGCAGCAGGTCAGTGACAATCAAAATTAGTAAGAAAAAAAACTATTTAGAAAATTATTAATAATGGAAACCAATGCTCTAGAATTTTAAATACGACCAGAACTCCTACAATCTTCAAAGGAGGACAGGTCAAACCACCAATTAAACTCAAATGCTATTGTGAGTTGTTGTCTGACAGGAAGCCTAGCAGGTGTAATTGATTAATATTCGATTTCAAGTTGGAGATCAGTTGTAGACCAGTAAACGGGAATAATATGTGAAGCGGGAGTCATGAGTTCCCCTGAAACAGGGCAGCAGACAGAAACTAGTAGGTCCCAAACAAGTTCTCAGGTACAGCCAGAGTCTGGCTAAAATAAATGAATCAGGATAATCTGTTGCAACAGCCATGCTTTGAGTCCTAGATGTGTTTATATAGCTGCTTCCAATCCATAACCTCTATTTCAGATCAGCTTATTTGTCTCTTCTGTAACAAGCACTGGCAAAGCCAAAAGGCCTCGCCTCTCTGAGAGCTATTGGCTTTGCCAATGTTTTTAGTCATGTTGTAGAGTAGCGGGACTGCTGTTCAGCATGGCTAGATGTTTTTAAAAAAGCTGTATAAAATTATTTTAAAAAGCACTATGCATCTGGACTTTCTTTTTAAAAAGTGGTGTGATGTGGCCAGCGATAGAAGGTGGGTGGTGGGAGGGAAGAGGCAACACAAGCAACAGGAGGGTGGGTGATGAGATAGGACGGAAGGGAAGACCCAATACAGACAATGGGAGGGTAGGGGGTGGGAAGGAAGATGCAACATCGACAAGGGGAGGTTAGGTTGGGGGTGGGAGAGAAGAAGCAACACAGACAGGGGTAGTGGGGAAGAAGAAACTACAGGAAGCAAGATGACTGGAAGAACAAAACAGAAAAAGCAACAACATGATGTGAAGCAGAAGAAAAGAAAAGTACCTCAATCACAGTGCCAGAAGCAGAAGGGCCCTGATCAAGATTAAGCAATCTGCATTTGATCCATGCTGATAGTATAGATAATTAGTAGAAACTGCGGAAACTAAACAAGGTTGCTAAGAGACTGTAATGGCTGTAAAGGTTAGCTTTAGTACATGAGGCGAGAGAGTGGGGCAAAGTAACTCTTCCGTGTTGTCACCATAGGTTGTTTAAAGACTCAGGAACATAGCAGTGTGTGACACCTGCTACTTTCTTCTTTTTTTTTTTGCAACACCAGGAGAGTTATCAATTTAGCTCAAGTTTTGCGTTGAATATTTTTGAAATGTGCATTTAAGCAATGGATGGAGTACAGTACAACTTTGATAATCGGCCATTAAGAGTCCTACAAATGCATTGCTTGGGATGCTACATGCATAATAAGAATCTGGGAGGAGCTGAGCAACTAGTTTGAAAGGGTTTAGTTACGCAGTTCCAATGGTGGCTGGGAGCCCACTTTCAGGAAGTGTCTGCCTTTCCAGCCCTGAAAGTAACTCACTCAGCCCTCCCTCACTTACAGCACACTGCACCTCAGCCAAAAAGGGAGTTCCTCTATCCCCTTTTTCCTTGAGGGTGTCTATCACAACCACTTAAAAGGAACCCTATTATTAAAGCAGTGGAGCACACGCACCACTATCCCACCTTCAGTTCTGTGGGGGAACACCACCTACTACCGTACACCATTTAGGTTTCCAGGATAGATTATTTCACACTCATGTCCATTATGGAGCTGCTTTGGACATTTGAGGTGGTATCAGAGCTCATGTGACTGCAATTTGTTTATACATGGTGGTTGTTAGTAGACATTTGGGCTGTGCGTGGGCACTAAAGCCAGTGTGTGGGCTGTGAATTTGGAGATGTCAGAGTGCATATGATGACTGTGTAAGCCTAATTTACCTGGATGTTTGATGGACATGACCCAATATATTTATTTTTTTAAGACATGACCCAATATATATAATGGCATCACGGGGTATTACACCTGGCTTTCAGAAGTACTAGTTGAGGATACGGATGGAGCCAATAGAGTAAGAGGGCAGAGCCAGTGGAAGAAGTGGGTGGAGCTGGGGAGGTGGGTGTGGTCTCCTAAAAATATAGGAGCACCTGCACTTAATATTTTACAAATTAAGCACCGGAGTACACCCGGTGTTTGACCATATCCCTCCTTGGGTGTTGTAGATTGTGACAGTTTTAGGTTGCATTTAGGGGAGCCACGGCTGGATTAACGAGTGTTCGTAAGGACTTATTTTTACTTGGGGTTTTGAGAGCATAAAGAATTATCTGCGGATTGAGTACCACTTCTGCAGATCTGCATTCCCCTCTGAGTTTGAGTACACGGTTCGCAGCAATATTTTTTATGCAAATTGAAAGATGAAAAAACAAGGGTGTTCAAAGTTTTGTTAACTCTACTAATATACCACAATCTAACTATATAGGACATCACAGCATATCTCAAATCCAGTGATGCAAACTATTTAATAGGAACAGAATACTCAAACAATAGGTGAGCAATATACCTAGCCCTTACCTATTAGGAAATATTGTGTTGTCAACCAAGATGAACATTTTGAACTAGAACGCAGCTGCCCTAAGGCATATTTTGGCAGTAATGATGGGATGTGCCCAGCGTGAGAATAATTTAGTGGACTGTGATCTTCATCCGTTTTTCATGGGTAATTGAATTTGCTGCTAAGTTTTGTTTTTTAAATGGCTGTCTAAAGTTGCTGTGATTTAAGGGTAGTTCTAGAAAGTTTGGGGAAAGCAGATCCTTCTCTCACAACTAATGAATGTTATGCGTAAATCTGTCCCCCACTTGAGATTTTTCTAATCTGAACCTGAGCTCAGGAATGTTTATGCCCCCCATAGAGAACAAATCTGGTAACCACTGGGTGATCCCTCTACCCCCTCTTACTCATGCAAGTATATCGGTCATCAATTACCGTTTGTTGAAAAGTTATGTAAGGATGTACAATGAAAACACTTCCCCTAGCAATGGTATTGGGGAAGAGAGGCCACATCACCATGCACATGGGGTTCTCGATCCTTGTGTGGAAGCTTTCAGTGAAGTTCCAACAGTGCATGCTGCAAGTTCATCGGCTAATCAGTTTCCAGTAGTCTGCTAGCATTAGCTTCTGTGTATTTCTTTTAACCTTGAAGCCTAAATCCAATCAAAATCATATATTCTTTTACCAAAGCATTTGTAGATCCTATAGAAAAAACAACAAAACACTAACAGAATTAAGTAGACAAGACAGTAAACACAATTTCTAGTGTATTCAAACATAAACATCCAAAAAAACATTAAAATCGTAATGATGATTTTTTGTTCTTTTCAAACCGCATTCCTCCTCCTTCACCATTAAAGTAATGATTCATTTTAAGGCAGCAGCCACTTTTCATTCCAAGAGCTTGGCCAACGATGACTTCTTCCTTTGTCTAAACTTCATAGTCTAAGAAAAGATATAAGGAGAAAACTTAAACCTGCCCCATGGACCTTAAAAGTGGTCAAGCAGTCCATATCACTTCCCTGGGGTCCTGGCAGTCCAGCTGCTCCAGTGTAGGGGACTAGTACCACACCTCGCAATATGTGCTTATATGGAAATGCTGTGGAGCTTATCTGCTTTTGTTGCCTTTCCAGAAGTCTCTTGGAAGATGTGGAGAAACTCTTTGTGTTGGACTATAGATCCTTTTGTTCCCCTCAAATGAGTGCTTTGCTCCAGCTATCACTACTCATCATAAAAAAAGAGGTGGACTCCTATCAAACACTAAAATGATATGATCTTGAGCAGTTTCTCTCTCCTTTGCCATTTGTCCCCTGCACCACGGCCTAACTGTCAGCTATTGAAGATGCTCACCTGGCATGGGTACTATCAGCAGTTCAGAACAACTGGTTATGCTCTGTAGGCATGGAGGAGGCATACTTTTATGTGGCTGTATGAGGATGACTGAAAGTTCATCCAGTTTTTTCAGCATTCCGTACTGGTGATATGAATTGTGCACCTGCATTACCTGTACAGAATGCTGGCCTTTAAACTCAGTGTGGTCATAAAAGGCTTTTCAGAAATTAAAGCGCCAGTACTGGCCTTTTAATGGCTGTCTATGATCCTTTCCTGCCTTCAGCCGGATGACTGTCTGATGAGGGTATCTCTTCAGAACCGGATTAATTGAATCTGGATTTAGTTTCCAAGACCTTATTCAATCTTGGATTCTCAGTAAACTTAGCAAATTTGTTTCGAAATCATGAAAATGGCTTCAGTTTACTGGGATGATTGTGGACTGGTCATGCAAGACCCTTTTTCCTCCAGAAAGTGGGAAAAACAATGCAGACCACGTGCCTCATCCTAATGTGGAGCTTCTTGAAGGGACTAGGGAGACTGGAGACCTTATGCATATGGGTTGTTGCTCTCCCTATGCCATGTTGCTTATGAGACCCCTTCAGCTTCAGTGGGCAGAGCACTGCAATTCGCTGCTTCACTGCCAATCGCAGTCTGCCCTACTCTGAAACTGTCTCGGAGAGTATGGGCCCTTGTCATAAATCAATTGACGTGGCGGACCTTCTTCCGACTGCATCCCCAGGTCACTGTCGCAGCAGGCTGCCACAGATTGCATATGGAAGGTTCTTGTCCAGAGCTTGCATCCAAGAACTTGTGATACATGCTGTCAGATGTGATGCATCACTTGGCATTACTTGTTGGGAGTCAAACGCAGGCCTTCTGATATTAAAGGTCTTCCTGTCATTGTTCATGTTTAATGTGATCATGATAAACATTAACATTGTTGTGCTACTCTCTATCTGAAAGTAAAATGGGCACTCACTCATCATAACTATGCTGGCAGGTTGGGCCAGCTAGTAGTTGAACTGTCCCAGTCAGTCTTTTCCCAGGGCTAGTTTCTTCCAGTCTAAGGCGCTGAAGAGGAGGTGGGCAACAAAGAAAACTGACTGACCAGTTGTTTACAACTCTCACTAGGAGTGTACATTTCTAGCAAATAAAGCTCAATCAGTTAGTCACTCTTTCACCTCCAAACATTAAGAATTATGCTGTGGTGTCCTACAAGTCTCCCTCTAATCGAAACTTGTAACCACAGATTCCTCACGTATTAAAATATTTCACAGGTGCCACTGTGCATCCAAAACTTTTCCTAGCAGTGCTCACACGGACCACTAGGCTGCACCTTGCATCTCCGCATTGGCTTTGTTGCACCCATGAAGTGATGTAGTAGAGCTGCATATAAGCGCCACCCTTGTGTGCTAACGACGGTTCTTTTTTTCCAAAGCCTCCAAATGCTGAACCAGAGCTAGGCTCCCACTTTCTTCAGCCTTTCTGCAACTCCCAAATACTTAATTTAGGGTGCAAGAAAAATATCCTCATCAAAAAACGAGGGCATCAATGTGTCACTTTATCCCTCCGGATTGAGAAGTAGATTCCGCAATGGGTCCTGATGCTCCCCTGAGTTCCCAGGGTCATTAACAACACTGCCGCCGGTTGAGGCCTTTAAGGAGACCTTGCTGTGCACATTTGGCAATCTTTCACCTCCCTCTGGTGGGCCCTTTGGCCTCGTGGATCCGAAGGGGCCTCCAGTTGATTTATTGCCAGCTGATCCACCATTTGCATTATCTGAACCCCTGAAACTCACCTTGAGTTATCCATAGACTATAGTGTAGATTTCCACTCTGGTATGTACGCCACCAGCACAGAATCTGCCATCTGACTTTGAGCTGGCTTCATCTCTACCTCAATCAAGGTTGTGCTCTGAACCAGCTGTGACACACCCAGTCTCCTTAACACCTGGGTCTTATCCTCTGCCTCCATTGCCTTGGAGAGCTACTCAGAGACTCCATTTTTATTTGGCTCCGATTGTGACCAGAGCTTGCCACCACCCAGTGAGGACAATAGGGGCAATGGGAAAGATGTAGCCCTCACTATGATAATGGACTGACAAGAGGCCAGTGGGCTTGATATTTGCCTGATACAGAGTTGATTTCACCTCTTCTGCCCCCAGCAGAATAGAGTTCTTCATTTGCTGTGGTGAGTCAATGTGCTGCTGAGGTCCTGTACCTACAGCTGCCTTCTGTAGAAGTGAAAACAAATGTTCTTAAAGAGGTGAGCAACCTCGACCTGCATCATCTGATCCCTTGCTCTCATTCAATGAAGCCCTCACTGATGCTTGATGAGAATTTGACTAAAGCCTTGTTTATGCTCGCCGGTGAATAGGCAGGTGACCAGACATTCTATACCAGCACCAGGCTGCCCTAACTTCCTTATGCAGCATCCTACTCCTGACGGTAGTGGTGGATGTGTCTCTGCTAGTTTGGGAAGGTTCTGTGGGGGAGGTCGCGATCAGAAGACTCTGGTGTCTGGCAAATTGGGGCAGGACAGTGTGGTTCCAGGAACTTTTGAGCTTAAACCATCTGTCCTCCAATCAGGCTACCACTTTGGAGAACATCGTCTGTTACAGCAGCATGGCAGGGTTCTGTGCCTGTGCAATCTACACCTCTCTACATGGAGATTGAGTGGCAGCAGTTAACTGTGTTTGACCCACCACCTGAGGTTGTGGATGCCATGCTTGTTGCCAGGTGTCAATCTACACAGTCCATTTACGCCAAATTTGTAGCCTGCTGTTGAGTCTGCAAGACAGACTCATAACAAGCCAAACTGTTGGATGTTTTTTGTTTGTTTTGTCTTTGGTGCTGCAAGGCTTGTGCTAATAAAGGTTATATATTTTGGCCTTTTTGCATTTAAATAACCTGTTGCAATGCAGTTTTTTACAGTTTTAACACAGGTTTCCGCCAAAACTGTTTTGTTGCCACAACAGGACCATAACTTAATCTTGATTTCCCTCATGTGTACTCCCTTCGAGCCTATGCACAGCTGTTTGTTGCCTTTTCTGACCTAAAAGACTGCCTTCCTCATTGCGATCACTTCAGCTCATTGCAATCACTTCACTCCATGCTCTATCTATACAACTGCTCCACACTGCTTTTTTGTGTGAAAAACTGGTGCAGAAGACTTGGACAGCCTCTTTGCCGGATGATGTGACTCCTTTAAACATGGGCCAATTCATCACTGCTCCAACATTCTTTGCCCTACCGCACACCTTCAAAGAGGAGGAGAGGCTCCATCAGTTGGACCCCAAAATTTCTTTAAGCTTTTACATCGATTTTACCAAGGACCACTGGGTGGACGATTATCTTTTTGTGGGGATCTGTAGGCTGTGCAGAAGAGGACTCTGTCGAGGTGGATAGTCCTCTGCATTATGATCTGCTATGTATTGGGCAAAAGCAGCCTCCAGAATGTCTGAGAGTCCATTTCACCTGGGCTAAGGCTGCCACCACTGTTGGTACACAGAATACCTGTCTTTAACTTCTCTCAGGCCAGGACATGGGCATCAGTGCACATGTTCACAAGCACTACTGCTTTGACAGCCATGTCTGACAGGAAGGGCCTTTCGCCCATTCAGTCCTGCAGGATTTTCTGGCCTGAGCCCACTCCTCAGATCCTCCATCCTGGGAAGCATTTCTACCATCTAAAAAAGTTCGAAATCAGGGGTCTGCACACTGGTACTGAGAATTGTTTTGGCTCTGCGTTCAAGGGCGTGCAAAGAGTAAAACATGAAATTGATGTTGGCACACAGGATTGAAACTTTCATGCGGCTCAACTCCCCACTGGCTGAGTAGAATAAAGCCAACATGGAGCCGCACGGCACTCCCCCGAGTGGCGCGCAGGAGCTATGAAACATTTGAGGATCCAGTCTTGCACCTGGGTAACATTCTGAAGATGAGGAATTTGAGGTTAGAGTATCCATCGGAAAGATCATTATTGAAGGTATGAAGTTTGTTCACCTTGTCTCCTTTCCTGTTTATCACAAATATTAGGCCACCTAATGCATTTCTCTTATCCTTCAAGCAGCGTTTCATCACTACGTTTAACCCAGCTTATATTCAGCCTCCCAAAAGACCCGAACCAGATTTTTAGCCCAGCACTATATCTCATTTTAGGTGGTGGATGTGTCAACATTTTCTAAACCTTAATTCACTTCAAACTAAGGTATTGCTTATAACTACATCCTTGGTCTGGGCAGAAAAGGCCTGATTTCTTGCCCATGTAGGATATATAGGCATCCAAATTGGTCAGATTCGCAAGTTAGACTTTCAATCATTGTAATAAGTGTATGTTTCCCCCGACTTGAATTGCTAAAAAGAATCTTTTATTTGCCTGAGGTCAATTGACATATTCCAGTCATAAACACCTTGATCGAGTAATACCTGAATTATGACAATTCGGTTTATCTCATGGCATCGGAAAATGTTCTGCATGAGCTCAAAGTTAAGCATGCTGACTTAAGCAATCTGTGGCTCTGTAATTATTAGCCGGTGTTTCCAGATAAGATCCTACATTGAGTATTCTTTCATGGCTACATTGGCTTCCTATTCAGAAACATGTTATTTTAAAATCCATGACAATCATTCATAAAACCTTATATCAAAACACCCCAGACTTCACTGCCTCCAAAGTCTGTTAATTTATTCCCAGCTGATCTTCAGGATCAGTCAATAGAGCACTTATAACAGTTCCTAGGGTAAAATGCACTACTTTCCGGAGACCAAACTCTCTCCTAGTCTGGAGCCAACATCTGGAACACCCCACCTATTCACATACAGATAGAAACATGTCTAACTAGCTTTAGAAAGCTTTAAAAATCCTGGCTTTTAACTATTTAGTTGTGTCTATTGTCTTTGACCTTTTCTTACCTCATTGTTTATGTTGCCACAAAGCTTTCTACGAGGGCTATCTTCACCACAAAAATTTAACATACCCCAGCATTGAGCTACTTTTATTAAAAAAACATTGTTGTGAGTTATTAAAAAGGCAAAGCATGTAAGTGAACTGCCGGCCTTATATGCCATTGAAGCACACCGTTCTTACCTAATGGGCAAATTTATACTTTAGTCATGCCCCTCAACTTTTGCCCCAAGTGGCGGAATGAATCTCACAAAAATGTGGAGATTTAATTTCTAGTATTTTTCCGTGGCTCAATAGACGTTGCAGAACATCCGTGTAGGACATGATCATTTCCATCTGCACAGATACAGAGATCCATATTCTTATGTTCATGCTTACTTACACACGAGTCGATCAGTACAGCGTGTACAGTTGCATCAAACACTGCCCTTGCCTGGTGAATTATTTGTATCTCTTTTCTTTAAACATGGTATATCCCTCAATTGGAATGTCTGTGGAGGTTCCATCAGAGGCATAAACGGAACATTTGTGGCTTTTTTAGGGATGCTATGCGGGCCACCCCACATATTCTGCGATCACTGTGTGCTCAATGATTCATGCTAAGGTAGCGTCCAGTTCTCTCTCTCTCTCTCTCTCTCTCTCTCTCTCTCTCTCTCTCTCTCTCTCTCTCTCTCTCTCTCTCTCTCTCTCTCTCTTTCTCTCCCCTCCCCATGGGATTAGAAAGGAGTCAATGGAATAGGAGTAACAGGGCTCTCAGTAGTAACTTGATCCATTTTACCAGTGTGCAACATACTATTGGAGAGGAAATTGCTTATTCATTAAAATACCCCTGTGTTTGAGCGTAGTCTAGAGTGTGCTTATATATAGCAAATGTTATTAAAAGGTATTGAAAGGTGAAGGCAATTTTTCAAAACCCTTAATACTTCTGCATTAGTATATTAATGTCAACTAGTACTCTATACAGCCATTGTGTATCTGATATTGTGAAGATGTTCTTTTGCAGCTTAAATCTCTCCCAGATTCACATCCTGTGCATTATTCTGCCATCTAGGTGTTGGGTCCGGGATTGTTTTATTACTACTTTCTTTTTTAGGTCTCGGCTCGAAGGCTGCGCTTGCGCAGTCTCGATCCGAGATTTAATGACTTGGAGAAGAGGGGCTTGAACCCGCCCCTCTTCTCCCCTGTTCTCCATTGGCTGGCCTCTTCAATGCTGGCCAGCCATTGGAGAAGAGGTCCCGTCACTCCGATAAGGCCCCGTCCTTTTCGGATCGGGGGGCGTGTTTTTTGCAGAAAGTCTAATTATCTCCTCCAGCCAATGGCTGGAGGAGATAACAGCAAAACACGCCCCCGAATCCGAAATCGCCGCTGCCTTTCTCCGAGGCATTTCTGCTCTAACCTCGGAGAAAGGCAGTAGTGTGCTTGCAGTGGAAAAGTCTTTTGAATTTGGATACCATTAGTTCGAGTTCGCCACAAACCACAAAAGTGAGTAAAATTATTTTAAACACAACGTGTTTTAGAAAAAATAATATCAAAGAGTGCAGTATTGAAGAATGCTAAATATTATAGAGATGTTGTCGTCAGCGTCGAGTGAATGGCAAAGATGTGTATATGTAGTCGGAGGAGGGGTGGGCAGACTCCAGCTCTGTCTTTGAAGGGTGAGACACGCTCCCTTGCTCCATGCTCTCGCTTCACAGGGCCTGCTCCGGAGTGAGGAGAGGGCCTCAAGCTCCATCCGCGGTCCTCTCCGTCCGGTGTCACCGAATTCCCTAAATAAGAGAAGAGACGGGCGGGGGAGGGCGCGAGATAGCGGAAGAGCACACCCTGCGGCCCCATGTTTGGGCTGCGCCGCTACCCTCCTGCGCACTTTCTCTCTCTCTGCCGGGATCCCTGCGTGGTCTCCGGAGAGCAGGGTATCTGTTTAGATTCGAGCTCTAAATTTAGCCCTGATTGCCTGTTGTTCGTTCCCCTCCCACATCCTCCTGCTGTTGTGCCGTTTGTTAGGTCACTCCCTGGCCTCTGTTGACTCTTGTGCGAGGGGGGCTGTGCGCAGGAGGGTAAGGGGATGTGGGTGGGAGGTCAAGGAGGGGTGCAAGGACTGCTCTGGCGGACGACCCTCACCTACTGCGAAGATGGAGGTAAAGTGCCTTTTCCTCTTGAAAATGTATTATGTCGACCCTTCACTAAAAGCATGTGTTCTGGCGTCACAGAGCAGAGCTGTAATACTTGTGTTTCTTTCGTCGACACCACCACAAACGCACTGTTTTTGAGAATAGTTTGCATCTCGAACGTATTCAAGTTATCATCATCCGACGGATGAACGGCTGAGCCAGCACTACTGAGATTTACACTAAAGCTGAGCTAATTGCAATTTACTTTTGAGTGAGCAAAGCGTCTACGGTGCCTACCGCATACGGATTTAACTCTATGCGCTGAAGTGCATCGCGGACGCGTAGAACGATGTGGACTGCTACGGGTAGGGTGACCACATGGCCCCATCGCCCTTCTTTTCATTTCCTGGCCTTTGCTTTTACATGTCATTGTTATCAGGGGTGGTGGTCCCGTTAAAATGAACCAAGACTACAACTCCCAGGATGCACTGGTAAAAGAAAAGGCCACGAATGGGAAAGTGATATTCCGGTGACATGGAACTATCTTGGGTGTGAGGGCAAGGATGGCACTCTACTGGTCACGGAAGAAGACCCTCCCCTTGGTTGCAGGAGTTCAAATGGTTTCTGGGCGCTACTGGTTTCGACATCGGGGGCTTGGGTGGCCGTTGTTTATTTAGCACGGCCAATGAAGCGCTTTGCGCAGGGCAGAGGGTACTCTAAGCCCATTTACAAGAGCTCACGGGGTGCAGTCGTGCTGCTAACAAAGAAATGCGAACATTTCACAGCAGAGCAGCTACCAGGGGGTGGGAGATGAGGGGGTCGCTTGATTTCTCTTCTTAATGTCATGTTAAGAGGATAATATTTTTAGCACAGAAACAAGAACGGTGAAGATAGTGACGCATTAGGTATATATTTTACGCCCGGAAGTAAACATCCAAACTTCTGGTGCAACTTTTCAAGAGGGGTCAGTGGGCTCAGCGCCTGCTGCGGAGATTGGTGTGTATGTTGAGGGGCAGAGGTCCGAACTTCATAAGGCCTACTCAGCCTTTCATCTTTCTAAGGTTGATAGTGTGCAATACACAGCTGTATAATGACAGCAGGTAGTCTGTAAACTCCAATCAACAATCAGTGTGACGTGAATCGTCACAAGCCTTGCAAAGGACCAGATTTGTACACAGAGTGTAACAGCTGCATGGGATCACACTTGTATGCTTGTGATTGGGAGGGTTTGGGGAATAGAAGCACAGGACCATACCGTGATTTGCCCAGGATCACATGATGTAGTCGAGGGGTGGGGGTGAAGCAGAAGCCGTCCTTATGTAATATTTGTTCTCCAAAGGGGGCATTAGCAGTGACCACAACCCCACGAGACTACGTCCAGCTTCTCCCTCTTTGCTTATCTTCAAATAATGTTTGGAACATTATATACACTTCGTAAAAACAAACTTCTGGTTGTTTTGCAAAGGTGTGTGGATGTCACGGAAAATCTACGTTTTTTCTGTAGCCTTCGAAGAGGGCTTTGTAGCCTGTAAAGCTGTCACCTTTGCATTTGTTTTCAACTGTTCCAGTAGCGGGTATCATAACCTGAAGCATCCGAAACAAGCATTTACAATGCAATGGTCTCGGCATTGTTAAAGTTAGAGCTATTGGCATTGCTCATGACATTATTTTTGTCTTTAAAACATCTCTCTCTCTCTCACAAAAATAAGACTTATTTTTGTGAGAGAGAGACAGAGATGTTTTAAAAACAAAAATAATGTCATGAGCAATGCCAATAGCTCTAACTTTAACAATGCCGAGACCATTGCATTGTAAATGCTTGTTTCTAGTGGGCCTGGCCCTGGGTGCAGCCGGTATGAGTCAATAAGACATGCCTTTGTTACTCGCTACGCCCATGTAATTGAATTTGCTTGTGACTCAAATAGACAGCCTTTTTTATTAATAAGGGTGTCTGTCCTGCTTGATTATTTGTATTGAAGTTTTTTTTCTTTTCTTGGTAAAGATGATTTCGATTTGGCTGGGGCACTTGACGAAGATTCCAATTTACGTAAGTAGTCATTGCATTGACCCTATCATTTGCAGCCTATTTATCCCGTTTATTTCATATTGATAATTGTGCTGTGCTGTGTTGATGCCATGTGTTCATTCATCTGCTGTAAGTTTTCTTTCATGATGACGAAAAGTCTATAGCACATAAAAAGACAGTGATCGAATGAAAGCTTGAATTGGCGTCAGTCACTTTTGCTCACTTGGGAATGCATTCTATTCCATTGGATTTCGCTTTTCGGAAGGCAACGTCTACAAAGCCAACACTTATGACTATTTCCGTGTCTGTTGTTGCACAGAGGACACTATTTAGTCTCACGATTGATCCCAATTCTCACTGCTATTTGTTTTTGATCTTGACTCAGTAGCTTTTGTCCTCTTTTAAGTTCAAAAGGTTTTTATTGAATAAGTAAAGGTGTCAATACATGAGAAAGAATACAAACATATCTTCAAATAGAGGAGAAAAGTAAAACATGGTAATGAAAATATACAATTGATCAGAGGATAACAAAAGTTTGAGGCTAAATAACAAAAAACAGAGTTGGTAATAATGAGCAATAAAGTAACTTATATAGAGAGAATAGTGCAAATGAAAAGCAATGTCACTCAAGGAGGCTTAGAGACCTCTTGCTGAATAGGTGATACATGAGAGGAGCGTTTAGCACAGGTATCTAGGTACAAGGTTACAGGAAGCCATAAATCATGTCGTTTAGCAGCTAAACTAAGGGGGTGCACAAAAACAGTATCTAGCCTGTGATTATAACAAACATTGTACCACCATGCTTTAAAAGAAATATTCGTAAAGTTTTTCCAGTTGACGGTGATTTGCTGGAAAGCAACAGCTAACAACAAATCAACAATTTGCGTGTTAAGATCAGTGTCATCCCAACAAGGAGAAAGGCTCCCTAAAAAAATATTGACAAAAGAGAAGGGGGATGTAGTGTGGAGTATGGCATTGATTTGGGCCCAGACTAGTGTCCAGAAATCTTGCGTGAAAGTGCAAGAGAAAAGCATGTGAAAAAGAGTGGCGTTAGGAGCAGAACAGGACCAACAGAGATCCGGTGTAGAAGAAAATCTCTTATTCAACACCTGGGGAGAAAAGAGAAGTCTGTTGTATATGAAGAAAAGAGTTTGTGTAAGGGAAGCAGCTCTAGATGTCTTGCGAAGTTTGGTCCATAATTTATCCCAAAGGGAGGTGGGCCAAGAAATGGCAAGGTCAGATTCCCATTGTTCCTCAACTTTGGATTTTGGTCTAGGTGTGAGGATTGTATGAAATGAGTGGTATAATGAGGAGGCTGTAGGGTGAGTACGCAAGAAGGAATGAAGCTGTGAGGTAGGATTGGGAGGGTGAGGATGCACGCGGGGGTTAGAGAGAAGAGCATAAGTGGACATGACTGCATTTTTAAGCGCAAGATACTTGCAGGCAAAAGAACGGGGAAGATGAAAGTGTTGGCTGAGAACGGAGAAGGATGAGAAATCAGAATTAGAGAAGAGTTGAGATACCCAGATTAAACCCCTCTGTCTCCAGGTTTTCCAGTAAAAGGGCTTGCGATTGATGGTTATACTGTTGTTGTGCCAGATAGTAGAGTTAAGAAACTCTGTTACAGAGGAAGGGGGGCCTGGGGAGGTGGAGAGAAGCAGCTTGGCCGTAAACTTATGGATAGGAATGGAGGAAAAGTGAGGCTTACGAGAGAATGAGAGGTATTCAGCAAAAGTGAAGGGGGATAAGGAAAGTCGCTCAATGATAACCCATAAGGGGGACGGCTCGGCAGGGTCTTGCAGCCAATGGGAAGCTTGCCGCAGAAGGAATGCCTTGTGGTAAGCGGGAAAATTCGGAAAATTAACTCCACCCTCAGACTTGGGGAGTTGCAATCTGAGCAGGGACATACGTGGTTTTTTGCCGGACCAGAGAAAGGAAGAGAGAATAGTGTTAATTTTCTTAAAGAACTTAGCAGGGATAGGAATTGGGATGTTGGAGATGGTGTAGAGGACTAACGGGGAGAGCATCATTTTAATCGTATCAAGACGACCTCACCAGGAGAGGTATAATGGGTGCCATCTGGAAGTGAGGTCGGATAATTTCTGGATGCATTTATTGAGGCACAACGAAACAGTGTCAGAGAGGGAGGAAGTAATGTGTAAACCTAGATATTTGATGTGTGAGGGGCTCCAAGTAAAATTGGACGCCATAAAGTCCGGTTTAAAAGTGTACTTAGTAAGGGGTAAAATCTCACACTTGTCATTGTTTAACTTATAACCTGAGATCTGAGAGTAATCATGGACTTCAGTTAGAAATGCGGGAATGGAAGTTGTGGGGTTAGACATGAATAATAAAATATCGTCTGCGTAGGCAGCAAGTTTAATGTTAGTGTGGGAAACTTGGAAGCCGTGTAAGTTGGGATTCTGACGAAGCTTTGAAAGAAAAGGTTCCAGGGCCAAATTAAAAAGAAAAGGGGAAAGAGGGCATCCCTGACGAACGCCCCTACCTAGATTGAAAAAAGAGGAAACTAGACCGTTGGCGCAAACCGCCGCTCTAGGGCTGGAGTAAAGGAAGGAGATAAAAGAGATGAAACGTGGGCCAAATCCAAACCATTTGAGGGCGGAGAAAAGAAAAGTCCACTCCACCCTATCGAACGCTTTTTCTGCATCTAGGGCAATGGCTGCTAGTGAATGTTGGAACTGTGGAGATTTAGAAAGGACATTAAACAAAAGTCTGGTGTTATCTGTGATGAAGCGACCTTTGACGAAGCCAGATTGTTCAGGGCCTAGCAACTCGGGAAGATAGGGGTCCAATCTAATGGCGAGAGATTTGGCATACAATTTATAATCAATGTTGACCAAAGAAATTGGTCTGTAATTCTTACAGTGCTGGGTGTCTTTGCCTTCTTTGGGGATGATACAAATGTGGGCGTCTGAGAATGTACCTGAGGAAGAGCCATTTAATATGAAGGAATCAATAAGGGAGTGGAGTCTGGGTAACAACAATTTGGAGAAATGCAGATAAAATTCAACTGTGAATCCGTCTGGCCCAGGGGCCTTGTCCCTCTTGAGTGACTGAAGTGCTGTAAGTAATTCATCGCTGGAGATTGGTGATTCAAGGGCGGATAAATCAACAGGGAAATTGGAAGGTGGTTGGATGGTGGCAAAGAAAGTAGCAAGAGAATGAGCAGTGGGGTGCATCTCAGAAGAATAGAGTTTGGAATAAAACTGGGAGAATTGCTCTAAAATATCAACATCTGTATGCTTTAAAACATAATTAACATCGTAGACAGATTCAATATTCAGTTTGTTTTGTTTGACTTTTAAATAATTGGCTAAGACCTTCCCCGCCTTATTTTTACCTCCATAGAATTTAGAACTGGATTTCAACAAATACAATGAAGCATCCTCAGTGGATTGTTTGTTATATTGCATCTTAGCAGCAATGAGAGCAGTCAAACTTTCTTGCGAGTGGGATGTATAGAAGGAATGCTCTAACTTTTTAATCGTGCAAAGGAGGTCACTGGTGCGTTTACGAGCATTCTTGCGTTTAGTAGCTACAAAGCTGATAATAAAACCTCTGGCTGCTGCTTTATAGGCGTCCCAGACAACGTGGATAGGCATAGTGGGTGTGTCATTAATGGTGAAAAATTCTGTGGTGAAGTCTACAAAGGAGGCGGAGAATTTGGGATCGAGGAGTAAGGTGTTGTTGAAGCGCCATCTCTTTGGTCCAGTGGACTTGGGTAAAATATCAATGTTTATCGAAACGGGGGCATGATCAGAAAATAAGATGGGGCCTATGTCAGCGTGGGTGAGGGATTGGGACACATGATGGGAGAGGAAAACATAATCAATACGTGACTGGGAGTGGTGAGTCGGGGAATAGAAGGTGAATTCTTTAGAGGTAGGATTGCAGAGACGCCAGGCGTCAATGAGCTTATGTTGGGATATCGCTTGAGTGAAAAGCTTGTGAGATTTATTAGGGATAAAAGGTGCCTTGGAGTTTCTGTCTAAAAAAGGATCAAGGGGTAGGTTACAATCACCTGCTAAAACAAAATTATCATCAATATATTCAGTAATGCGGGAGGCCATTGCGCGCCAGAAAACCTGATCACCACCAGTAGGGGCGTAGATATTAAGGAGGGAGAGAGGGACGCCTTTTGAGGAGAGTTTGACGTACAACCATCTACCTTCAGGGTCTGATTCAGAAGCTAAGAGCAAATGAGCAAGAGATTTGCGAACCAGTACAACCACACCATTTCTCTTGCCATCACCCGGAGATGAAAATACAGCACCCACCCAACCTCTCTTAAGTTTAGCAGCTTCATCATCAGACAGATGTGTTTCTTGTAAAAAGGCAATATCTACATTTAATTTGGCTAAATGAGAGAGAATTTTTTGTCTCTTGATAGGAGAATGCAGACCTTTAACATTCCAGGATATAATTCGAACTGACATTAAGGATTAATCAAAAAGTGGGTAAATTGGAGAGTAGGACAGCAAGGAAATGCCTCGTAGCGAGCAGGGGCACAAGAAAGAAAAAGAATGAGGTGAGAACTGACGTGATAAAATAAGGAAAGAAGAAAAAATGAGAGAAGAACCAGTGAAGCCATAAATATAGGGGAGAGCCAAGAAAATAGAAAGAATGGTAAGAAGATACAATAATTCTGAGAAATAGTGGTAAATAAGGTCCAAGGGAGAATCAAATAGGTAAAGGGAGATGAATACGAGCAAGAGAGCCAGTATGCAATGGGGAGAAGAAGGAATGACGAAAGAGAAGTGGAGGAGAGCCAAGGAAAAGGTAACGACACCAATAAATCTGAAAGTAACGAGGGAAGAGGTAAGATAAGAAGATATATAACATAGCAAAACATGATAAATAAGGAATAAAGGGTACTTACGAGGGGTAGCAGGGGAAAAATACAATCAGGAACTGGGGACAAGCGGAAACACACGTGGAGATGAGGGGAGGGAGGTAGGGCCAACTGGGAGAGGCAAGGCATTCGGGGTGAGGGAGACATCCAACCAGAGATAACACAACGGAACGCAAAACAATGATCTGTGAGGCGAGAAAAAGAACATGGTTAGAAACTCGAATACAACAAAGATAAGAAACAAACATGTGGTCAAGTGAGGAGCCAGAACAACATTATCAGATGAGAAAATGAAAAATATAATCTTAACTAGAAGTCATACAATCTGAAGAACCTGCAAAAAAATGAATGGATTAAAGCAGAACAAATTAGAGAGTCAAATTGCAACTACAAAAACAAGTCATGGTGGGTGGGAAGAGGGACCAGCTATCTCCATGTCAGGTTGACCACAGGAGTTCAGGAAACTTCGAAGTCGTGCAGGATCTTCATATGTCGTAGTCTTATTATTATGAGTGACCTTAAATAGACAAGGATGAAAAAGTCCATATCTGGCACCAATGAAGCGAAGGTCAGGTCTCATATCTAGGAAAGCCTTGCGACGAGTTGCAGTGGTCCTGGCATAATCCTGCGCAAAGAACAAAGTGGAGCCTGACCATGTGAGGCGAGGAGAGGCTTTGGCGGCTAAGAGGACTTTCAGTAAGTCTGTGTACTCTAGAAAGTACATTATTACACCTCTAGGCTTCGTTGACGTGGAAGGAGAGGAGGAAGCTCGACCAAGCCTGTGGGCACGTTGGATATTCAGTGAAGTGTCTTCAGGTAGGTGAAGAAGCTTCGGGAGAAAGGACTTGAAAAAACTGATGGGATCATTTCCTTCACAACCCTCCACCAAGCCATAAAGACGGAGATTGTTACGTCTGTTGCGATTTTCAAGGTCCTCCACCTGCTTCTGAAGAGAGGAAATCTGCGTGTGCATGTGGGAGATCTTGGACGCGGATTCCTGAAGAGAGGAAACGTCGCGCTCCACCAACGACACTCTTTCGTCCATCGAAGCCCAATTGTCAGTGAGACTCTGCAATTTAGCATTCGTCTCCTCCATGTAAGGGCGCAGGGCCCGTATCTCTTCGAGGATTAGCTCCATTGAGATGGGCGAGGAGGACTTAGGAGGCGAAGGCGGGTCTTTCTTTAACCTCTTAGAGTTCACTTTTGCCGAAGGCTGTGAGGAGATGTCCGCAGTTGATGTCATCTCGGTTGAAGATACGGACTGGGAAGCTTCCAAATGAGCCAGTGCCGTGAATAATTTGGAATTCTTAATATAACTACGTTTTTGAACTTGACTGGAGCAATGCGCCATCAGCACGCTAATGGAACGTGAGGTCAAAAAAAGAAAAAATATCTTATTGCCCAGCTGAAAAAGGACCAGGGAGCAAATTAAAAAAAGGAAGGAAAATGCCAGGCCACAGAATTGGAGTCAAAAATGTTGGAGGCTAGAGTCATAAAGATGGCCGCCGTATATGAAGAAAATTGAAAATTCCAGTCAGCTGAAAAAGGCAGCGAGAATAATCATAGTTGGAGAGAGAAGAGAAAAGTCACCTTAGAGTGCAGGTTATCCACATCTGTGCTTCAGGAGGTGCTGGGGATAGTAGTAAAAGCGTGAGGCGTCCAGGGGATCCATGCGCGGTAAGGCGCGCTGCTGAGGCGACCACAGGCGAGAGTAAACAAGATGGCGGCCGCGGCCGATAACGAGCCGCGACCGAAAATAAAATGGGCTGTAAGACCTAAAATAACTGTGCCTCAGCGCCGAAAAAGGATTAAAAATGATCCTGGCATGTTCCGACAGGGAAGACTGCCCTTTGTTGGTGGAAATTGAGGCGCGAACCGCCGGTAGACCCTGGTGTGGACGGAGCTCCTAGCCGAACGCCGCCATCTCCTTCGGGCGCCAAGCCACGCCCCCAGCTTTTGTCCTCTTCACACTGTAGCGATGCAGCAGGCCTAGTGGAAACGGTTTAAGAGGAAAATGTTATATTACTGTAAATTGGATGTGCGTCAGAAACCTTGACTCCTTACCATGAGCGCTGCTCCAACGTGACATCACTCCCATTGATTCACGCTGTGCAGTGGCAGAACCACTTGAAAAAAGTAATTTAATTTTCAGGTACCAGTACTGATTGCTTTCCAGCGAAGTTTCTTCTCCATACATCAGCACTCTTGGTAGAGGCGCTAAAGAAACCGGAGATTGAGACAGATGTAGTATCACTAAGGGGTTTTCAGGAGGGAGAAGTGGGAGCCCGTAGCCCATGAGTTAGAAGGCCAGAAGAAGGAAAGTTGCCGGAAGCGGCTCTTCTTAGTAAATCCACGGGAGCGAGACAACAACATAAAACGACCATGAGCACCAGGGCGCTCTTCACTACTAGAATATTTTTGGAAAACTACCTCACATGACATTCTTGGGGGGAGGGAAGGGTGGGAGTTGTTTGGTTAATTAAGGATTTTATATTTAGTGGGATATGACCATAGACAAGGCAAGAGGGAATTGGAATCGCAAGATAATCCTGAGCTGTAGAGACTAGTTGATATATGATGACACTATGGGAGGTCAGGGCTTTGAGGAGGGCAGAAATCGTACAAGTAATAATGTCAAGACATTAGATGTTGCAATGTTAGGGGCTAAGGGATACAGCAGATTACAAGGCAGATTGAATGTAACTGCACTGATGACTGTTAAGCAATGCAAGTTGGAATAATAAATGCTCAATAAAAATTAGTTTTAAACAAATGGATCAGCACTCTTGAATATTGCCCTCGGGCCACTGACGACAAAACTCTTCAGACGAAATGGTGAACTAAAAATCCTTCATCCTAGATCCTCTGTCACTCCCCAAGATATATTCCCACGTCTTCTCCTCAGGGACAGCTAAACCTTTACTTCTTCTTTTATGGAAGATGTAGCTGTTAATCTGCGGAATCCCAAATTTGGTCTGTTTGTTCCTTTCTACTTTTTATATTAGTCGTCTACTTAAGGTGCCAATGAGTTTCTTATTTGTCATTCTGTGTTTAGTAGAATATAAAGTGTCATTCCGCACAACTAGCTGAGGTTTACCTGACTTTGACTTTGAATTTGTTTGATGCTTGAAAATAAACAAGCTATTAATGTCTGACTTCAAAAGGTGGGGAATGTGTCTTAAGCTGATACCTACCCCTATATGGTCAGGTTTGGTCCTTTTAGCCAGTCAAAAGTGGTGGATGAAGATCTGCAGTTCTTTCCTGACTCTGAGTGCTAGGACATAATCCCTCTGAATGGTAACAGAAGTAACCTCAGCCTTGTTTGACCTCATCAGTGAGGTACATCTTGGGTTCCGCGGGTCAAGAGAGCGCGGGCAGGAGGGCGCTCCTTTCTTGCTCTAGCCCTAAACTTTGGAACTCCCTCCCTCCCTGCTGGTATTTGAAAAATCCAAAATCACATGTTGCTCCGTAAAGCCATAAAACCCCATAGTTTATCTATCTAATTTGTCTTTTTGTGAGTCTCTCTGTCTGCCCTATGTTAGTTGGTGATTAGCGCTGGAAGGCTCCTTTGCTGGGGCAGCTATGCACTCTTAAAACTTATAACATAACAGTGGCATATCTGGCTTGGCACCAACGTATTGATGCTCTTGCAACTGAAAATAAGGGCTGGAATTCCTTGAACTAATTTCTGTCACCAGTAATTACTTGAGCTATGTTCCGTTAAATTGAAATGAAATGAAATAAGGGTTTTTGTAGAGCACGTGTTTGCCGTGGCGTCTTAGCTTATCTATACAAGGACCGTCGCAGTCGGCTAAGGTGTATGACCGAATAGCCATGTTTTCAAGGCCTTTCTAAACAGTAGCAAGTTGCTTTGCTTTCTGAGACCGATAGGCATCGTGTTCCATAGTTTAGGTGCCTGGTGCAGGAAACTTCTACCACCCCACTTTAACGTCCTGATCCTTTGGACCACCAACAGAGAGGCTGATGCTGATCTAAGCTCTCGCTGTGGGGTATAGCGCTTAATGTGTTGATTAAGGTAGGCTGACCCAGTCCCATGCAGGGTCTTATGCAGGATGCACAGGGATTGAAAATGAATCCTTGCCTGGACTGGTAGCCAGGGCAGGTCTCGGATAGCTTGGCTAATAGTGCTGAATTTTGGAATTTTGAGGAGTATGCGAGCCGCCACTTTCTGTAAAATCTGCAATTTGCGTATTACACTCCTTTTTGCACCCAAGTAGAGGGCCTTACAATAATCAATCTTGGAAAGTACTAATGCAGTGATGACTGTCTTTCTGAGGGCCATGGGGATAAAAGGTAAAATCTTACAAAGAACCTTCAAAGTGTAAAAGCATGCGGAGGTAGTATTATTTAGTTGGTCAGATAGAGAGAGCTGGTCGTCTATTTTGACCCCAAGATTTTTAACTTGACAGGCAAAGGGCAGGTCCCGGCTACTTCAGGCCACCAGGTGGAGTTCCAAATGGAAGTGTCATTTCCAAACATGACCACTTCGGTCTTTCCGGTATTTAATTTTAAACAACTTTCCGACATCCAAGTAATAATGTGACTCATACAGTTATTAAAACTAAGTGCCACTCCCTCAGGTTTGGATGTTAGGGAGACGACTATTTGTGTGTCGTCGGCATAACATACAACTTTAAAACCATGGGAGCGTATGAGTTTGGTTAGTGGGGTGACGTAAACATTGAATAGGGTAGGGGAAAGTGATGATCCCTGAGGGACACCACATGGCAGGGCATATGGGCGCGACTTATGTTCATCCATCTTAATGGATTGCTCTCTACCAGTTAGGTATGATCGGAGAATGTCTGAGGCCTTGTTTACAACTCCTATATCGTCCAGGCGCTGAATGAGAGTATGGTGATCAACTGTATCAAACGCGGCCGATAGGTCGAGTAAAACCAGTAATCTCCCCCTCCATCGAGATGGATACGTATGTCCTCTGTAGCAGCGATCAGTGCAGATTCTGTGCTGTGACAGGGACGGAAACCATGTTGCGCTGAGTCAAGTTTATCATTTACCTCTATGAAGGATAGTAATTCTTCATTGAGAGCTTTTTCCAGTACTTTTGAGGGGAATTGTAAGCTTGAAATTGGCCGATAGCTGCTAACCTCGATGGGGTCCAAGGTTGGCTTCTTCAGAATGGGCCTTACTAAGGACTTTTTCCAAATATCAGGAAAATGCCCAGAGCACAGAATGTTGTTTAGAAGAGGTGTTAATTTATGTGCTATTATACTGGGTGCCATGTGGAAGACCGTGGCAGGGGTTCAAGGGGGAACCCGACTTTGTTGCCAGCATTAGCTTCTCTACTCCGTCTACTGTTAGAGTATGGAACTCATGTAGGAAGACCTGCGTGGTCTCATTGTCATGGTGAGATTGGCATGATTTTGCCCCTATTTTGCTATTAGAGAACTCATCATAGACCTTGACTACTTTATCACAAAAGAAGTCTGCTAGTTTATTGCAGAACTGATTAGTGGGATTTAGCTGTTTGCTGTTGCCAAAATTGGATAGAGCAGAAACAGTCTTAAAAAGCTCTCTGGCTGAGTTCTTAGAGGCCATAACTTTCTCCGTAAAGAAGCTAGATTTTGCTGAGATTATTGCGTTTTTGTAAATTACTAGTGCCTCATTGTTACTGTGTTATCATTATCAGAGCAATCTTTCCTCCATATTCGCTCCTTGGTTCTACACTTTCTCTTTAGCTCTTTGAGCTCAATGAAGTACCATGGGGCTGAAAGTGCTCTGTTGCTAGTATGTATGAGGGTTTCTGGTGCTAACTTCTGTGCAACTTGATTGATCCAACTATTAAAATTACAAGCTGCTGAGTCTGGGTCAACATCTAGTTGCGGCTCTTGGGACTGTAGGGCAATTTCTAAGTTAGGGGTATTTATTTGACTCCAGCATTATACTAACCCTGCCTTGTTTTTCTTCTGTTCTCTGACGACTGATTCTGTCAGTATTAAATCAAAGAATATAGCCTTGTGATCAGTCCAGATCAGAGGCAGTGTGTTCCTAAATTTCAGTTGCGGATGGTTTGTAAAAATACCGTCTAGTGTGTGATTCCCTTTGTGGGTGGACTCTGTAATGATTTGCTTAAAGTCTAAACTTCTAAGCACGTCAACTAAATTGTTTGTGGCGCAACTTTCAGTGCACTCCAAGTGAAAGTTGAGGTCCCCAAGTATGGAAAAGTTGGCATGTTCCATACAAGACCCCATTATGGTAGCAATCAATTCAATAAAACGGTTTCTAGGCCCTGGTGGTCTATAAATTAGTAGCCCATTGAAAACATGGGTGTTACTACATTTAAATGAAAATTGAATGGCTTCTTCTATTAGTTGAGGGATGCCAGAGAAGGTAGTTTTAATATGGGAGCGGTAAACAATAGCCACTCCCCCACCTCATTGTCCCTCTCTGTCAGATCTATGGAGAAGATATCCATTGGGTATAGCAAATCAGAGCTGTGAAGAAATGTCTCGGTAAAAGAAACATTGTCAGGTTTGAACTGGTCGAGAAAGTCGGCTATTTCAATTTTATGCTTAGGAAGTGATCTTACGTTCAGCAGCACACAACTTAGGGAGTATTTCTTAGATTTGTCAGAACTTTTCGACAAGCCTAAATGTAAATCAGGCCTAGAGTGGAGATTAGAACAATTAGTATCAATGAGATAGCTACATGTAGAGCATTGGTATCTTAGTGAGTTACAGTGGGGAAATATTGGAACACATCTCTTTTTCTCACCCCTTTCACAAATAGACAACAAATTTGCCTTTGTGTAGGTGATTGTTGCATATTGACCAGGGGTTCTGGTGCATGGCGCAGTCTGTGCGCGGATGGGCTTAGATGGGCTTGCCTTTGGCGCGTCGGTGGTGCAACCGCTGCACACGTCCGCTGCTCGGTCGCGTAAGCATGGCCTTTTGTAGAGGGTCGGGTCACGTGACGCTCTAGCTGAATGCTTGAACTGCTAGAGCGTATTTAGTTCTCTTTTTTAGCGGGTTCCTGGATAGCAGCATTGATTAGTGCAAAATAGTGTCGCAGTGCTGAGTTCAAGCAAATTCATACAATTTCATACAATTTTAAAAGGTGGCAGTATTTCTAGATATAAAAACAACTAACACAGATTTTAAACTAAAATCATGAGCACTCGCTCCCCCCAAAGTGGTTTAGAGCGCTCCCTGCAGCAATATAGGCAGCACTTTACCGTCGCATAAGCATGGCCTTTTGTAGAGGGTTGGGTCACATGACCCTCTAGCTGAACGCTTGAACTGCTAGAGCGTAACCTAGAGACACGAGAATGGCGGCCCGCCGTAACATACGGGACCTTTCTAGCAGCATTTAGTTCTCTTTTTTAAAATGAAAGCGGGTTCCGGGATAGCAGCATTGATTAGTGCAAAATAGTGTTGCAGTGCTGAGTTCAAGCAAATTCATACAATTTCATACAATTTTAAAAGGTGGCAGTATTTCTAGCTATAAAAACAACTAACACAGATTTTAAACTAAAATCATGAGCACTCCCTCCCCCCAAAGCGGTTTAGAGCGCTCCCTGCAGCAATATAGACAGCCTAATTGCTTATGAGCTTGCCCTTTTCTCTGTAGTCTACTTCCAAATTCATTGTACATCCTGCTTGTCTCCTCGATGAACTGAGAGTGCAATAGCCCACTTTTTGAGGACAGGTTTTGATCCATCTGCATCGGACATGTTAAATTATGGACAGTTTATTTTAGAATGCAGTTAGCCATATTGTCCTGGGAACACTGTGACATGATCTGGACCTGAGTCACCTATTAACGTCTGTATATGGGATAATCTGGCATGTGGTACAGTGCTGGAAGCAATGCACCTTACAGAAAACGTTTACAGCAAGGTCTGCATTTCTGAATAATCGCTCTTTTCCTGAGGATTGCGATTGGCATTCTCAAGTCCCCCATTTATAAAACCTCATATCTGCTGCTTCAACACAGTGAAGAGACACCTTCTAGGTAAGTAGTTGAGGAATTGTAGGATTTATGGGGCACTGAAGGGCTTACCACTCATTAATTGTTTGGTTTCTCTATTATTTAGATTTAGAGCAGTTTTCAAAACAGTAAGCCATGGTGTTCTTCCGCATGGAAGAGTCCTTAAGACTGAGAACATTAGTTAATGCATAAATGCCTAATTTGGCTCTATTCTCTCATGCACTATCTCTTACATGGTAGTAAAAATGTATAACAAACTGAATTGTGCATTTGTAGACTTTTCAAAGGCCTCTGATTGTGTGCTTGGATCAAACCTCTGAATGTAAGACCTCTGCATCATTTAAAATACATCATATGTCAACTTGATTATAATTTCCGTGCTGTAGATAGGTCGTCAACATCAAAAGAAATGCCAGTAGGATACACTGTTGCTCCAGAGAAAAATAGGTGTATTTTGACCCCATATTTAACATCTCTGTTAGTGATTCCTTCACATACTTGAATTTAATCGGGACTAATCCTCCATGAATTTTATAACTGAGACAATTCTGGTGCTCATCTATTTTGATGATCTTCTAACAATGGACCATTTACCCTTAAGGCTTCAAGGAAAGATGACCATTTTTGCAAAGTATTCAAACGATAACCAGCTCTAAATTAACACAGAGAAAATCCAAATTCTTACCATTTCCACATCAAGATAGTGTATGAAAAAAAACAGGCACATGAAATAGCTCATAAAAAACAAACAAAATGAATACAAAAATAGCCAGCAAGCTTTAGAGATAAAGTTCAGTTTGTCATTACAACTGAGCAACACTCCGCCGTCTGATAAGTTGAAGCATGTAATGGTCTTTCTATACATTTTCACACTACCTTTATATTTTTTTGTCAACGCAGTAACCCGAGAAAAGGACACATGATCAAACACATATTCCAGATTGACACATAAAAAGCATTTGTCAGGCTCTTCCTCAGGGGAAGAACGTTGAAAAGACCTTGAAGCAAAGATGCAAGAAGCTATGTTAAAAGGGTGACCGCTACATCTACAGTTCTCTCTTCATTGTGTCAATTTCAGAACAAGGCTTACTTGGACTTTTTCAGAACAGTTAGGCAAAAAGTGCAAAGTAAACATTGGCGAACAAGATGGCAGTAAATGTAAACTATGTGCAATAGTTCAATAATGCTTAGGTTATAGTAGTACTTTAAAGAGGTATAAAAAACAAATACACAGTTGTTGCAAACAGCTGGTTTTATATGTGTGTTGTGTATATATTACGTGCTCAGTAGATTTTGGTACAATAGCAATTTAAAGGTGTCAGTATATTGATATCTGGGACTAATACCTGCTAAGACTATCTTTTCTCTCCTTAGTCAAGCTATAAACAATCTGGCTGGGTTTTTTTATAATTTGACCCAATTTTTTTAGCAGGATCTGAGTCCCCGTTACTCAGCACTTATGTAGTGGAAGTCACTCCTGTAGTAATCAGGCCTGTGTGAAATTGTAATTACACCAGTGTAATTGGTGTAATTTTGCTAGTTTCACATAAGAACATTTTTAAGAAATTACAGAGGTTACGCCACCTCATGTCATTTCAGAAAGAAATTTCACCATGAGGTGCACCATTCAGGCAATTTTTTTAACGTGAGACGAATTTTAGGTAGATATTGTACCTCAGCGGACAAATCCGAGTGGCAGTGTTTTGAACGCAAGTAACTGGAAACCAACTCAAAACACATTTTCGAGTTGGAATTTTTACCCAAAAGTCTGTATAGATTGTCTCCTTAACTTTTTCGATATGTTATGGAAATGTGTGTGTATTCTAAAATCCCATTAAGTGTAAATGTGATAGCTTATAGAAGCGATGAATTTGGAGTTTAATTTTAAAAAGTAGCACTTTGTGTAACCATGGGTTATTCTGCCAGCACATTCACTACTATTTTCTCTTCTCTATTCACAGCCACGAAAAAACCCGTCCCACGGCCTAACCCAGGAGGTGGTGGTGGTGGTAAGAATGTGAACATAAAATAAATTATGATATTATATTTTGTTTCAAATGGTCTCATTTACATGGTTATTAAATTTGTTCATGGCCTCTAGTACTTGATCGCTAACTGAAATCAAAGTCTTAAGTGCTTTACATTACTTGACACAGAATTGTGCAACACCCTACTGACATTGACGAGAGTAAGCATTCCCTTATGTTTGGGTGCAAACATGTGAGTAGGTGACGGCTTTTTGCAGTCTAATATTGTTCGGTATCCAGAACTCTTTTCTATGGAGTATTCAACTTTGTGGCAAACCACAAAAGCACTGCATTGAAAAGCATTTACCAATAACAATTTTATTTACTTTGCTTGAAGAAAAATCATTAATGAGCGAAGATAAGGTATTTACATATTTGTGATCAAGGCACATTTTGAATTTTGCTCCTTATCAAATGGAAGTAGAGTTACTGGAATTTCCTGACCAAGCTACAGTTACTAACCTCTTGACGTTGGTGTAGAGGTGACTACGGATATGGCATAGCCAAACACCACGTCACTTTATAACCACAGGACACTCAATTTCTGTCACAAAGAACAACACTTCATGTTGTGCTGTGACACCTATGGGGTTGATGGCGTAAGAAAGAATAGACAACTTGCGCAAAGCACTGCACTAGCTTTATTTTAAGTCAGGATTTTTTTTTATGGATGAGCTTGTTTTCTTTTTTTATTGTACGTTTAAAAAAAAAAAAAAGAAAAGCCATAGCAAAAATCTGTACTTGTATTCCTATCCCCTGACCAAAGACTAATAAGGACTGGGTTCAATATGTTTCAGAAATAGTTTTGTTGCCTTGCTTGTAATTTTCAGAGGTTACGTATTGGAAACAAGGACTGGTGTACTGATCATTTGTATTTGTTCTTACACCCATGCAGACATCACACAATACATGGTAGTTGTAGGAAGCATACGGAAAAGAGAACCATAGTTGTGATGAATGCCCAAGACCCAATAGGGCTATCTGGATGGTAAGAAAATGTCTAGTAAGAAAACATGGAGGCGCGTGAGACACCATAGTTATTTATTTCACAACCAAGCAGTGCACGCAAATATCAATTTAATGTACTGTGATGCAATTTTATCATTTTTGGTCCTGAATTGCTTGTAACTTCTGACACGAGGTGACATTGGGCACATCTTGAGGAGGGTGCGAGACTCTGCATTCACCAACACATGAGATCTTTATCCAGCAGGACAGAAATCTCTTTAAGAGCTACCTTCTTTCTGGAGCTCACCATTCACAGTATCATATCATGGCGGGGAGAAAACCCCATAACAAAGCATACCACTTTAAGTGGGTGATGGTTGCCATCCTCTTAACTCAATTGTTTGAACTGCATTATTGGCATTTATTTCTTTTAAGTACACCTATCTATTTTGGCAGGGATCTTTTTTGAGCTACCTAAAAAAAGGCTTGAGTACAGTGAATTTGTAAATGATGCCAATGATCCTGAAGTTGGCTAATATGGTGCTGTCCAGTTTAAGTAGGGATAGGGCCCGTATTAGGAACAGGTATTCTTGCCTTAATGGGGAGACAATATTGCAATAAAGCCTCATGCCCATGCTAATGTGACTACCAAAGTCTCTTCTGTATATAAAAATGGATATTGATGGATTCTTGGTTGAGTAGTTCTGAAGGTGTTAGAAAAATCTGTGGCGAGGCCAGTGCGGTAATAATACTGTGTATTTGCTGTGATGAGAAAAATTATGCTTTTGGCCATTCAATGAGTATATTTAAAGCTGGCCACCACCTTAAGGCATTAATTGTTCTCTCAACTGTCTTCTCTGAGATTTGTATAGCAGCCTTTGAACGTCTCTAAAATCCCTACTGTTGTGACACCAGTAATCCTATTTTCACCTTGAATATTTTTGTGCACCACTGTTGCACAAATGATTTGCAAGCCTTCTGAGCTAGTATTCTCCCAGAAAAATGGCTGTGCTCATAATGCATTTATTAAGTTTTGCTGTTCTGAGGAACAGTCTTTAACTTCTTGTTAAAATCTAGTACATTTAAAAAAATGTTTTAGTGACTCATTTTGTTGTTTATCACATGAGCCTAGCATGTGTAAACTCTGGTTGCATGAGGGATTCTTTGTGAGCTTAATGCTGGGATCCAAAGACCTATTTTAATCTGATAAGTAAGGAAGTAAAGACCCCTGAGAATTGATCATTGAGGAACTCTTCGTCCAACAAAATTGATCTTGATGCTTCGTTTAGTGTAGATAGTTAGAAAGGTGTACCTCATTTTCAGATTTTACCAACATATCAACAATTTGCAAAGAGTCCTCTGCCAGTTACCTTTCTTGAATCATCCTCTTTGAAGTGTTAACAGAATCAGCCTATGATCGGAGTGGACGACAGGAAGTATTTTAGGATGAGGTATCTAAAGTAAGGGTCTATAACGAATGCCAATATTCGACTACTGCTGATGTGAAATTAAACAAAAGATAAAGCAGTTTGATTATGAAATTACCATCTTCATCAATAAGCTAGAGCTGGTTCTTCTGTTTGCTGTCCAAAATCATCCTGCAATTAATCTTGTCATACCTTCTGTAGCCCATTTATCTAAAAGCCAAATAGGGTAATTGTTCCTTCTACCATAGAGGAATCAATTTCAGGTTCTACTTAGAGTTAATTATGAGTATTTGGCAAAATATGGTTGTTTAATGTGAATTTCAGTTTTCTGGCTTTACATTGTTCAATAAAACATCATCCTTGGCTGTCTGTATGTGCTTGTGTAATGGATGTACCTAAGTTATAAATAAAAAATTGCACCTTTCCGTAAGAGCAATTTGGTGTGGCACCCTTACGAATTGTAGTCCAGAGGTCCTCTGTGACCTTTGTCACAGAATGCAATGCTAGCCTCCTATAGACAACACGTCCGCTTTTAAGTCCCTTAGAAAATCTGTTGTTCGATTTAATTAGTCTGCGGCCTTTTCTGTCTACAGTTTATGTATAGTAATGAATGAAACAGAGTTATGGGTGTGCCATAGAATTGAAGTATATTCTTCTACTTCTGTACTTTACTTTTTTCCCTCACCACTCGCATCCAATTATGCATCCAAGATGGGTGCCCAGACAGCCAATGCGATCATCCTTTACTAGCACGGCACATGTTTTATTCGTCCAGAGTTCCTGCTTACTGGTTTCTCATTCAGCATCATCTCATTCAGTGTCAAAGAATGGGAAGTCGAGAGAAGGGAAGACTATTCAAAAATAACGTGAGGCTATAGTGTCTTGTAGTGCAGCATTTTGGTCATTGGGACCATATGACGAGTAGTGACCGCAGTGAAAGTCTGAGTAGTATCCGTATGAAACACCCGCCCCGTATGTAGAGCTTGAGATCGTCCTTATTTCAGCAGGGACATTATGGTGATTCTGTTTTGATTCCTCTTTGGAGTGGTTTAACTCCCTGTTAATTCAGATTATCGAGAGGACTGACTCCAGAGACTCACATTTCCCCTCAAACTTTAGGAGAAGACTGTGGTGTAATGATTCTATCAGTACCTAAGCGGGAGATCCTGCGTGTGCTGCATGGGTCCCACATTTCCTCCTTAACTAGAATATAACTGCAAGTAAATAAAAATATTTTAAGTCTCTCAGGATGCAAGAAGGGAGCCCTGCCAGCATGTTAAACTATTGCCAGTTTAAAATTCTAAAAATAAAACTATGTCCTCACTACTAAGAAATTGCAAGACAAGATTCATGCTTAAGAACTGCAATTCAAGGAGATAACACGAAATTGATATTTCCAAAGGATGGCACTATGAAATCAGTCACATAACTGCTTTTTTTTTTAACCCATGCACTCTTGCAGCCTCATGTAAAGCTCTGTTAAAGCTGGAAAAGGCAGAACTGCTCAGCACGGATTTTAAAGTCATCAGGCGTATTACAGTGGGTCTACAATTATCTATACGTATCTTCCTCATTGCAGGGCACAAGAATGTTCTCCATGGTCCGTGGTGAAATAGGCAAAACAACAAAAATAAATGCAGTGGAATGGGAAAGTCTCGGAAGAACTTGGAAAGTAATTATCGACCACTAACGATCATTTGGTGTGATGCCTTTTATTTACTTTTCTTGAAAATATATGTTTGAAAAGCGCAAACACAAGTGCTTCTTGTCAGTGCATAACAAACATTATATATTTCCGACAGAACCACCATTTGTTCAACATAATAGGGGAACAACCTTTACAACGCAACTTTAACAACGCATGCTGTTATAACGAAAGTTTTACAACGCGAGTGCATTGACAACGCAGGACATTACAACGCAAGTCTTTACATCGACTTGCACTAGATGGCGTGCTAACATTAAAAATAGTGTAGTTTACTATCCCAACACCTTCCCTACTGTTACGTGGACTGGAGTTGGAATAGTAAATTACACTTTTTTAATGTTAGCACGCCATCTAGTGCAAGTCGATGTAAAGACTTGCGTTGTAATGTCCTGCGTTGTCAATGCACTCGCGTTGTAAAACTTTCGTTGTAACAGCATGCGTTGTAAAAGCATGCGTTGTAACGTCATACATCCAACATAATATGTTGCTGGGAAGTCAGCTGGTAGCTGCCCACCATAGGCCTCTCTACCAGTTGGGAGGATGAACAAGCGGGCGCAGCAGATGAGATGCTCTTTCCTGACAGTTACGCAGCTCCATTAAAATGCCGGGTCTTTACATTTAAAATAAAGAGCAGCTTTTACGTGGCCGGATGCAGGAACTTCTTTCTAAAGTTAAGCAATAGTTTGCCTTAACAACTCGCCTGACACCGCTGTGCGTGAGAAGGGTATTGAGCAGTGGCGGATCCTCCGCAAGGCTGAGGAGCGTCGCCCCACTGCCAGGAGCAGCAAAGAAAGGAAAAAATGACATGATAATAACGGAAAGTTACTATCATTTTATTTTTTCCTCCTGCTGCGGCATTGCGTGAGGTGGGGCGGGGCTGTAGAGGAGAAGTGGTAGAACACTCCTGTGTGCAATGACAGTTTGGTCGGCCCTGTCATGCACACTCCCCTTTTCTACATGCAGGTTGCATTACAGCCTACATGGAGAACATGCCAATTCCTACAGTCCCTGGCTGAGTGCTGTGTCACGGCGCTCAGACCAATCACAACGCTCCATTGTAGCGTTGTGATTGGCTTAGGGGTGGGAGGCTGGCTGCCTGCTTCCTGGTCCGACCTGGAGTCGGACACAGGCAGCAGGAGAGAAGACGCTGGACCCGTCGGCGGCAAGGTAAGTTTTATTTTTGTAATTATTATTTAAAAAAATTTAAGCAGCCCAAGCCCCCCCCTACCCGCACCAGACCCATCCCCCTCCTCCCACGAGCCGTGCCGCCCGCCTGTGGTATTGAGTAGAGCACACAGCATTGTTCACTGCTAACTCCCCTTACAGCACCAGAAACCATTTACTGATACATATTCTTTCTTCATGGGTGTTACACTCTCCAGCCTGACACATGCAGAGAACCCAGCATTCCCCATCATGGTTTTCGTCATTGCCTAATTTGAGCCAGTGGTTTCCGGTGCTTGGCACCATTATCAGCACCGGAACATCAGCACTTATGACAGCTGCCACATGGTGGCGCTGTTTGTGTAATATAGAGATGATCAGAACAGATGTTGATTAATTCAATATAAATTAAAACAACTAATACCTGCCACCCAAGCCATTCTTATAGCTTTAGTGGCCTCGAACAGTCTGAATTGTCACGCCTATAACAGTGTGATGGTTAGTAGTACTGTAAATACTGTCATTGGCAATGCTGGCAGTGGTAATAAGTGATACAAGCTACGGTGGCCTCCTGACGGGGGCCCTTACTGTTTTTGTCTACGAATTTAGCACTGGTTCTCGTGAAAGAAAACTGAATGCAAGCCCCTCCATTGAGACTGCATGTGACAAGCCGGTGTTTCCATTGAAGTCCATTCTCACAGGCGTGTGAAAGGGAATCTGGGGCTCATGTTGAAAGCAATTGTTGCCGGAAGATATGTGCCCAGTGCAAGACACCCCTTTCTCTTATGTGTAATGGGACAGGCACTGCAGCGGAATTGCCTGTGGACAGGTGAACCTTTTGTGTGTGTTAAAGTCCTCCACGCTGCATTTCTCGCTTTCAGATGGAAGTTGTCAGCTGATGGGGGAGTGCACACCACTCTGACATGTAAATGAGTGAAACAGAACAAACGTGTTCTGCCACTCCACCCTGAGCTCGGTGAAACTTGACACATTCTCGGGGAGGGGGTGAAATCGGTGCAGAACCATAAATACACCTGTGCTGTATTGTTGACAATCACCTCTACCTTGTTTAAGTAGAAAAGGCGGTAGCAGGTTAACCAGTCTTGTCGAGGGCACGCAGTGTGCTTTCATTCATTACTTCTTCTAGAGCAAACGATAATACATTCTAAGTTGTGTAACACTCCTGCCACGCCCGTGGGCCCAGTGCGTAGTCACAATAGAACCTGTGAGTGCCTCTCAGTGCAGGATTGCAGCACATAACACTTTAACACCTCATCAGAGGTAGCAAGCGCTATATAAATGCAAACCTTTTTCCCTCCTGAATCCCTTTACTATCCTTCTCAATCCAAAAAACTGACTAACATATTCACCACTCAAATTGCTTTCATATTTCACTATACTAATTCACCACTAATACTTTATGGGTTCCAGAGTAGCGTGCTACACGCTGAAAATAGCGCTTTGGCGCCTCGTCAGGGGTAGTATGCGCTATATAAATGCAATTACAATACATATAAAGTAGGTGGCACGTCTTGTGGGGCCCCGTCAAGTAGGCCTGGCTTTTTAGCTAAAACGGCTTTGTATTCCAAGATTTGCACTTTAACATTCAACATTGTAAACAGATGATGAAAAATCTGAGTATGTAAAGCGCTACTGCCTGGAAAGCCTTGAGGGGCTAAAGGTGTAACACGACAGCTGTGTGAGCATCTGTGCCTTTTTTTGTGTTAATCGGATGGGGGGGGAGGGAGGATGTTGTGGGTAGAAGTTGCTCTGCTCCCAGGAGTTGCAGATGACCATTTTTTTATTATTCGAGTTGAGCAAGTTTAACAAAGTCAACCAATTGCAGCTGTTGGTAGAGTAGATCCCTCGTTTCAGCTGGCTTGCAAGCAAGTGATGGAGTGGATGTAGTGCACACAGGATGTGGTTGTAGTTAGATGTTTGTTTCTAGTGTCCAAACATTGAGCCATTTTAAACTATCAGTTTCATAAAATGCAAGGAAGCATCCTAGCATAGCAGGCCGGACTGGGAACCCAAAGCAGCCCTGGCAATGTTGACGCATCAGCCCCCTGCTGCTTTTGTTACTGGGGCCGATATAGCAGCAAAACCGGCCCCCACCAGTGGCGTAACATAGGCCCCACACAGCCCCCGCTGTGCGGGGGTCCCGACCTACAGGCGGGTCCCCTTGGCACAGTACCCTGACATGAGAGCTCCGGATTGAGCCCTGGGGTGGGTCCCTCCATGTACCTTGCAGAGGAGCCCCCTCAAGTTTTGTTACGCCACTAGCCCCCACCACTGCAAAATCGGCCCACACCCTTCCAGCCACCCGGGGAAATGCCCAATGCCAGCAATGGCCAGTCCGGCCTTGTAGCAGAGTATCTAGAAGATTAAAGTTGGTAAAGTGTCAAAGGAAGGTGTTGGAGCCTGATAGGAGGCGATTTTGCCTTAACAGCCAGAGCTGCTGACTTTGGAACTAGGGAACCCGGTTCGAGTCCCGACGTCCCTGCAACATCCTGCGTTATGGGCAAATGACGTAATGCCCCGGTGCCCAAAACGGAGGAAAAAAAAATCTAAACCTGTTGTAATGTATTCTGATGCACATGTATGCTCTAGTGTCTACGGGTTAGGTTCACGCTGTATTAAACTACAAAAAAATGTTGGATTGTTACTGAGTTTGCAGTCATTTTTGTCAATTTTGTAGGAACCTTTGGCGATGAAGACCTTTTCGATGCTGCTGGATTCGATCCTAACAAACCAGATAAGCCAAGTGGTAAGAATATTGATTTCAAGTTCTGACTTCAGTCTTCCTTTCCTTTTCCCCTAACAAAATACACTATGGATTGGGATTTTGTCCAGAATTGTAACCAAATTGCCATGTGATTATATTTGTATCTTGTGCATTGGATATTCCAACGGAAGCTAGAGGCCCTGAGGTTGGAAGACTTAACACTATAAATGAACATAGACTAGCAGAGCAGTACGACCTGAATGTGTGCAGTATTTAACATTTTATTTTGCTCTCTGCTTTTTTCCATCCATTTTATGTATTGTAAATGATTCCAAAGCCACTAGTGTTCTCTTTAAAAAAAATGCATTTCTGTCCCATGAAAGCGAGCATAATCATTTGCCAATTCGATTTAGAGCAGAGGTCTTCAAACTTTTGTAGGTTGAGCCCCCCCAACTGAATTTTTTTAAATGTCGGGCCCCCCCACCACCTGACAGAAATTTTTGGAATCTTGTACACTACATAATTGACTGCCACCCGCATATCCAGGGCCATATCCGGCAAATAATGTTCAACGCAATGGGAGTTTAGTGAACTGAAGGTTTGTGAGTGGGTGTGGTTAATGACAGGCGTACTACACAGCTCAAAACAAACAAAATGTTCCAAGATAAAATGTGTGCAAATTGTTTTTACTAGGATGCTTTGTTTTACACATGACAGATTGATAATAACACCACCAACATTAATGTGACGGGTGTGCCTGTTTTTCACCACAGAGACGGTCAATCTGTGGATGGATTTTTGCTACTGCCGACGGTGAGTGTAAAAATTCAGGACAAAGGGTCAAAATTCAGGACACAAATTCAGGACAGGAGGTCAAAATTCAGGACAAAACTTCAGGACAATAGGTACGTTTTACAGACACATCAGAGGCGGTCACGCCATAGTATATAAGTAAGCCCAGCCAAATCCAAACATATTCAACCATTTGCAAACCTATCCATCACGTATCCTTCCATCTATCATTTCACTCAACCATTCCTTCATCCATCCTTTTACTCATCCATCATCCATCCATCCTTTCACCCTATCCATCTGTACACTCATCCATTCGCTCTTCTACCCATCCATTCACTCATCCATCCAGCCATTTACCCTTTCACCCATCCAGCCATCCTTTCACTTACTCATCCATCCACCCAGTCACTCATCCTTCCACCCATCCACCCTTTCAGTCATCCATCCATCCTCCCTTTCCCTCTCCATCGACCCTTTCACTTAGCCATCCTTCCTTCCATCCATCCACCCACCCATCCATCTACTCATCCACTCATTAATCCATCCATTGACCCTATCACTCATCCATCCTTTTTCTCATCCATCTATCCTTTCACTCCTTCACTCATCTATTCATCCTTTTGTCCATCTACCCTCCCTTTCACTTACTCATCCTTCCATCCATTCACCCTTGCACTTATCAATTCATCAATCCATCCAACATTTCACTCTTCCATCCACCCACTCACTCATCATCCAACTTTTCACTCATCCATCCTTTCACTCATCCATCCTTTCACTCATCCATCCACCCTTTTACCCATCCAGCTACCCTTCCACCCATACATTCAGCTATTTACTTTTTCTCTCATCCATCCTTCCACTCACTCATCAATCCATCCATCCTCTCTCATTCTCCAACTATTCAATCTTTCATTCATCCATTCACCCTTTCACTAATTCATCCAGCCATCCACCCATCCCTTCACTTACTCACTCGCCCACCTTTTCATATTAATTTTGAGCTGAGCCTTTTTGAGAAGAGGCCCATCAAGAACTTCACCCTCGCTGCAGGAGCCATTCCAGGACTGGGACAGGATCCACCAGGGTGGGCACAGGGGTGGGCATGCAGTTTTCAAGTATTCCAGGGAGGGGTAGGGCTCCTCACCCCCTCCTGGACAAGACAACGAGAAGACAGGCTCTCTTTCCAAAATGTTAGTTTTGCCATCCCCCACTGTGATGTACAGTACTTAAAGGAGATACTCCAAGAGAACTGATTTAACTGATTGTCCTCCATACTTTGTTTAATCAGTGTGGGTGCGATTGTGCCATTTCTTTATTATATTCCAATTATAGACTGCATGTTTGCAGAACCGAGGTTTGCTTACAATTTAGTGACAGTAATTAATCTCTGTGAAGAGAACCACGTGCTGCCTCGGTGTAATCAGGGCCGGTTCTAGGATGTTTGGGGCCCTGGGCAGAAAGGGAATGTGTGAGGCCCCTCTAAATTGCAGAGCTGCATTCAGGGCGGTTTGCATCTGAATAGATGCCCCTGCGCCTGAAGCTGCAGCCCCTCCCGCTCAGTCACCTTCAAGCACCTCTTAACAGCTCATCAAGGGCTGAAGGTGTGAGGGTTGCCATCCCGCTGTGTACGGCCGAATATCAGCCATCGGATTTTCGTGTGGAGTGCGCGCCCCCCCTGGGATGGTGGCGCGCCCCCCCTGGGGGTCGCGCCCCACATATTGAAGAACACTGATTTAGAGGCTGCACGAGTACGTTTGTAGATGATGCAGCACTGCCATCTAGAGGCCAAAATCGAATCAACATCGCATTAAAACGCTGTGTTAATGGGAAAACGAATAAAACCGATAGGGACTAGTAGTAATTGTTTAATATTCCGAGATGAATTCCAAAGTAATTAAAGGTCGCATGATAAACGCATGCGTCTGGGTTTCCCTAACTACAGTGATTTTAACGGGAATCTCGATTTCTTTTTTTTTTCTCCCTCATTTTGCCAACATTCTTGTTAGGGTGTACTCTGATCCCTCTAGGTCTTACAAAAGGGAGGGGGGGGGGGGGGATAGACCGGTGACCAATGAGGTGATCTTCAGTAGTGATCCACAAGCGGAATGCTGTATCTACTTCCCTCGATTTCAATAAAAGAAGGATAATCCCACCTACTAATGGAGCATCAAACAATTTTATGCAGGGGACTCCAGAGGAAGAAAGAAGAGGATCTGAGAAACAAACAAAAATAAGAGAAAGCGAGAAAAAGACATGAGACAAGACAGAATACGAGAACAAGAATAATAAAGAAAAAAGAAAAGAGGAAGAAAAGAGGTGGAAAAAGGATCAACCTAAACAAAGGGGAAAGAAGAATAACGACGGAAAGAAAAAAGTAGTTAAAAAGAAATAGAGACATTAGTGAAAGAAGAAGAAAGAAAGGTAGAAAAAGATAAGACAAACAAGAAAAAAGCACTTAAAAAAGAAAAAAGTGAATGAAAGAAAAGTAGAGCAAGCAGAGTACAAGTCAAGAAGAAAACACGTAGAAAAAATAGAGCAAGAAAAAAGTGAAATTAAAAAAGAAAAATTAGGAAAGGGTGAAAGGTGAGAAAGAGTGAATGTAAGGAAGAAGAAGAAAGTAAAGAAAAATCGAGACAAAGGGGAAAGAAGAAGAAAGGACAAAGAAAGAAAAATGAAAGAAGGAACAATACATTAAAAAGACAGGAAGAGAAAAGGCAAGAGAAGTTGAGAAAAGATGAGGATAAAAGAAGACACGAACGAGAAAAGAGAAAATATTAAGAAACAAGAACAAAAATGGAGAAAGAGTGAAATGAAGCAGATGAAAAAAGAAAGAAATAAGGAAATAAAGATGGACAGAAGAAAAGGAGAAAAAACTACAGTGAAAGGAGGAAACAGAGGTAGTAAAAGAAAGAAAAGGAATAAAAAGCAAAACCTGATTTTTCAAATAGAAGTGGGCTACATGGATTTGCAGTTTCAGCACAGAAGGTGGTGCGAGCTACTCAAAAGTAGCCTGACAACTACTTTTAGTTCACAATCAACCTGTTGGAAAACCTTGATTTAAAGGGATAAAGTGTCTCAGTACGCCTTTCTGTAGCTATGGCTTCGGCAATATTTTTTTCTGTACAGTAATGTGAAATTGAGACAATCTAATTCTTGGAAAACAGCAGATAGTTAAACCAGATAACTCATTATTCATAATACTGAGAATGATCTCGTCTTGGGGCATACTTTGGTAGTGAATCTTTAAGCTTTTAAAAAAATCTCAGCCTTCCACAATACTGGAAAACATTGATCAAAGTTGCATATGAAGCTCTCCTGGACATCTTCACATGGGTTGCATTCTGCAAAATGGATTAAAGCTTTGCAGAAAGAAAACTGGTTACTGCAGCAAGATCTTTTTAAGCATGGTGAATGCTTTATTCTTGGCTGAGTCAACTGTGGTCGTAAGCCCACTGGGAGCACATGGTTTCAAGGGCACAGCTATCCATTCTACTCATTATTTCTGATAAGAGGCACTAAAAATCTTTTGACTTTTTTACCGATGTTCTTCATGGGCACTACAATGCTTTCATCTATATCAAGCTTGCTGCCCAATATCGAGATTTCAATGACGAGTTCAATGAGGAATTTGGCAGGAAGATTGAGAAGTGTTCACCTCTTTAGAATCAAGCACAATGTTGGTGTAGTTCGAAATAATTTTTTTTTGTAAAATCAACTAAAATTAGATGAATTAGAAGTCAGTGGTACAAGGATCAGTAGTTGTGAGATAGATACACAGGCATGTCGCCTTGAAGAGAAAAAGTATCTAAACGTATTTAAAAAAGGTAAGGAACCTAAACCTTAAATAACCTACCAACACCCCACGGCCCCACCGTTAGATTGTTCAGATATGTAACAGAGGTAGTGACCCCAAAAATAGCCTGGTCTTTCTGCATCTTCTTGCATGTTTTCAGGCAGCACTCTGTAGCCTCAGTGATTAATTTGTAAAATAAAAATAAGTGCCGGGGCTTTCACTGGCAAGCAACTTGCACTAGCCTCTTTCTCCTGTTAGCCCAGCCTAAAACAGAACCAATTACTAACCATGAAAGTGGGAAGAGCATGCAGCGTAATGGCCAGAGCTGCCGACTTCAGAGCTCGGGGACCAGGTTCGAGTCTCTGCATCGGCTCAACAACCTGTGATTCTGGGCAAATCACTTAATCTCCCCATGCCTACCATAAATGAATGTGTCCTTAACTGGTGCTCATGAAAAGCGCTGGTGTTGATGATTAGGTGCCAGTGCTGACCACCGGAAACCACCCACTCAAATTGAGCACTGGGTAGCCTCATCCTTGTTGTTTGGAGGGAGGATGAAATTATGGCAGATATGTGATTTAGAAGATAGTTCCTACACCTGCCCACTTGAGGCATCCAGGATGCAGTAGTATCTGCTTATTGGGCTTTAATGCTTCTGTTCAAGGAGCTGGGCATCTGCAGTTTCCAAACATCCAGGTAGTTTAGTGACATGATTGTGTGGATTGTCACAGCCCTTTTTGGCTTTTATGGGGAAGGATGCCATCACATCCCTGTTAAGCACAGTGCCTGGTGTTAGACAGAGAGCAGTGAGACAATGACATGAAGGGAAGTAAAAAGGTAACAGAAGGTGGTCCATTAGTTTACTGATGGTTGTTCCCAATTTTAAACGAAACCAGAGGATGTGACCCAGTACTCCACCATATGGTGTTTGCGAGGCAACTGAGGACAGTCTGTCTCTGTTATTGGCAGAGCTGCAAGGACTGTTTTCTGGAACATCTTTGAGCTCTCTCTTTGGGAGAGAAATTGGCCTATTTCCAGCAAAAGATTAAGGGGCAGATTTATGTTAACTGGCGCATCCCTGCATATCAGCAGGGATGCACCAGTTATTATGCGCCACAGCTGCGCCACCATGGATGCGCCGCATTTATAATGCGGCGCACCATGGGGCAAAAACGGCACAGATGCGTGACACTTCTGTGCCGTAAAAGTGGCGCATTGCTGGAGTTGCGTCGCAAGCGCGACACAGCTCCAGCAATGTTCTGGGGGGCCCTATCTGTACAATGCTGCATCAATCCTTACGCCTGCTTCAAGCAGGCGCAGGGTTTTGACGCAGCATGGGCCTAAAAGTGACTGAGTGAAATCTTGTAGATTTCACTCAGCCACTTTTAGGAGGCGTTCCTGCGCCGGAACGCCCCCACCTGCCCTGGAACGCCTACATGTGGCGCAGGGCTTTACAACGTGACGCATCTCCCAGATGAGTCACGTTGTAAATACCCCGCACCATGGCGCAGGATTTGCGCCGCTGCTGCGTCACAAAAGTGACGCAACGGCGGCGCAAAAGTGGCGCTAGTGCAACATAAATCTGCCCCCTAGTCTTTAACCAAACCATGTCATGTGTCAATGTAACATTTTGGTTTCTGGAGGGCTCCACATGAAGTTGTGAGTTGGCAGCATGTCCCATCAAGTATTCCAGATAGGTTCTCAAGTCAATGATGTCCCTCCTCTGGCCCAGCTTTGTGGGTCTTGCTTTGCCTATGCATGCCCAAAAGAGCCTGTCTGACAGTTTAGGAAAACTCAGAAGGTGACTTTTCTCAAACGTTTGCTGTTCTTGAGAATTATGTATGGTTTGGTTTTATTCTGTTATATATGTTTTGATTGCGTAATGTTTGTAATATTAGTAATTGTGCTAACACAAACTATTAAAGCTTATTGCAATAAGTCAAGTGCTATTTTTGAGTTGTTGAGTTTTGTAATCTTCTGTCCCCAAGGAATCTCTCAGCAAATATCTGCATCTATACCTGAACACATAAGGTATACTACTACTCTTTCTGGAAGTAGTTAAGATGTATTTCTTGATCATCAACTCTAATACTGATTTTAAATACGGAATCTGCCACCTAGGTCTGCATTATGGTTGTTTGTACGCTGACTACAGACCCCTTTGAATGAAAGGATCTAGAGGTCATTCCTTTTACTATATACTAGATGTAGGCTCCAGGGCCAGACTGGGAACCAAAAGCAGCCCTGGAAAACTTTGTCAGACCGGCCCCCATACTGGGTGCAGCAAGTATGCACAATGAGCGAGCTCAACAACTACAAGGTGGGGTTTGGGGAGTATTTATCCCAAGAAATGTTGGGAAAAAATTGTGAAAATGGTGCACCAGGCCACAAGGGTAAAGGTCAGTTCTGCTCAAGGGAACAGAAGAAAGGCCTGAGGTCTGCTCAGAGAGGCCTGTCTCCATTGTGGAGTAACCTCTCATACAAGAGGGAGGGAGGCTGTACAAATGTGCCTGAACCAACAAGGACTGCCGGTGTGTTTTTGCTGCGCAGACAGCTAGCTGGTAATATTCGCCTGCAGCTCTCAAATCGTTCTCCTAGCCATTTATGAGACCACCCGGCCAGCAGTGAGAGCCCCTGATGCTGCTGCGCTGTGGGAGGCTGAAGCAGCCTGAACCTGCTGCACAGTGACAGCGACTGACCGCATGTGCTTTAAATCAAGGGATATTCATTTCATTTTAAAGCATGGCTCGCATGCACTTTTCACTGTACTGGCAGGCAAACCTGCCCCGAGCACCTCCCCATGCCCTGAATCCCCCCCAGCCAGGAATGTGTCTAGCACCAATGCCTGCTTATATGCTTGAGTCACATACCTACCGTAGGCACCATAATGAGGGAGTGCAGGAGTCAGGCCGTTTTACCTGCCATCCGCTTTTTGTCATAATTTTTCTGTTTCTTGTGCTCTTATTTATTGAGGACAAGCACCAAGGTGGGCATGTACAGCTCCAAACAATTAAAACGGGCAGCAATTGCAAGATACTATGGGACCGCATAAGTCGTATCACTACTTTTGAGGACCAAGAACGGACTCCCGGGTGCCGAAACAGGCCTCCATGGGTCAAAAACCAGCCTCCAGGAGCTCCGGCCTCCCAGGGTATTGCCTGCTTGCCCGGCTGGCCAGTCCTGCCATGGTATATTCTTATTCATTTGGCTTGTGGCTTAAGCGTGGCCTTCTTGAAAGAGGCACTTGCGGATCGGCAGTGCTGTAAGATAACGGTTTCCACAAAAATGGTTCACAAAATGGTCTTGATGCTGAAGTTCTCCTGGGGCTAGGATTATCCTTGGCCCTTCTTTACTGACACAGGAAACCTGAGCTCCTCCAACTTGTGGGGCAATGTTCATGTTTGGATTTGACGACCTCCTTGAAACCCAGAGCTATATACTGACACAGTAATGATTGTTCTCATGCATGAGTGGTACATTCTGTGGATCCGCAGTCATTCCCACACTGCTGTGTTTAGGTAGTGCTGTTACTCTTGGTAAAAAGTTTTCATGCACAATATTGCTGTTACTGCTGTGGAGGATCTACATACTATACAGCTTGTGTGCCTGTACTAGATTAACATTCTGTGTGTCATTCTGCTGTCTAGTGGTTGGGCATGGAGAAGGAGCTATTTTTTGTATTTTTTACAATTTCTATTCTCTAATCTAGAGTATTGTCACCAGATCCCTTTAACTCTGCATACCATAAAAGGTATGAAAAGGGCTACTTGCATGCAGTAGATTTGCAACTGCACATTATCTAAATGTACCTTGTGTGCATCCTCCTAAAGTGAAGGAGATAGGCTTGGCAAAGCATCTTGTTTTTAGGTCTAGCCTTCACAGTGCCTGCGCTGTGCTGTGAGATGTACTATTTACTATTCAGTGGGCTTACAACCTACCCACAGCATTCCATTAGTTGTTTATGTTGTCACTCTGATTTGAAATCTTTCGATTGCTTAGCTCCCATAGGCTTTCTCTTCCTTTCTTGTGTTAGCTCGTCATTGCTCTTCCTCATCCTTTTGCAAAGATCTTTTTTTTTTAATTATTATTTTTAGGTGTTTCGGTATTTTTCCTGGAATGTAATGTACAGCAAAACCTATTGGCTTTGCCAACGCTTATATAAAAAGGCCTTTGTGCATCAACTTATGACAGTCAGTATGATAATGTCGTCCATAAGCCTGCAATGCCCGGAAGTGTATTTGGTTTGTTAAGATGATTCCTCACTGATTGTGTCCAGCAGCTTGTAAGTGATCAGGATCTAAACACGAATGCCATGGTAAATATGTGATTATCTTGTTTATAGAAGACTCTGCAAAACTGTGGAACAGAGGATTTTGGCACTTTGGGTGCCATGATCATAGACGATTTAGAGTAATGAAGAATAAATTATATTAAATTAAATGCCACCAACCTTTGTATTTTCTTTGAGGGGTGTCTAGTTCGATTATTAACAGAATACTTTTAAGTTCCTTAGAGTTCTAATCAATATCCGTGGTTGCGCTCGCTCTTTATGTGCAATTTTTCTGGTCTCTTTACAGACAACCGCCCGTCGGTAGGCATCTTTGTATACAGTGCTGCATAGGGCCAATCCTTGCTGACTGTTTAGAGTCAATCTCAGTTGCCTTGCTCCCATTTTTTGTTTTTCACCCTTTCTTGTTTGACCGGCCACAGCACAGGAACGTTTTAGTTTTGCCGTTGGTAGATTCATCATTTTCCGTGCTCCTAACTCAGCATTGCAACATGGGCACCAGCACCAGCTTGCAGTCATTCATTGTTATCTAGTGGTCACTAGAAAAAACTACAGTGTAAAATACCATCATTTAAAAAAAAACAATTTTAAAGTCTGGTGTGAAAGACATATTGTGGCCTTAACAAGAACATTACAGAGGTCTGGAGCCCTCCCATTGCTTACCATTGGCTGGGTTTACTGCCATTCTCATTTGCCTGCTTCTTGTTTGATGGCTTCCTTGTCCATCTTGTGTCTCTTTCTCCCTTGGAGCATTGCCAATTTACTTTCCTTCCACTGCTCACTTTTAGGAGCCTACTTTTATCTTTTACTTAAAGCAGTACACAAGAGCGCATGTGTTTTCCAGCCATCTCCCCAATACGTTTCTCTCCACTGATCCGAGCTTTATGTTGCTGTTTCTCGCCCCATTTACTTCTCTCCCATCCCCTCCATGATGAGCTTGCCCTCTCGTGCTTCTCCCCCATGCGTTGCTTTCTTGCCCATGTGTCTCCCTTGCTCCATATTACTCTTTCTTGCCAGTTTGCTCTTCTCCCCCAAACTCTCCATATTACTTTCTCACACGCTCCGTGTTGCTTCCACCCGCCTTACAAAATGCTGCAGCAAGCAACGCGTTATTGCCGTTTTCCCTTTTACTTTGCAGCACAGTATTTAGGATGCTATATAACATAGCTAAAACTATTGGCAAAGCCAGTAGCCCCCGAAATTCAAGATGTATTAGCTATGCCAGGGCTCTTTTTACTTTTCTCCCTGAAGTGGACAGTGCTGTGCTGATATGCATGCCAATCTGTCTTGCTTAACTCTGCATACAAAATAAGACCAATTGGCATTGCCAGTGCTTTTATCCCCTTAGGATCACAATGGCACTCAGTATCAGTCTTGCTCCGCTCTGCAGCCAAGAACATTTAAATCCCAAGCTTAAAAACACTGGGTATTTTATTCAATGGCGCTGATCTCCCTTAGCGGTGCACATCTTTTGAAACCTGCAGTATGGGACCTGGGATATGTCACGGACCTCCCAGCTTGAAGAAGTTGAATTAGCACAGAATTAACAAACCCTGAAAAGTGTAAATGAAGAGCACCAGAGGTCCCAGGTTTGAACCTCCTTAGACCTCTTCCCAAAGTTTTTCTAACTGTACAAAAATAAAAATGTGCCTGCAGTGACCCACAAAGATAGGTCTTCAGAGCACAAAATAAGATTATGAAAGGGAACTCTCTTCAGCGTTGCTAGAGTAGCAGGGCCATGCCATTCAATCGCTATATCTGTTAGGTGTTACACTCTGTCTTCAGAAGTCGTCTCCAACTACCACTGATCAGAACAACATGACTGAAGGGCAGATACTAACTCAGACAGCAGAGCTATCTCTGGTGTTCTTGAGTGCATTTTGCCTTTTTGTGCCTCAGTCTGACATTGAGTACTTCAATGCTACTATAATATAATGAATGGTGACCTTTTGTATTCTTCTTTTGCCACGTGGTTTCCTAAACACAGGGGTGCTGGAGGAGTGTCTTATTGGTCAGAGGGGCAGCCTTAATGGCATGGGGCAAAGTGGTTGAAAACACTGCCAAATCACAGGCACATCTGAGGCACATTCGTCACAGTCGCCACCACAGCAGAGAAGTTAGATACAGGATGGAGAAGCACACGTAGGGTCTCGTGCAACCAAGGCTTCATAGACTCCGGCAGCAGCAGCATCTTAGCAACATATGAATATCCTAGAGGTAAAGATGATTGGTTTGGCAGAGTAGGCAATTCATCCCTGTGCACAGAGGTAAGGGAACCAAGTTCTAACAGACAACTTCGCGTTACACGTTCATCTCAACTGGCAGGGAGAGAACTCAAAAGGTTTCTTCAGTCAAGCACCCATCATTTTTATTGAACTCTCAAGACCATCGCCCTCTTGGTGTCCCAGCACATTCCGAAGAAGAACAAATTCATTGCAAACGCAGCAGAGCCACAGACAATGCTCAGAAGTTAAAATTAAATCATAAAGTTTTGCAGAGCATTTTCATCTAAAAAATCTGTTTGACAGAAATAAAAAAAAAAGATATAAAATGAAGAGACTTTGACACTAGACAACCACAAAAACGGCTTTGACAGCCCTCTGTGGATCATTTGGCTCGGTGCCTTTGAACGCAGTTTTCATCTCTGATTCCACTATTTCCACAGGTAGTACAAAATGTCGGCAATCTAAGGAAATAATAATTGGCCCAGCACACTCATGGGCCAGGAAACCATGGCATTCACATGGGACGAGCATGTCCACCACCCCTCACAAGAAACTGCGGATTCCTCCCATACCAGGGAAAAGCCACACCCCCAGATCACAGCTCTTCATTTTGGTGGCTTGGCTCCTAGAAGCTTAAAACGTGCTTCCCTAAATCTTTCTCATATGTGTGAATATACTTATAGATATCTGGTATCTAACAACATATACTTGGTATGTGGGAATGGTTTCTTTCATGGTGTCACTAAGAAAACTTGGGTCCTTTTCCTGCTTCAGTACCAGATGCACAATGTTTGCTTCAATTGGTAAAAAGTCATTAACGGTTCATCTCTATTGGGTACATTAATCAGGGGCCTCTACTTATCTTAAAACTAAAGGTACTTGTTATTCCATGTGCCAGTTACACCTTCTTTTCTTTAAATGTCGCCTTGTTCTTTTCTGTGCCAATCATACATGTTTTTTGTTAAATATTCAAGCACAGATGCTCCTTATTGTGTACCTCACAATGTACACTTAACTTGAATGTTGTGTCATACTGTTTAGCACAACCTTTCTTTGACCGAACACTTACATCTTTCCTTGGCCTCCTTCCACTAAAGATTATGTTTTTTTAGTTACTGCCTCACTTCATCTGGTTAGCAAGATAAAGGCCCTTTCAGTTTGTTAATCTTGCTTAGAAGCAAAGGGATAGAGTAGGTTTATGAGTACAATTAAAATTTATTTCAAAAGTGGTTTCTATTTTCGACAGTAATCAAACCATTGACTTGCCGTTTTTCACAGATCCAAGGTCAGTAGCAGAAAGCGCTTCACATCATTATATATCAGACAAAGCCGTATGCAACACCAACATTAAAAAGACTAAAACCACCAAGAACTTCGTTTTGCATTATCCACCAACTTTAGACAAAACTGTACTCAAGGCACAATTCCTTGTTGGAATAATGCAGTGCTCTCCGCTATGTTACTCTGTGGCCAACAAAAGTTTGTTTACCAAGCCTACTATGCATTCCTCATAGAAAAGGGTGGCTTCATTTGCCTATCTTTTTATATTTCATTGTCTAACATCTGTAAAACAGCAGCTTGGTCACCACCCCTTTCTCTGGTCATTATTGTGTAGGTATTCAGCCATGTAAGGAAAATATGGTAAACTGGGAAATATTGAAGAATATTTCCTTCCACAGCACTATGCATGCCCTCCTCATAAAGGGAGAATACTACCTTGCATTTGATGCACAATATGTAAATTTAGACTAGGTTCTCTTTCAGAAGGAAAGGAAATAACATACAGCAAATGTTTTGCAGCTTGAGAAACTACTGGATCCCCCTGAAATCCTCCTACTCTAGGGTGAAGAGGAGTATATCATATAGGGCCCGATTCACAGAACTAATCTGAGACAAAATCCTAAAGTTACTACTTTTGGTATTCACAGAATGCACTTACTACTTTTGGTTGAATTTACTACGTTTGGTTAAACTTTCTACTTTTGGTATTCACAGAAGGCATTTAATAGTAATAAAGTTAGGACTCCTAACTTTACTACTACTAAATGCCTTCTGTGAACACCAAAAGTAGTTAGTTTAACCAAAAGTAGTATGTGCCCTCTGTGAATACCAAAAGTAGTAAGGATTTTGTCTCAGATTAGTTCTGTGATTCGGGCCCATAGTCCTTAACAGTACACTTCACACACGATACCCAGTTAGGAAAAATGCAATCGGAAGATGGTCCATGTGTTGGAGGACATTTTCTTCTAATTTGATGACCTTATGAGTCATATTGAATCCCCAACACCCAAAAGCTTAATAATAAAATGTTTTTGTGAGCCTAGATTCTAGAGAGCGGAATTGTGCACAGTAGTCTCGAACTGCAAAACTGTTATTACAGGTAAGTAACTTTTCTACGCCATTTTGTTGTATAACTGACCAGTGGCAATACTGAAGTATAGTGTATTCATGGAGTCTAGATCCTTAGCCTTACTGCTTTAATCAAAAACAGTAGCTCCGCTAAGGTGCAAGTTCATTCATGCCTTCATAATTAAAACTGATTTAAAGATTTCACAGAATGTGGTCTTTGTTCTGAAAGGACTGGTTTCTTTTATCTGCATCCTGACAGCATGTTACAAATATTATATGGTAGGTTCTAATGCTGTGGTTAGTGTGTCCATAAATACACATAAGGAGGTTTCATTCAAAAATTGCATGATTGTGACTCAGTATCATTTTAGAAAGGCTTCCCGCACCACGCAATGGTTCACAGAGTGAATCTATAGCAGCTCACTGCTCATTTATCGACAGTGAATTAGCTAGGTCTTATTTTAAAAGAAAATATAAGATCTTTCAAACTTGCCAAGGGGCAGGCAGTGTTCATGCAGTTTCTCTGAATTTGGTCAACAGTTCAACAAAACAAATTTTTACACTTCGCTCATCCAGCTTTAGCGTTTGTCAGAATATATATCTATGCATGTACTGGTTACCGTACAAAACGAACTGGGTTTCTGAATGTGATTCAATTCTAGTGCATTAATACAGTGATTGTCTGTGTTAGAAATATTAGCCCTTAATTAAGCCTTTCTGGATAACCTGTGCTACAAACAGTGCTTTGTGGCATGCGCAGTTTCATCGATTGCTATGCAAGTTGATGTGTGCTGACGTTTGCTACTGCAGTCAATACTGGGCTGGTGCTTCAGAAGAGTCATTAATGTTTCTGTAAGAAATGCTTGCAAGTTGCAATCCCAGCATAATGCCTTTACACTTATGCAGTTTTGAGTATTCCAGGACCACATTGTTAATAACTTATTGCACAAATCGCAACTGCTTATGGATGTGGTGGTTAAGCAGCTTACTCTCCAAATGTGGTGAGTTCACGGCTTATTTACATAAGCGTGTTATTCCTGGCAGTGCTCTTAAAATGCTTGTACAAATGCATAAAATATATTTTTGTGGTAATTGTTCTAAATAATTACCCTTTTAAGTTGCCTCTTGGTAAATGATGATTTGCTGCATTTTTTGACCTAAATATTCCATACCTACCTTTTAATCAGAATTTCGGGTACACATTTAAAATTTTAGGAATAGTGGTTGTTCTAGGAAGTGGGTACCAGACTAAATTTACTTCTGTGTTCAAATGAATGAACACAGTTTTGTCCTTCCCAATATTTGCTGTAATGTAATGCAAACTGGAACCTCAATCTGGCCCGGTTAATTGATGCAGCAGATTATTATTCACGCTTTGCACAAAAAGCTACAACGCTTTCTGCTTTATTTCCCTTTACAGGCCGTGCATCTGAGCCATCTGGTAGGTTTTATGTTTGCCACCAATGTTGTGTCTCTTTACTATCCCAAACCTCTGTTGAATGGCCACCAGTGTCATGTGTTTGTGTATCTGTAGTGTCTGTCTCAACTGGCCCCATTAACATGTAGCACTTTTTGAGGTGGGGAGGTTTGTCCCCCTTTTTATTACTAACAACTTTTCACACACATACAAATGTTCTCAAAGTCATATAGACATAACATCATTTTATGATCAATGTTGAAGAGCGTGCTTCAAAATTTAGATATAACCATACATCATTTTTTTTACAATAAAATGTAATCATAATTCTCAACATCAATTATGTGCACCTCTTTTTTAAAAATTATTTTTGACTACATCATCCTAGGTGGAACTAGGCAATGGTCTCATCAAGGAGCCAGCCTTTACACCTATTGAAATTGCCCATTTACTGATGTTTAATTCCCAGGGACTGTCGTGCTTCTTTGTATCTCAATTTGACAAAAATGATCAATAAAATCATGGATTGATGGAACTACTTAAGGGAATGTATTGGTGTCTGTGCCCCTTAACAGTTGTGATTTCACAACTGGAAACCCCAAGTTGTGGCTCTGACAGTCATGTTTTGAGAAGCAGCCCAAACACAGCTCATAAAAAAATGTACAAAAATGAAGGTACTTGTCTTGCAACAGGGCATTTTCAACAAGGAACACTAGAAGGGAGACCTGACTCCATAAGAGGACTGCTGGAATATATTGTTTGCCAAGGACAAGAATAGGGTAGGGCGAAAATCCAAGCAAGTAATACAACCATACATCTATTGCTTGAGAACGGTCTTGGTGTTTTCAATTTAGCAGCTACTTGCTGAGCTTAGAGCCATGAACTATATTAAAAAACACAGGTAGTAACTTGTATCGTTCCGTTTGAACTCAGAAAAACAAACCAAAGAGAAACATAAAAATGATTACTTAAATTAAAGTTACAAAATCAAGTTTGAATTAAGCACCACATTTTGCATTTTGTTTTGCTGATAGGCTGGTCACCTAAATATCCTTGACCAAGCAGAACTGGTCAATGTATGTGCTGCCACAGTTGCTGCTGTTTTGTTGCAAATGACACATGGGATCATACCTCACCGTGGTAATTCCCTTTTTGCCACTGCAGGAGTCTATTATTACCCCATTTTGGCTGTTTTGTATCTAAAGGGGAAAAAAAACTTTTTGTCACACACCTTGAGGAAATGGAACTTGTTCTAGATAGATATAACTAGTTGCAGAGTGTCTTTGGGAAGGAGAACTTATCTGGATCTTAAATGGTCCTCAAGGGTCTCAATATTACGGAACTCATATCCGGGATCTTCTGCTGCTTTAACCCAGTAGAATGATGCAAGATTGATACCCACTCTGCTTGTTGCTTACTGGTGATGATGTCTAGAGAGAATACCGAGTGGAACACGTGGATCAAATTTTGGACTCTTTGATGCCGAAGTGATTGATTTGTCACTTGCAACTGGTGTGGGATAAATCAAATCACTCCAGTATCCTGTTGAGATGAGCTCAAACATACCCGCTTTAATCCCCACACGGGCTCAGCTTATATGTTAATTCAAGGGCACCTGTACACCACACCGACTATGAAAGGAGATGGAGGCTTCCTTGTGAATTGATCCTTTGCAAACCCAAATATAATCTGCATTCAGGAACTGTTGGAAAGTTGTCCTGCTTTTATGGCAGTCTGAAACAAAGAGGCAAGTCAGGAGTGTTCTTTAGCATATTGTCCGTAAAGGAACAAATGGAATCGGAAACTCTTTACCGCAACTCCACCACACCACCTCCACCTGTCAATCACCAATGACATCTCTTAAATACACTTTGATGCTACAAAATGACACTGCTATGAGAGTATTCATAGAATTCCAGAAATGCAGAAGGAAACTTTTAAGTTGGTTTATCTGGGGCAAATATATTTCTCCCAGATCCTTACTGTGGTAAAATGTGGCAAAACCACAAACTTTTTTAGTTAACTGCTAAAACGGCCTATTTTGCTTTCAGATTTGTTTTTCTTTTTAAACCTAAAGTGATTGAGAGTGAGCATTCTATGGCTTGCCACACCACAGGAACAGTCCGTGCCTTCATTAATGCACAAGGAACTTAATTTTGACTCTTGAATAAAGTGCCTCATTTTGTGTGGCAGTTTATTTGCACACCTTAAACATCTAGTGCATATGGAAGTGCAAAAAAGCCACTTCTTAATTGGTTGCCTATTATCCATCATGGTCCAGTCTGGGGGCTATCTACCCTAATGAATAATCAAAACAGAGCTATGCTTCTTTATGTCTAAAAACCTTTGTAATGTTATGTAGTGATTTCTGCCTCACTATTTGCAAGTTGGGCTTGTGGAGGGATGTTAAGTCTGGAAGCAACATTTCCTTACCTGCTTGCTGTGAGTTTCCATTCTGTTACAGTCAGGAGCGGCCCATGCAGGTAAGAGCGGTGGGGCTGAGTGGTCCTGTCTCCTGTCGAACCCTCCTCCCTCCCCTCCCCCCCCCACCGGCCCCACGGCTCTTACCTGCATGAGCAGCTCCTGGTTACAGTTCCCTTATGTGTAAGCACACAGATGAGTGGCACAGGGGCACACTCGCAGGATTCGTTATAATCAGACGTTTTCTCTTCTAGAATACATCTGGTGATAAGGCTACTGCTGGGGAGTCGCAACATCTCTTTTTAAATGCTTCAGCCTGACTTTGTAGCCTTGCAGTTGGTTCCTAAGCTATCACATTGCTTTTCTCCATTCTCATCCAGCGTGGAAACGAGTGGTATTCCTGCGTGGCTTTGCTCCGTCAAGGCTCAGCATTGCTATCTCTTTGTAGAAATTCTCTTGGGGTTTAAAAGTTTTGTCTTGATGGACCACACTTCCCAATCCTCTTCTGCAACATATGGTACAATTGTTTCTTAGTAGAAATTACAAGCTCCTGCCCAATTTAACATTCTGCCTTTTTGAGAACTAGCTCTCGAAAGGATTTGAATGAATTCATTCTTGTCTTTCGACAGGCTGCACTCTGTAGCTGCAAGCTGCAGATTTAATCAAACCAGCAGTTGTTTTCCTTGATAAGTTGTGGTTCTACACAACAGACAAATATTCACACTTGCCGTTGGATTTCTCTTATTTAGGATTTAACATTAGCAAATATTTTATACAGGAGGAATAGTCAGATTTTTCATTTGCACTTTCCTTATTCACTTTCCATGAAAAGCTGGCCGAGCATAAAGTATTCATTTAGGGTGGTGTCCCTTTTGATATCGGGTTTCCAAATGTTTCCTAAATTTGAGGGCAAAAACAATGATTTCAGAAAATCTCTGTGATTCAGAGAATAGTGGATTTCAAGGTGGTCAAAAAGACTGTCAACAACTTTTCAGAAACTGTCTTAGGTAAAAGTTAGCAAATCTTGTACTCCCCTAACGGCTACATTTTAATGGTATATCTAGCTTACATGAGCAATGTCTGCTCTTTTCTTCCCTCTCATAACCTCACTGGTCAAAATGCTTGCACTATATTCACTCTCCTTTATTGGAGTACTATCTTTTTCATTCATACTGGTTTTGTCCACTTCAGTATTGTCACTACGTTGCACCTAATTATGAAAACTGTCAATTAAGTTTCTGGTCCTACTAACAAGCATTGCTAATATTGCATGCTTAGCATTTTGAATGCTGGTTTAAAGGTGAAACATCTATTTTTCTAGAGAGGTCGGACTGGTTCCAATTTCTATGAGAGCTCTTGAAATTGTAACAAAGATTCTCTTTACTTACAGGTGATGGGCAGTCTAATAATGCCAACGCTGAAGGTAAGATGCACCGATGTGGAATACATATTATACTATCTACAATTGTTTAAAAATGTTTTATGTGGTTTAAGTTCTGGGATCCTATAAGCATACTGTTGAACTTTATCATTTGTGTGCTACCATACCTCTATCAGAAAAGTACACCCATACTCTGAAAATCTCAGGGGCCGATTCACAGAACTAACTTAAGACAAAATCCTAATCTTACTACTTTTGGTATTCACAGAAGTTAGGACTTTGTCTTAAGTTTGTCTTAAGACAAACTTAAGACAAACTTAAGACACACTTAAGACACACTTAAGACACACTTAAGACACACTTAAGACACACTTAAGACAAACTTAAGACACACTTAAGACAGACTTAAGACAAACTTAAGACAAAATCCTAACTTAAGTCTCTCTTGAGTCTGTCTTAAGTTTGTCTTAATTCTGTCTTAAGTTTGTCTTAACCTTGTCTTAAGTCTGTCTTAAGTCTGTCTTAAGTTTGTCTTAAGACAAACTTAAGACAAAATCCTAACTTCTGTGAATACCAAAAGTAGTAAGTTTAGGATTTTGTCTTAAGTTAGTTCTGTGAATCGGGCCCTCATTGTCCAGTGTCTGTGGTCATTGTTTTTAGTTTTGCTCGTTGCGTTTAGAGGTAGATCATTTTGGACAGTCAAGCTCTGTTAAATTGCACAACTGTGTTTAATAATAGATTATATTTTATAGTAGCTGGCTGGGTCTGTTCTGGATCTGTGTACAGCATGGAGCATGTGGGTGTATTTCCAAAATACTTTGCTTTTTATTTCATTCTGCTGTGGTGTACGGTTTGTCCATTGTTCAGGTTGGGGTGGCTGTTCAACATAGAGGCATCTTTGCATATAATGTGGCTTTAATACACAGACATGAGTGGGATACTGGATTTAATTTCTTCTGTATGGTCATATGTAGATTGCTAAAAACATATACATGCATGTACTTTTTAAGGAGGTAATGCTTGGCCAATCATACAGCTTTGATGCCATGGTGTTCGAACTATGGCACGTGGTGCATTTAATTTATGTCATGCCAGTTTAGGATGAAGCATGCATATAGCTTGTTGTGAATGTGCTGTTAATATGGCAGTGCTTGGCCAACTACATAGCTTGAAGCCGTGTTGTGCACGTTGTGGTGCCAGAGGTGACCTGTTCTTAGGACACACCCGCGCCGCACGGCCACCAGCTGTAGCGTGTGCTTCCCGCCTGCCGCTGCCATCAGCCTCGCTGAGCCTGCCTGCTGACCCCGCCCCCAGCCGTTGTTCTGTGTGGTCTCCTGCGATAACTCTGTTTCCTTTTGTGATTATTCTGTTTCCTTTTGGTCTAATCTAGCTTTTTGTCCCGATTCTCTGTATTTGTGTGGCCCCCTGTGCTGTATTCCCTGTAGTTGCCCCCTGTGCCCACCCACCCCGCTCCCCGCTTCCCGCCGCCGTGAGAGCGGCCACGCCCCCTTTTCCTTCTGTGCCCTCTCCACTCCCGCCTCCCAGCTGCTCCTCCCTCCCTCGCACTTGGCCATAAATGGCGACCGCGCGGCGCAGGTGAGTGTGACCTGTTCTTAGGACACCCCCGCGCCGCACGGCCACCAGCTGTAGCGTGTGCTTCCCGTCTGCCGCTGCCCTCAGCCTCGCTGAGCCTGCCTGCTGACCCCGCCTGCTGACCCCGCCCCCAGCCGTTGTTCTGTGTGGTCTCCTGCGATAACTCTGTTTCCTTTTGTGATTATTCTGTTTCCTTTTGGTCTAATCTAGCTTTTTGTCCCCATTCTCTGTATTTGTGTGGCCCCCTGTGCTGTTTTCCCTGTAGTTACCCCCTGTGCCCACCCACCCCGCTCCCCACTTCCCGCCGCCGTGAGAGCGGCCACGCCCCCTTTTCCTTCTGTACCCTCCCCGCTCCCGCCTCCCAGCTGCTCCTCCCTCCCTCGCACTTCGCCATAAATGGCGACCGCGCGCTCGCGCAGCGGGCGCACCGATTGTGCGCCGAAGGCGCGCCAAAGGTAAGCCCATCTGTGCCTGTCCGCACCTGGCACGCGCCCAGCGCCCGGACCCCGGGCCCCGCAGACACCAGCCCACCCGCCGGACCTACGACGCCACCGAACTCAACGCACTCAACGCCGGCCGGATCCCCGGATGCTACCGAGCCACCCCGAGACGCACCCAGGGACCCTTCAGCTGCCACTCCTGCAAGTTCTCCTACATCCGGACCTGCTCTGCACCCGCACCCACCAAGCCGAGCACCAGCAGCAACCACCTGAAGTGCATCCTGCTCAACACCCGCTCCGTCCACAGACACGCCGTAGAGCTCTGGAACCTGCTCGACACAACATCACCAGACGTCGCCTTCCTCACGGAAACATGGATGAACGCCTCCTCAGCACCCGACATCGCCATCGCCATCCCGGACGGATACAAGATCACCCGGAGGGACCGCGGCAATCAGACCGGAGGAGGCGTCGCCATCATCCACAGGAACACCATCCGCATCACGACCAACACCGACGACACCCTCACCCTCACAACCGCCGAACACCTGCACTTCCAGATCCACACCGACCCCAAGACCACCCTCAGAGGCACCCTCATCTACAGACCCCCGGGACCACGCACACAATTCAGCGAAGACATCGCCGACTTCATCAGCCTGCACGCCCTCCCCTCCACTGACTACATCCTCCTCGGGGACCTCAACTTCCACCTGGAGAACAACAACGACCGCAACACCACCACCCTGCTGGACAACCTCGCCAACCTCGGTCTCAAGCAGCTGGTGACCACCCCCACCCACTACGCCGGACACACACTCAACCCTGTCTTCTCATCCAGCAAGGACATCGCCTTCAGCCACGCCACCGAACTCCACTGGACGGACCACAGCTGCGTCCACTTCAGCTTCAGAAAGAACACGATCCACCACCACCAGCAAAAGGTTGCACGCAGAAGCTGGAACAAGATCACAGCCGACCAGCTCGCCGCATCCCTGAGCCAGGACCCCCCCGCCAGCTCAGCGAACCCCAGCCAGGCCGCCAACAACCTCATGAAGTGGATCAGCAACTGCGCAGACGACCTCGCCCCTCTGAGGACCCCGCCTAGCAGACCCAGCAGTAAGAAAGCACTATGGTTCACCGACGAACTCAAGAGCTCCAAGAAGAACTGCCGAGCCCTCGAGAGAGCCTGGCGCAGAGACCCAGCACCAGACAACATGACCACCCTCAAGCTCGCCACTCGAAAACACCACCAACTGATCCACACCACCAAGAAAACCGCATTCAAGGAACGACTGGACAACAACGCACACAATAGCAAGGAACTCTTCAACATCGTCAAAGAGCTCTCCAACCCCAATGCCGGAAACAATGATATCACCCCTTCACAAGACCTCTGCAACTCCCTCGCCTCCTACTTCCACAACAAGATCGCAGACATACACAACAGCTTCATCACACAGCCAACGTACCCCACGACCGCACCTGCACCCCCACCACCCTCCGCGCCTGGACCCCGATCAACACCGAAGAAACCCGACGCACGATGAACTCCATCCACTCCGGATCTCCAACCGACCCCTGCCCGCACCACGTCTTCAACAAGGCCGACGCTGTCATCGCACCCCACCTGCGGGACATCATCAACACCTCCTTCGACACCGCTACCTTCCCGGAGAGTTGGAAGCATGCCGAACTCAGCGCTCTACTGAAGAAACCATCAGCGGACCCCACCGAACTCAAAAACTACCGCCCCATCTCGCTCCTCCCGTTTCCGGCCAAAGTCATCGAGAAGACCATCAACAAGCAGCTGGCCGCCTTCCTTGAGTCGAATGGCTCCCTCGACCGCTCACAGTCTGGCTTCCGGGCCAACCACAGCACCGAGACCGCCCTCATCGCAGCCACTGATGACATCCGAGCCCTGCTCGACAACGGGGGAAGCAGCGGCCCTCATCCTCTTGGACCTCTCCACGGCATTCGACACTGTCTGCCACCGCACCCTAGTGCAGCGCCTCTGCAACGTCGGAATCCAAGAGAAGGCACGTGAATGGATCATCTCCTTCCTCGCCGGAAGGACACAGAGAGTCCGCCTCCCCCCGTTCAGATCAGAAGCCACCGAAGTCATCTGCGGCGTTCCTCAAGGCTCCTCGCTCAGCCCCACCCTCTTCAATGTCTACATGAGCCCCCTTGCGGCCATCACACGCCAACACAACCTCAACATCATCTCTTACGCCGATGACACCCAGCTGATCCTCTCCCTCACCAGCGACCCCACCACCGCCAGAGCCAACCTACACGAAGGGATGACAGACGTAGCCGAGTGGATGATGAACAGCCGCCTGAAGCTGAACTCAGACAAGACGGAGGTCCTCATCCTGGGCTCCTGGCCCTCCGCCTGGGACGACTCCTGGTGGCCCCCTGCCCTGGGCAGCGCACCCAAACCAACAGACCACGCACGCAACCTGGGCTTCATCCTGGACTCCTCCCTCTCCATGACCAGACAAGTCAACGCCGTCTCCTCGTCGTGCTTCAAGATCCTGCGCATGCTACGTAAGATCTTCCGGTGGATCCCTACCGAGACCAGGAAGACGGTTACCAGGCCCTCATCACCAGCCGACTGGACTACGGCAACTCCCTCTACGCCAGAACCACTGCCAAACTCCAGAAGAGACTCCAGCGGATCCAGAACGCCTCAGCTAGACTCATCCTCGACATCCCCCGACACAGCCACATCTCCGGACACCTGAGAGACCTGCACTGGCTCCCGGTCAACAAGAGAATCACCTTCCGTCTCCTCACCCATGCACACAAAGCCCTACACAACCAAGGCCCAAGATACCTCAACAGCCGCCTCAATTTCTACACTCCCACACGCCAGCTTCGATCGACCAGCCACGCCCTCGCCGCCGTCCCCCGCATCCGAAGAACCACCACAGGAGGAAGGTCCTTCTCCTACCTGGCCGCCAAGACTTGGAACTCCCTCCCTCCCGACCCACCTCCGCCTGACCCTCGCCTTCAGGAAGCAGCTCAAGACCTGGCTGTTCGAGCAGTAGCGGACCCCCCTCCCCAAGCGCCTTGAGACCCTCCGGGTGAGTAGTGCGCTATATAAATGCTTGATTGATTGATTGACTGAGAGGTTGTCTAATGTCTGCAGTGGATGTAAGATAATATGTAGGCTTTAGGAATTCACATTCACCACAACCACGGTGGACAGCTGCTTTTGTGTTTGGCGAGGCATATATGTGCAGACCCAAATGTAAATGCCATTCTCTTTCTACAAGGTTTTGTTGAGCATGGTGCCCTTTTATCGGGGTAAACTCTTCTAGATGGGTGGCTAAAGTGGCATATTGCTTTGGTGTTGTTGGAAACATAGGATGCCTGGGGGCTGTCAAATGTGTTCATTTTATTGTAGTGAGAGGTGTGATTTAATCTTGATAAGGACTTACTGCTGACTTAACAAATATATAGATTTAATATCATGCTGTTGACTTAACTATGTAGCTTTGATACTGTGATCCAGATTTTCTGATTGACTCACTATGGGCACACTGATCTGTGCCACTTAAGATTTATCAAGTTGTTCTACCTATTATGATCTGTTTGTTAAATTATTGTGTTCCAAAGCATACACAGACATAAGAAAGGGCGTACCATTTTAGATACATGAATTTCTCTGCAGTCTTTTTTATTAGGATAAAAACAATAAGTATTAAATATGTAAATAAAATGTTACTTCCCCTTTTATGCGAAGAAAGTGCAGATGATGTTGCTGTGTGCCCAGTGGTAATCAAGTCCTTGGCTACAGAGCCTTGGCAGACTCTCCTCCTGATGCAAATCTCCAATGTTCGAGGGGGTTTCCATACAGTTATTAACAGCGATGGAGTGTTTGTTGAGCCCTTTTTCCCTCTATTCAGAGGGATCACTGGGGATCCTCCAAGGCCAAGATAGTAAATGAGTTGAAGAGGATTATTGAGAGTTGCTAAGTGGGAGGGTCTCATCTTAAGAGGGGAGCTGTTGTCATACAACAGGAGACATAAACCATGGAAACTAAACATTGGCAACGTATAGGGGTAATTTCTGTTTTGATTAAACCCTAGCATCAGATATTAGAAACAGATCAGTCTCCCAGACATGCCCAGTTTTGATAAGGGTGCCCAATAGTAAAGCACATAGCAAATTGAACCATCCAAGTGGGCTAACTCCAAAAACACCACATTGATATAACTGTCTTAGTCGATCCGAATTTCAGGTTGTCCAGCCCCTCTGAGCAATATTAACAAAGACCATGTTGCCCAAATCTGATAACACTTTACCAGAAATGGACTACCAGCTTTACTAAGAGCAATCTAACTCTATCCACCTTACAGCAGTTGTACCTGTCCAAAACCTCCCCTACCACTGCTCCTTTGCAGATGAAACATCTGTATCACCTGGAACCTGTTTATGCAAGGTGGCTATATCAGTAGCCAGAACCGGTCATAAGACCCGTTGTTGCAACATTTAAGGCAAGGTACACCATTTTTCCCTCCACGTCTTCTCACACACGTGTAGAGCATCAGTGCCTTAATATAGGGCTAGGAGAGTAGGAAGGAGGACCATGTCCTGATAAATGCCCCAGACCTGTTGAGTCCTATAAAATAAGAGCAGAAACATTTCAACATCCTACTAAGAGTTTGCACAGACTCTGGAGCGCACTGTTTTTACTCATGCAACAGGGAGATATCAATAAACTAGTTGTACAATTAACTATCCCTCACAAAATGTAACTAGTAGGGTCCCCAGCACTTCTCCCTAAAGGAGGCATTCATATCACCACAAAAGTGCTCCAGGAGATCCCGCGGTGTGGACTTTTGGGAACCACGGTGAGGAGGGCACAATGATGAAGCATGCCACTTTGGTGGGCGCGGGCCTTTGTACTTTTTAGGGAACACTTCAACTAGGGTATTCTAAGGGCAACTTCTCTTGGTGTTAGAGGAGCTCAGTATAGTCTTTGATTTGATGTAGCTGATACTTTTTGTGTTGACATGTTGATAGGACTCAATAGGAAAGGCACCGTAGGGAAGTCGCATCCCATCTATGCCACTCCTAAATGGAGTTGTGATATCTTCGAATGGTAGAGCACACGAGGGAAATTGATGCAGATTTAGGTGCTAGTATCAATAGTGGTTTAGACATATTGATACAAATTTAAGGCAGGTTAAGTGATTTGTTTTTTATTGTAATATTAGATGTTAGATTAATGAGAAAATTGTTGTTTGAGGAGATACTAGATTAGAAGTAGTTTATTTCTTATGAATTCTATCAGTAAATGCAATTTTGATTTAATTGGTACTTGAGCTAGTTAATTTGGATGTAAGGATTTATAGTAAATGGTTGATGATCCTTACGAGGAGTACTGCTTGTTTATTTCTTCCAAATACAAGTGAGGCAGTTGGTGTGGGTTGGTGATGGTGTTGAAACATGTCAGGGACTGTCCGGGACTATGCTTTGGACACAGTCAGTGATTTGCACAAGGACTGGTAACTGGGTTAGAAAAACATTAGCAGAAAGAGGAGTACAGCACTGCCCATGATCACACAGGAAGTGTGAGGGGAAAAGGGATACAAAGGGGAAGCGTATACAAGGAAACAAGATGGTCAAGCAACACTCAGAAAGGACAGGCACTCAAGAGGAGGCTTATCATTCAGAATAATTACACCCAGGACGGACGTGCAAGATAGCCAAGATAGATCTCTCTCTCGCTCTCTCTCTCTTTCACAGGTCACCAACAGGAAAACGGTCTCACAGGACACGTTTCGGCTTCACGCCTTTATCTATATATCGCTCTCTCTCTCTCTCTCTCTCTATATATATATATATATATATATATATATATATATATATATATATATATATATATATCAACAATGTGGAGTAAAGCATTAGGGAGCTCCACACGGTAAGACTGAAGCTCAGTAAGTTCCTCACCCACAATTGCTGTTACAGATGCAGAGTGGAAATACCCGCATATAGGATATACATTTGAAGGCAGGGGCTGCGGAGCTGCTACCTATGGTGATGATATAAATGTAACTCAAAGACCATAGTCACAGTAGACAAACACCACCTAGGTTGTCAGCTGCTACTACAGATCCTGGCGATCAGACTGTAACACACAAGGCGGTAACAGCAAGGCCTTAGAACTAAATACACAGCCACAATAGACAAGGAGCTAGCAAGGAGTTCTTAATGAAAAAGAAGGGATTCAAGGATGCACTTGTCAGGAACCAAGTTACAAACATACAAGGAAACTAGAAGGAAGACAGCAGAACAGGAAGACAGCAAACTAGGGACTGAAACAGAGTTAATGGGAAGAAAAGCAGGCACTGGGACAAGGAAAATACAGGAGAGCAGATTCAGTGGTGTATTAAATAGTACTAGTTTGGGATTCCAGGAAATAAAGAATAACTAAGGATCAGGAGTCAATGTAGCACTGAAGACCGTTCTAAATCAGAAACAATGAATCCTATAGCTCAGGTCAAGAATCAAGGTAACACTTCAGGCAGTTGCTAATTCAGAAACAAGGATAGCTCCAGCACAGGAACAGGAGTCAAGGAAAAACTGAAGTCAGTGCTAGTACTGGAACAAGAAAACGCTACAGCTCAGGAATCAAGGAATAAGGAATAACTATAGCTCAGGAACCAAGGTATAACGAAACCTCAGGAAACAAGGATATCAAAAGCTCAGGAAACAAGGATCGGTCTCAGCGGAACACAGCTACAGTGACCAACACTGACAGGAGCTGGAGATTAAAGAGCTCAGAGTAATCACATGCATCAGGTGTGAGCAGGCCAGCATTAGCCAGCCACAGGTGAGCGGAAGTCTTCCACCTAGGGGTAGAGACGAAGCCGTGAGCAGGGAATTTTAGGTAATTGAGGTTCAAGCATGAATAGGCTGGCTTCCACAAAACTCAGCATGGATTGGGAATGGTAGGCAATTTCCAAGTAGCATCCAAATGACTGGTAGTCAGTATATGCATGCAGGGTATGGTTCAGAAGCTTATTGGATAAGTGGAAAGTCCCACAATTCAGCCCCCTGGTGGTGTGCACCAGATTGCAGGGAGCAATTGTGACAAATGTGAGGTCTTTAATAGATATTAGACTGCAGACTTTGTTGAGATAGGGTTATTGTAATTGCGATTAGTCCTTTGCAGGGGTTAATTAATTGAGTGTGTGACAAAATAGGAAAGCTGGTGTATTCTGTGGTTTAAATTTTGTGATTAAGTCTGCAGAAATAGTGTTGGTGATTACCTTTGATTGGGCAAGAGAAGATTCCAGGATTTTGCAGAAATTCAAGTGATTTTCAGTAATTCTGGTGCGTTTTGGGATAGTGTTCAAATTTTGAAAGCTTGTTCATAAAATATTCTTCCACGTATTGAAGTAGGGTTCTGCTCTCAAGAGATCAGAGATTGACATCAAATGATGCTCAGAGGGGTTAATGGCCAATTTCCATTGTGGAAATATTGGCACTAATTTTAGGAATGACTACATGAGTTATGCACATCATCTTGAAAAATCTTCTTTGAGCGATTGGTTGCCACTGTGGGCTTTTCTGGCTGGTGTGCTTTGTTCTTTTTATTTTTTGTTTACATTTGTATAGGCTGCAGTTGGAGTATGTTGGCAGACTTATGTGTGGAGTCCATTTGGTTTGTGCATTCTGAACAGCACAGTTACAAGATTATACAAATGACTTTGTGGATATGCTTGGAATGGAAAGATTCATCCCAGTCATCATAAATGGTTGAAGGTGTATCTATCTTTTTTTGTTAATTTCTGCAATGTGAGTGAGCTAAGAGTCTGTGAAGGTTCCAAGATTTGTAAGTACTTGAGTGTGGGAGAAAGATTATTGCCTAATGTGGTTGGCCATACAAGATTAAATGGCATTGGGTATTCACTACCACATTATAAGATTTTATTGTTTATATGCTTTGAGTTTTAGGTCTTTGGCAGATATAGAACTCTCAATATCTTTACAATAGGCAGGATTGTAAGGTAAATAATGTGGTCTTTGCCATTAATAATGGTGATATGAATCATCAGCATAGGTGTAGTGCGAGTGGCTGAATTATCTATTGATGAAGCTACGCCCTTGAATATTTTGAAACAAGGGCACACACAGTTGCAGGCTGTTGTTTGCATCTGAATCCTTCAAAGTGTTTTAATGAAGGGAAAGATTGTAATATCGTAACAGGTCATGACTTTCTTGCCTATGTTTAGAGGCTGAACATCCATAGATTAGCATTAGAGTTGAGTGGGTATATGTTTTGCTGAGGTTGTAGAGTGCGACTTTGGTGTATATAGTATTCAAATTCAAGATATTAACCGTGGTGATGGAGTTTAGTGTTACTAGGAATATGATTTGAGGGGGGTATATTTTCTTATATACTTCCTGAGTTGGAGTAGGCTTGACTGATTTTAGTACTTTGGATGAGATGGCAAGGGAGTCAAGAGTTGGGTATATGATTCTTGATATAGGAATGGAATGTCTGGTTAACTATGCCATTGTTTTCAATGGACAGGCATCATCCATAGCAGTGGCTCCTAATCTGTGGTCCAAGGACCCCTGGGGGTCTGCGAGGCTTTCTCAGGGGGGTCAGTGACTGTTTAGCAAAATTAAATATTAAAATGAATACATTTAAATACATATAGTATATACAATTAAAGAAGCAAAATGGAAAATTTGTAAACTTTGTTTATACTTGTGAAGTAAATATTTCCATATTTCAGCATTTGTTTGGTGTACACTTTTATTTCTATTGTTTTGTATATCGTTTTGAGGTTGGGGGTCCCTGACTTCCAAAAATTAGGCTGGGGTCCCCGGATTCAAGTAATGATTCCGAGAAGTTCCACAGAAGTCAAAATCTTAAGAAACATTGAGCTATGAGGTTGAAGTCCTAGCTTTGTTTGTGTGGAAGTGATCATGCAGATATGCCCCTCATAATCGTTTTTTTGTGTTTGGTGTAATGAGTGGTATGTCTTCATAAGACTTATAGATGTTAGGTATGTCTATCCTATTGCTTCAACATGATGTTCTTAGAAGTGTAACTCAATGACCCACTATGATGGGTACACACAATCAGACTAGTCATCTCTCAACAAAGCTGCGCCAAGCTGTGTGCTTTTGTTGCCTGAAAAAGGTTGTGCTGATTTTGAAACTATTTGAACAATCTTTGTAGGTAGTATGGCTCCAGAGAGAACTGAATTTAAAGTTATACTTAAGACTGTAATCCAAAGCCCAGTTCCCAGTCGGTACTGGTGGAGCCAATGACCTCAGTCAATGGCCCGGTTTCTGTGAGTGCCATCAACACCAGAAAAGTGGGTGCCGACTCAGTGCTACATCGGTCCCACTGACAGAAATAGAAACCAGTTGGTACTGTAACTGATTTCGGGAACCCACCTGACTTGGTTTGTCCTAATTGGACATAATTGACTGTACTCATGTCACCTTTGACTAAAACGCCAAATCATAGAACTGAAGATGTGACTTAAGTAGTGTGAGATTCTTGTTGTTTGGGTGGTAGGTTTCTGAGCTTGAATTTTTGATGTACTATGCTATATTTTATTCTTGGGTATTGAAACTTTGACACCTGAGGCTTAAGCTAGCCTAGCTGCCCCCATTTGCTCCCTAGGTTTCATCTTTAGACAGACTTGGCAAAGGGTCAGTCCATCTTTATCACGAGTCTTGGCAAGAAACCAGACTATTGCTAAAGATCTGATAGGTGTCCTGAGTGCAGTACCATAAGCTAACATGGATCATAAGACCAATAATATTAAAAAAACACAGATGTTATGTAATTTGTATTGTTATAGCGCAAACTACTATGGGTACTGCGTCATAGCACATTTTCTTTTAATACCATATTGAGTGGATTGGGGTAGGCTATCAATCAATTGATAGCTAGAATTGAAAACCAATTTGAAAAAACCCTCTAATTTGTGCTTGTCTTCACTGTTCTTTTTAATCTCCACAGAACAAAAAACATCTGTAGTAGCTGGAATTGTGAGTGCGGTGGGAGTGGCCCTCATTGGAGCTGTGTCAAGCTTTATCGCTTACCAGAAGAAGAAGCTTTGCTTCAAAAATTCAGATGGAGGTAAGTTTTTTAAAGATCATCTTTTTGCTTTAAGTGGGTCTTTTAAAGGTGAGCAAGAGCCAAAGTTTATTTTCTTTACTTAAATGAGAGTCTAATTTAAGGAAAATAAAACTTTGTGTACCCATGCTGTAAAGACGGTATTGCTTGGATTCTTGCTTTGCTAATTATTCCATCAAACAAATGGATGAGTCTTTTGGCGGTGCCTGATCATTGCAATTGAACTGCAATATCAATGAATTGAGGAACAGAGCAGGGATGCTTCTTGGTGGAGTAGCTTCTTTTTTTCCTTCTATGCATCCCTTTTTTCCAAGGCTACTATGCTACTACATGTCAGGGACATTGGTAGCTTTGCAATGTGGAACTATGCATTTTTATACAAAGTTTCTCCTCGTTCCTTCCTTGTCCGGTCTAGCTTTTCTGAATAACCTCTTGTCGAGGTTTTCAAGACCTGGCGGCACACAGTTGAAAGTTTGAAGTTTCACCGAGCTGCGTATCTGGAGTTTGTGATACCTCCTTGGGAACAGAAGAGGGAACTTCATTCACAGTGGTAGCATGTCTTCTGCTTCTGCCTGATGACTGGATTTGAACTGGACTGTGGATTCTGGGCATTTTGCAGATTGCCACCATACTACCATAGAGACATTTTAAGGAACACATTGTAATCGTATTTGTCTGGCCTTTCGTGTAGGCTGTTTTAAAGTGCATTCTTAAGGTATAAGCCCCAATTGAGGAGGTAGGGACTCTAGCAGCTGCTTCATTATAGTGTAGGATTAGTTTTAAGTATATTTAGAATCAAGCACCTCCAACTGTGCTCTATAAAGATATTCTAAGTATACGAGGCATTTCTATGACATGGTAGGGCATTTTGAAAAGGCATGTTGTAGTATTTCCTTATGTTCTCTGCTAGGTCCTCATTAACTTGAGGAGCATCGAACCATTAGTTACAGAAACATTCAGTTTGATGTAATATAAGTGGGTAGTTTCTGCCATTTGTAGAACAACAGTGCAACAGCACATGCCAGAATATCACTACTCATGTGTAATGTTATTACAACTGAGTAGTGATGTTATTTTATTATTGCAGGTGAGTTCAAATGTCAGAAGGAGCATATAATAAAACAGTAATGTAGATCAGAATGTAGAACTCCATATCTATCCTATTGTTTATAGTATAATCAATGCATTATTTTCTGCCAACAGAGGAATTACGGCCTCAAAGGGTCAATAAGCGGCTGCATGGAAAATTCCAATGTAAAGATACATTAAGGCACAAACACAGTTGAAATTGACTGTCTTTGAATGCCTTGGTTGAGGAAAAGTATGCAGCATTTCGCTTTGTAAAGATAGACTAATAACATAAGTGATGCACAATTTAATTACTTGCATTGCAGTAAGTAACAAAAAAAGGCTTACATTTTAAAGGTTAAAATTGTGTGATGCTAATTTTTTTATCCAAAACATTTTAAAGCAACAACTGCTTGACAGAAATTAGTACACATTGAATATAAAGGCCTTTCAAAATGCGTATTTATTTCATAGATTTAATAAATTGAGAAAGGTAAGTTGTGGTGGAGAAGCCATGGAAAAGAATGCAAATTGCAGTCGGATGACCTGAAATTGTCTATATACTGATTCCTTACTACGTATTATCTTTGACTTTGTTTATAAAAAAAATAAATGCGTTTACATATGTGCAGTTTGTTTATTGAGAGTTTGTCCTTTAACTTCAAATTTTAGTACCCAAAAAATGAACCCCTATCCTCCCCACAAGCCGTGGACACGAATGCAAATCTTACACAGAGATAATGCCCTGAAACTTTAAAATCTAGTGCCCCCTGGTTATGTATGTCTTCCTTTGTATAACCCAAATAAGTGAAGGAAACCCATGAACTGAGATACTTCATTTGGACAAATCATAGAGGTTCAAAATTAAACTTTGTTTTGAGGTACCCTTTGTTGTGATTTATATGCGTTAACAAAAATAACTAAAAATGTGACCTTTGTAGAAGTCTAGCTTTCCAGTTCTTACATGTCCAATATGGCATAATGTAGTCCAAAGAAAATCTTCAGCTTTCAGACACAGTTTAGTTTGCCAAACAAATCGAATGTCAAGTGTTTCACATTAAAAACATTTAAGCCACTCCAGTGCCATGGTGAGGTAAGTATACATCTGAATTTAGTGATACTGGATGGCCATAGGTGAATAAAGGTTTTGAAGTAGAGGATTATGCCAGTCATATACTGAAACAGACACAGAAAGTTGTTAGCAGTCCTGATATTGTTCTCAAATGGTATGCTGAGTGCAAGGAAATGGCAGATGGAGAGAGAAACCACCAAAGCAAAGGGTGGGAGGGTGGAAGCAGCTGGGCAAAAGGCAGGACCAAGTAAAGACCAAAGCAGTAGAATTTGGATAATTTCCCATTTGAAGGTTAATATATATTATAAGTTGGTCTTGCAGAAATCATGACTTGGTTGCTGCCAAAGTAAGAGTGGTGTAGGTTCTCTTTTAAGGTTTTTGGAGTGGTTAATTCACAGTCATGCCAAAGTACTGTATCTACTGCGAGATTGAAATCCATCCTTCCATAAATGTAGCCAAAGAAAAATGGGCAAGTACAACCTCCTGGTAAATCCTAAACAGAATATTATTGTATAGACGCATTTAAGAATCAAAACAGTTGTGTTTGTACACAATGTGGCATTGTCATCATAACTGCAAGGTAGGAATGAAAGGTGTGGGAGTAGGATGTATTATTGATCGCTGCTGTGTAATCTATCCCCATTGTGTCTTTGTTCCTCCACTGATCATTTTCCTTTTGGAAGTAGATGAAAACTTGGCAGCTCACTCCTCTCATTCTTTTCAAAATAATCGGCTTATGAATATGCTCGTCCAGTTCTTAGGCAACCTACTTGTGGTTGTGTACTTCAGTAGAAAAGTTCTTAGCATAATGGTTATCTGTAGTTATGGTTGATGCATGAAGGGGCATATGTATGAGAATCAGAGACTTAAACGTTATTCTTTGGGTCGCTGGAAGCCAATGTAGTTTGGTTAAAGCTGGCTTTGTGCAATACATTTTTTTAAATACAATATAATTCATGTAATTAGTGTTTTGTCCAACGGGAGCTTGTTTACAGTCAATGCTGGTAGCGCAGGATAGACGGTGTTACAAAAGTCTGGCCTAGGTATATCCATTCATGATTCGAATTCTCTGCAGAGTGGTAAGAAATTAGATTATTCACTTCGGTACTTCTAGTTAGAAAAAGCAAAGCTTAACTATTGGATTTACCTTGTAATCCTTTGGCAGGTATTGATCATATTTAACACCCAGATTTTTAAGATGCTATATGATCACATTGATACAAATTCTAGATGAACAGACTGCATAGGGCTCTTGCTCCAGATTAGAAATATACAAACTGAAGAGAGTCATTTTATCAAGATTGGAGGCTGCCTGAACAGACTACTTCTAAGCCAGGTGAGGGTTTCTTTTCCACAGTCTTCTGAAGTGGATTTGAGTAGATCTTTTTCTTTCACACCAGAAACAAATTCCTTAGATTTGGACTTCTGACTTTGTTGCTTATGTTCTAATTGTACGGTATTATTATAATATTGTACCTAATGGACTAACATTAAAACGGTCTCCATACACTGGAGTGTGAAGTTGTCTCTTACGTTGTGTCTTGAGCAAGTTTTCCAACACACTAATTGGTTGAAAAGGTTAAATTGTACAGGTTAATGAATGGGAAATTATTGTAAATTTTAAAGACTCAGCCATACATTATGACATTTTCCCAGAACTGTTTTCTCCTGTGGATTACACAAGCAATTTCACAGACTTTTTGTATTTAAGGAATGATCAGTGTGAGCACTTTCGTGATGTGATTGGTTACAACATGACAGGCACAATTCAAGCCCCTGCATGCTATGGTTTAATATTTAAACAGAGTCCTGGTTTTACAAGTGCTTGCAGTGATGACAGAGAACCACAACAGAACTAGAGACCTTAAAAGAGGTGACAACTGAGTGTTTACCTGGTATATGCCTTTGATTGCTTTACTCTTCCTTGGAATGGAAGATCATTAGATTGTTTTCATTTGTAAAAAAGTGCCAGTTAAAAAAAAAAAAAAAAAAAACACAAGCATTGGTAATTGCAATAAGTTTCGCCTAAGTGATCAATAATAAACTGTTTTTTGTTGTAAGTTGTTGCTTGGTGAGTAGTTGTGCAATATAAGTTACTGAAACTCTTTTAAAGTGTTATAACTTGTTTATTGAGAAAGGCAATATACTGTGCTGAGTGTCAAATATATACTAGGATCAAAATAAAATCCACAGGAAATAGCCGCAGGAAAAGTCAAACAATATCTAATCAATTCAGAAGAGAGAAAGAGTAACTAAAAAACAAACCTACATTATCTAAAATGGATAGATCATCACTGCTGTTTTCTAAGAGCAACAAGATAGATAAGAATCCAAACGAATACATTTACTGGAAAGTCCCTAAACATGATGAAGCAGTTGGTGGCAGAACAATTATATATTTTTTAAAACACCTTTTAGGAGCCCGGTGCCAGCCACATGGAGGGGTGAGGTGGCAGGACTAGGTAAAAACAGAACTGGCTAGGAGCCTGGTGCCAGCCACATGGAGGGGTGAGGTAGCAGGACTAGGTAAAAACAGAACCGGCACAACCTTGTTTTCAACATAAAATCATGCACACAATTTAAAGAGGATCTCCCAATCTGTAAAAACAGTAAAGTGGTCCAGGGAGGTCAACTAAATGATGCATCTGCTACAAACCTTCAGTTCTGGTGAGTATGGGTAGTAATTCTGTATTAAGAGGGTTAACCCAAAGGGTGATGGAGATAGGCATTTGTATATTTTTTCTAAAGAAGTGTGATAAACAGAATGAATCCAAGATACTTTCCTCAACGCTTCACTAAATTACAAAAGGAGAAAAGTACTTTTGAAAAAGACAGTTTACAATCTGTTCCACCCAGGCCACTTCTATTACCTCGATCCTTAACAGGTGACTGAGTAACTGGCAATGACAGATTAAAACATGGACTAGGGAAGAAGAAAACCCTGTTGTACCAAGTGTCCCTTAAAGCGGGAGTGTCTCTCAAATAAAACACCAGAAACTGGTGCAGATCATCTGTGTTCACAGAAAGTGTTCATGTCAGCCCTTCGTGGAGTGGGTCCTTGCCCTTTGATTATGTCTGAAGCAGCTCATTTATGAGGTGTTTCCACCTGTGCCCCTTCTGTAATTAAAAACTGTGTTGTATAGAATTGGACACGTTGAGTACAGGGGTCTTGACTCTAGAAAGTTAATACATGGAGCTCCGAAAATATACCCAACATAGCTTTTTCATTACAACACGTGCATTTGATAACCAGCCACAAACTGGAATGCGACGCCGGTGCAAAAACATTAAGACTACTGAAAATAGAAGTGAAAGGGGCATGGCAGAGAATGTGGCGTAATGGTTAGAACTGCCAATCTTGGAGCTGGGGAGCCGGGTTAAAGTCTCGGCGTCAGCTCAACATTTAACTAAAATAATTCTGTATTCCTTGTTTTTTTTCTCCAAAAATGATGACTAGTTCACCAAAAATGATGAATAGTTTAAAAATAAAAGCGGCCCTGTTAAGTACTTTCTACTCCATTCTGTAACAATCCTTTCCGGTGTTGCAGTATAATGCATAATGCAGTACAATACAGGCCAGCACAATGAACGGTGACCAGCAGTAACCATGAATGAGACCTATATTACCTTAAACTAGGCAGTTAACCACTGAGACAAGTCATACATGCATAATGGTGGATATTTTATTATGCAAGCCGAATGAGACAGCCAGTGGAATCTCAGATCCATGGCACATTTGAGGCTGGTAAAAAATAAAAACAAGTGAAGAGGCAGGACAGAAGATGTGGCGTAAAGGCCAAAACTGTCATCCTTAGAGCTGGGGAGCCGGTTCAAGTCTCTGCATCTGCTCAAGATTGTGTACAAGCACGCATTTAGGACAAACAAAAAACCTGACAGGCAGACGACAAGCACGTTTCAAATGCATGCAGGAAGAGATTTGGTTAAAATAATTCAATAAAGTGTTGGCGAGACAAAGACATGTAGCGTGTCTCAGCCATCACCTAATAAAAGAAGTTCCAGCCATAATAGTGGATGAGAATGAGTAATTGGGCCACGGGATACTGATAAGAGAAGTACACCCAAAAAAAGGAAATACAACCCTACAACCAGTAGAAACTAAGGAAAAGTAAAGTGACAAGCACATGGACAAATAAGAAGTGGAGGTGGGATTTAAGCCTCTTTTAAGATATATTAAATTAAATAGATTTCACAAGCACAGCACAAGCACTGTGCAGCAAAACCTAAAAAAAGAAAATGATGTAAAAATGATGCGATCATGAAAATATAAATATAGTAATAATTCTAATGAATATTAGTTTGAAAAATATAGAGGTAGGCAAAGAGTATTGTTGCAGAGAAAGATTTTGTATGTCAAATAGCACAAGCATTCAAAATACCAGTTGTGGGTGCATGCTATGTGGAACAGATACTGCATGCACTGGACAAGATAGGAAAGTAGCAGCTGAGAAAAAACAAATGAGGATCATTTTTTTTTAACAAAATATTTCTTTGGAATCGCAGAGGTGGGTAGGGGAGCAAAATAATGTAATATCTATAAATGTGGGGAGGAATGCACAGGTTGTTCTTCACTTAATTTTAATTACTGATAAAAAAGAAATATCTAAAACAGTGAATGAGGGAAATGTAATGACCCAAGGTTTAATTGTAAATGGATGCCATTAACTTGAAGTTTAACACTGTAAAAGTCAATTTAAAAAAGGGCCGTTTTGATCAAATTTGACTTTTTATCACTTGCCACGTGTTCTGTATACATTTCAGGTGAAGGTTCAGCTACAGAAGTGCTAGGAAGAAGTTCTGTCTAATTTCAAAACTTCTGAAGCATATTTAGTAAGAAAGATCACATGGCCATATGGTTTAACGATTCAGGAAAGACTAGAATGATGTATGTAATCCACACTTAAGCATCTACAGTAAGCAGGATCATTATCCGACACCTCTCCTATCAGATGTGCTGGTTACCTGTCCACCAAAGTTTTAACGTTTACGTAAATCAGTCCATCATTCGACCTCTGAGAGGTGAAAACAACAGAATTGTGATACTTATCTTCTTTTTTTATAAAAAGTCCTTTTTGTTCATGAATTTTCAGAAATCTTGATCTTGAATTTTCTGAACATTGTAAAAACAATTTGTGAGAACACCCAACATGTGTTTTGCAACAACACTTACTTCTTCAGGGCTGGTGAATCAATCATCCTGTTTATGCAATTAATGTCACAAAGGAACTGCCCGTCAGAGTCATGTAAAGGAATCCAATATGTTGTTAGGAGGAATAAATAACTATCTCCTCAAATTAAATCCTAAAGAGTCTTCATTCCCAAGATAAGGGTGTTCAAAAGTATTGTTGGAATATCTTGATAATTTCTCTACTTTAATTCAATTCAGTCTTCATCCTCCCGATAAGGGTATCAATATTGATTGAGCTCAGTCACATATTTGGCTCTTATGATAAATTCAGCCTTTATTGCATGCATACTTACATCTTCCCTGTTCACATTTCGAAACAAAGATTACAGTAGATTTAAATATGTACTATTGCTACTTAGAAGTGCTTAATTTATACAATTCATGTAAATATAATTAAGTGCAGGATCCCAGTGCTTTTCCTAGGAGCCTGCTGCAGAATGTCCAGGTTGCCTAATACCACCCTCTACTTCCTATTACTTTATCTCACTCTTGCAGTATGTTTTGCATACCTGATTTCCTCGTTGTTAAAGTGTTCCCATCTTTCTTTTCTTTCTCTTTTCCTGCCTTTCTCCCTCTTGCACTGGGCAATAAGTGCTGGTGCCCACTGCTTGCAACCTCTGCCGCAAATGAAGCACTGCTTCTGGGGTCACTTTTGGATCCGAAAAGTGGAGCACTTTAATTCAGCTCAACAAAAATATGGCAGATTATAAACACCGGAGGTGATATCCTTCTTATTGTTTTTTTTGTGCTTAATTTCCACCTGTCAATTAGCACAGCAGCCGAGTGGCCCATGTCATGTGTGATCCTGAACCATTTCTGGGTTTAGTTGTGTGCTTGCCATTTAAAGTATGGACTTGAAAATCTCAGCAGGGGAAATGCTGATGTCCATAACTTGGAGCTGGTTGAAATTGCTATGCCCGACATTTCACAAACCTACATTTCCCCCCTATTTTACTTAACTTTCTGCCCCCATTGCACACAGCTCTGTGACTGTGAACTGTCACTCACATCTTGTGCTTTCCCTGATGCACCTGGTGATTTCATAAGGTACATCAATCTATGATTCAGTGCTGCACATTACTCAGTGCTCCCCTTAAGTGCATTGCTGATGTTTACTGGAATATATGACGATACAACTCGTTCCATTACAAAGCTGTATTGCAGTTTTACAATGCAAGTCGTTACAACGACTTGCGCTGGAGGGCACTGGACTTAGGAATAGTATGATTTACTATTCCAACTCCAGTCTATGTACAGTAGGGAAGGTGTTGAAATAGTAAATCATACTATTCCTTAGGTTAGAGCGCCATCCAGCGCAAGTCGTTGTAACGGCTTGCGTTGTAAGACCGCGATCTAAAGGCTTTGCTATGCAATGCCCGCGTTGTAAGGGATGTCTCCCGTTTTATTGGTGCCCAGCAGTGCTATTTGATGCACAATACCTAGTAGCTCAGCTGCAGAGTCTACAGTATTGTGTGCAGGTGCCTCTATGTTGATGGCAGTTTAAGCAAATGGATATCTCTTGGTGTGTGATGCTGTCTGCACACGAGCGCATGCATTGTGCCAGTTTTATGTGGGAATTCGCTACACATAAGTCAAACTTATATTCTTTTTCAATGCTTTTTAACATAAAATGCTCCAATGTATTTTGAACCACTTAACATTCTCCTATCAAATTGTGTCCGTGATTGCGTTTGTCTCCTCAAGACTTTTTTGAATGGCTGTTAGTATCATGTAAACTAGAATTTAGTTTTTTTTTTATAACCCACAAAGCCCTTCACACAAGTTTTTTTTCTCTTTCTAAAATATTTATTCTCTGATCATGAGATTTTGTTCCTCATATTCATAAACCTCCATTCACTGTGGGTTCCATGAATAAAAAAAGATTATATATTTTCTCTTCTGAAAATCTGTCAAAAAATCATCAATATCTTTGTTTTAATTATATTTATTTATTATTAAAAAAGGAGCTGTGAAACTACATCTGCTATTAATAAAGTACATTTATCTGAAAACACCACTCTGTAAATTAAGTCCAAACACAACTGTAGTGTCTTGCAGTCCATGGTAAACCCTCCAACAACCCACAACCAGGAACAGACAGAGCACATCTAAGGGCCTCTGTTGGTGCCCCTGGAAAGAGACGCCAATCAAATTACATCACAAACATTCTTAAAGGAAACTCTGAGTCACGTATGTCCCAGAGACGCATTCTTCAGGCAGGAGTGCCACAGAGATGGGCACCCCAGAGCTGGCTGCTCTAGACAAGAAATTCTATGGAGGAGAATCTAATAGAAGATTGTTGAGAGAGGTTGCAACCAGGGTGTTGAACTTTACCTGAAGACCAAAAGCACCGACGTAGTTCTCACCTAAGGTTGGAATGCATATTCCTTATTTCCATGTCTTTTTATTTTCAGGGTCCCTTATCACCTCCAAACTAGTCTCCAACTAATTAAGCCCAGAGGGAAAACCTCACTCTTATTTTTTTAATAATGTTTTCAATTACCCTATCATTTCTGTCTTTTTTTGTGAGATTTAGAGTTTAACCTCAATTTTATTGTTTCAGCTTATAAATGCTCACTGAAACCCCCCACGTACCCACTCTTTTATGAGTAATAATTCACATTTTACCCTCCAGTAATTTTTACTTTCACATTTTCTTTTTCCTTGTTGTTATTTTATTATCTTTATATACAGGGGGAACCTCCCGACCTCCACTTAATGTTTTTTTTTTTTAAATCTAAGTTCTTTCTCTAACATATACTTTACCTTTTACCAGCTGCCTTACTCCTAACACTTACCTGTACTAGCACTGATTAGTTTAATTCAATTTTACTTTTTCCGAGTTTCTTTACGTCAAGATTTTTGTATTCTGCTGCAAGTAACCTAAATAAAAGGCATCGCCCTTTCTCTGCAATCTCTGGAAAAATCAGTTTTCGCAAACCAATGGCCTAATACACTTGAGCAAAGTGACAAATGGGGCTGCTGACTGTTGATGCCATTCCACCCTATATCCAGACATTTGTGTTCTTTGAAAGACACAAATTAAAGTCACAGACAAGACTGATAGTTCCATTGGTTGTAGACTTTTGAAACCGCCACAGAAATCCTTTTTCAATGCCGCTCTTTAGTAGCACAATTAAACTATAAGCACAATTAAAAGAAAGAAAACGTACAATGATCCTGACTTGGATCCTTTCTTTCTTAGGGAAAAGTGTCCACCAGTGTCCCCGATGGATGAGGCAGCCAGTAAATATTTTATTCAGGGCTGGTGCTACCAGTCAGCCTCTTTAATCCACCATTGACATGGCATAGCAGCAGGCACTAGGAGCTACAAATGTCCTGTTTTCAGAAGATGCAGAAACATGAAAAAGTAAAATTTCCATTTTGTCTTTGATGCCAAAAATCCCTGCGCTATTTCCTAACTTAATGCCTCTGGCTCTACATCCGCCACACCACTTGAGTCGAACAGTAGATTTGTGTATTCTTAAGTAAATGTTTAAGATTTAGGGTATTGTTTAGAATCAGGCAAACACAAGGAGATGATGGACGGGCGCTGAAACTTTTCAGACACTCACCCCCAGTCACAGATCTGGGTTTAATCCAGCATCATTCTTTAGCCCACTTCGCCACCTCAGTTTAGACCCAGCCATATGCAAATCAGTCTTGACCCTGTGCCTCATGGGAACAGTCCAGCCCGCACTTCCAAGCCAGGTCTTCTCTGGACTGGAAAAACTAGCATCCTGGGACCAGTTTCGGGGTAACACATAATGGGGCATCTGTCAAAATGCTGGATATTTTTCCAGCCCAACCCTCGGTTCCTCTGCGTCATACAGTGCTGTGGGACGTAATGTGTTGATGATGGTGAAGCTGAAGCCTGCTCTGCTGATTGAAGCACCCTCTGTATGCAAATTGCATGGACGGTAGCCAACTTGCCTTCTTCCGTCAATTTGTGAAATTTAATATGCAGTAGTAACTTTTCAACCAAATCAATGTCAAGGTTAGTTCCTGTATTTTCCAACTGTGCTTGCTTAAGAGGATTGCACATTTCTCTTTCACACAAACTAACAAGCATTTGCAATGCAATAGTTCTCGCAATCTTCAGAGTTAGAGCTACTGTCGTTGTAAATAACAATGCCTTTTATCTAAGTGTTTTGGTTTGGAGTGGTTTGGTGTGGTGTGGTTAAAAAGTTATTGCCTATCGAGCTTCAGCCTAGGGGAGGCTTTCCAGAAGGAAAAGCTAGAATTGAATTTTTCCGTTCATGCACCTGCGTTAAAACGGATATTGGAATCTATGAAAACACAATTTCCACATATAGCATTTGTGAAAACAAAGTCCTTCAATGATATTCAGCACCGCTATTGCTTATTAAAATTTATAGATATTGACCATGAGGAATTAAATAACTAGTGCTCCAAAAAATAGGTTCAATAGCTTTGGATTGAGGTGACGTTATTTAGAATTGTAAAAGAAAAACTTGTTACCCAGAAAACATTTTGCCCTGATTCCTTTGCAATGGACTGAGAGCTGATAATAGTAAAAGCTAGCCTGTGTGTCTAAAATCACAGGGCTGTCAGACTGATTAACTTCAGGAGGAGGAGTAGAGAGCTGCATGATCACTGGACTCAGGCTAAGCTTGGTATTATTGAAACCAGAAACACACAAAACAACTTTGCAGGGCCTAGGCCGGTTTCCATAGCAACTGGTCATCTCTCTATGACCTAGGTCCAGCTCATGCTTCAATATGCAAGCCATCTCGTATGTGTCAATTAGGAAGCAAATTAGTTAGAATAAAATTTGATAAAGTAAACCACTTTATTGTCTGTTGACTTGCAAATTACTTTTTACAATTATCATAATTACTAATTGAGGAATCAAAATCTTTTATTGGTGCACTGACGGTGTGCCTGAACTTATCTGATGCCAGCCAGCTGATGACCTCTCTTTATACCGTGGGAGTCCTATGCGCCCATGCTATTCAGTACAGACATGCACAATGGCCGCACCATAGACAAACATATCCAGCTGTGCTGTGCCCTCTGGAGTCCAGGACCTCTTTGTCCCAAGTGGACCTGTGCCGTGTTTTCCAAACAGGATGTGAGGGGCCTCAGCTGGGAAGCAGGCCGCTGTCAAGCCTCAACAGCAGGCCGATCTGCATCAGACATGGTGCAGTGAGGGGGGCATATCAGGAAGCGGCTGCAAGTAGCAACCTTGTGGCAGAGTACCATTGCGGTATTAGCGGGGGAGAAGGCAGCCGGGTGTGAACTCACCGGAGATCCCGTGGGGGCAATGCCAGTGAAAGCTGAAAATGTCCATGCTAAAGCGGTATTAAAATGTATAAAGCAAAGTATCATTAGAAGCAGCAGCAAAGTGAGCGATACCTCACTCCTGCCACTGACTCACTTACTTTACAAACACCGGCCATCCGGGAATGATTCACACACTCTGGTTCAGCAGCACACTGGTGTGCTCTAGGCTAAGCGGCCGCTGCGGTACATGGTGTTTGGTGCCAGTCGCAGGCATCATTCTAATTCTTTTAGGCAAATTTTACTGCTGTGCAAGCAGTGCTGGCATTACCACTGGCAGCAGCCTCCCACAACTTAGATTTGGTTTTAAAACTGAAGCAGTCTTGAAAGTCACAGCACGTATTTGAAAAGCAGGTCCTACCGCAGTTCAAGAAGCTCACTTCTAAGACGTGTTTGCAACAGAAGACCTGGCACCTGCCATTGTTTGATTGAAAGAGCGGGATGCGCTTTAAAAAAAGAGATGATGTTTTCAAAAGTGAATACGGCAGCCGCCATTGTTAAAGTGAAAGCCCGAGTAAGATTAAGTAGAGCGTGCGCAGGAAGCCATGGATGGGAGTGGAAGGGTGGATAATGGCACATGGAGGAAGAGTTCACAATGGTGCCTGGTTCCCGAACTATGAAGCGCAGCATCAGTGCAATGGGGGCTGGGGGAGGAATTGGGAAACGGAAGTTAGTAAAAAGCAATGATGGAGAGCGTGTCTTGCCTGCAACAGCAGTCAGGACAAAGTTTAACAAAACAGTGCTGGATGCTGTAAATAAAACCGATCGAGTAACAGCACATGTAACAGGGGGTGTTCTCATAGGAGGTTACAAGAAGAGACAAGGTGGTACTGAGGAGTGATTACTAAGCCTATTGATCAATGAAAAGTCACCATTTACAAAGGACAGGGACAGGAGGCAATTAAAAAGATTGGCGGGAAAGTGGGTGAAGCTTCAAGTCCATACTTTAATACAACATGTTTCGAAGAAACAGCGCAAGTGGTCCCTAGGCGAGACCTGAAAATACTTAATGCTTTCATTGTTACATGATTCTACATAGAGTTACCAGCAAAGACATTACATAACTTAAGTTAGTATAAAATTCAGCAGCAAGATTAGCAGCAATTTTAAGGGATTCATTTCCATTTCAGTTGCTTTGCCAACCCTGCGTCGGCTCCTGGTCAGCTGCAAATTTTGTCACAATTCTCTTCTTGAGCCATAAAGCCCTCTTCAACCCAAAACCTTCTCCACTATCTGGGGCGTTCTCAGTTTACAGGCCCAATTGCTAATTGCTGCCTCATGCCTTTCAAGTGGTTATTCCAAACGTTCAACACACAAGCTTAAGAAGGAGAGATTGTTTTTCTATAGCAGAAGTGACACACTAAGACCCCTTTCCTCTGTCATTAAGATGGCAAAGCTCCTTACTGACACTTAGGAAGGTTTTGAAAATGTGGCCATTTCCATCTTGAAATACCAGCTCTGTTAGTTTAGGCTGCTTTCACCTAAGGGCCATGATACCTACCGTGAAAGTTTGCACTCCGTAAGTAACCTAAATAAATAAATGGGAAGCTGAGAGAATGCCCACCTTATTTTCGGAAGGCCTTCTTATATCATGTCAGCATTTCTTATTTTACTGTCCATGCCTACCATTCACAGTAGTGGTAGTGGATAGAAAGAAATGTCCTCCCCATGCTGGGAATATACTTTTAGTACATCCAGATCTTAAATATTTAGTTTTAAACTACCTCCCTTGGAAATAGATTGAATCGCATACCACCAATGTTTTTTTCACCAAAAGCACTCTAGCCATGTTAACTGGAACAGTTTATGATAAAAAAGAAAGCCAACTCTTACATTTAGCAAGCTGTGGTTGGGCCTACGGAGATGGCCCTTAACTGCTTGGTTTCCCTGTTAATGTGTGTATATAGGTCTTAAAAAGGTGTACGAACCTAGTCCACACTCCTTGCAAGGTGTGTATTGGTACATGCCATGAGCAAAAGCCACAAAAATTAAGCTGTTCCGAGTTAGTATGATAGCACCATTTTGGGTTCACTAGCTCAGGTTGTTGAACATCTGCCTTAGGAAACAAATTAATATTTTAAATAGAAATTGTTCCAGACCGGCTGTTGAGTGCGGTAAAGGATATGGCTAAGTTTTCTGCAAAGAGCTATGCACGTGGTTTGGTTGTGATCCGCCCCTCATGGCTTTAACTTCCTTAGAGCCAAAACGAGAGTATCTGAAATAGCTATGTTTGAAGGAGAGGAGAGATTTTCTCAAGGCTAAAGGCTGGAGTAGGGCACAACAGCTGTGAACTCATACACATTACTGGCAGCAACATCATCAATCCATCATAGAAGCAAAAGTCTCATGACCATCAAAAACCTAAAGACACCTACCGACTTGGGAAAGGCTCCCTCTCTAACACATTGATTGTAGGGATCACAAAAGTGGTTTCTTCACAAGAAGGTTGTCTTCTACGCAGAGCTGTCAGTGACTCAATGACTCGAGAGTCAGACAGACATGTCTCCTGTCTTCTGGCCACCAAGGTAATATGTACTTTCTAGTACTGGATTTCAGACTGCAAAGACCACTCTTAATTGTGCCTGGAGGACCAAGGGTGCCAGAGAACAGGAGACTGAAATGTTAACTTTTTTTAAAAAAAGACAGCCCTTTTATCTCTACCTTAGTGGAGCCTTAGGAAGGACAATGCAAAGGAAAGTAATTTTAAGAAAGCACTTCCATCAGCTGATAGTGACTAACTTATAAGTTGCAGGACTTATATATGGAGCCCATATGGGCATCCTTGAACCTCAAGGAAGTGGGCATTGGAGACGCAAACCTATCATATGCACATGAAAGCTAGGCCTCAAATCCTTCAAGCCTACCATCTTTTCAAACTCCATGGTTTACATAGACTGTTCATCTACAATGTTTCCATTAAACAACAGTGTTACCATTAACCAATTATGGTGATGCGATCTAAGATTCAATCTGTCATTGGCTTCTGTCTTTGAACATTCACATGGCAGCAGTTCACCTGCTGTTGTTAAAGATTTCCTAGAAGGACATACAAATGACTTTCTCATAGAATTCAATACAGTGCTTTCTAAATTAATGGTGCTTACTTTTAAATTGATGCACAAGGTGGATGTCCTGCAGTTGTAATGAAAAGAGTTGTTTCAAAGGGCCTCATCTTTTTCTTCCTTCTTTGAAAATACACTCTTATTTTCTACCTAGTGTAATGTCATCAGTAGTTTACTCCATCTTCACAAATGTTACCATGCTGGTTAACAAATTACGTTCTTTTTTAATTGCCCTTGAGGGGATTGTTCATTAAAATCCAAGACAGACATACACTTAGTTATTTGTACACTAAAACTGTATTTAAACAGACTTAGCCTAAGCCGTCCATTTCTTGATAGATAGTGTTGTGTGTTATTACTGTTATCAGAAGATCAGCAGACCCTCACCAGATATGCCTAGAGCTCACTCTGTCAAGGAGAAGGCAGCTATAGGGACAGTAGTGGGCAAGATTACAAGTCTAGTGGTTTGTGGATCCCTGTATTGGATACCTGTTCATATTTATTGCTGGGCATACTCGCATTGACTTGAGAACGGGCATCCTTGTGAGTGTGTGCACACTTTGTTTATATATCTGTCTGTGTACCTTGCTCTTCTTTTGGTCTCATGGCTTCGTGCTATGCAGAGGAGTTTCCTACTTTTTTTCTATTGTTTATGAATATCAAACAAAGTCCAGTGATGCCAAGGAAAAAATAACATATAACTTAATTCTCTGTTATGGGGGTTTTGTTTGAAGTCCTGAACATTTCATCTACCTCCCTATTGCCCCGGGTTAATAATTTAATCGTCATTCTTGATAGGTACTTTATATTGCTTCCATCAAAAACAAACTGTCTGACACTTGTGCATGGTGGGGCATCTTCTAGAATCCTCCTGTTCACACTTTCACCTACGTTAAAGCCTAAGCAATGGGACAATTCCCCACTATTTTCATGCATTTTTGCAGTGGCCTGTAAAGTTGCAGTGTCTGTTAATGACTGCTTTGGTGTTATATGCTTTATTTAAAAACTAACATATTATTGCCTCCTTTGGGAATGTTTGTTCTGCAAGATTATCTCATAAATAAAAGTGCATTGATTTAGAATGTGTTCTATGATCCTGCGCATGTTGATATGTTCTAATGGTAATGAGTTCACAGAAAATACCCAGGATGGAGAATTGGGATCAGAAGTAACTTTTCTTTCTTTCTCACACATGCATTTATCATCCAGATAAAAAAGCAATTATGATACAGATGAAAACTTGCTTAGCATCCCATAGGTGCTAGTGCTTTAGGAACAATGGGACCCTGGCTTCGGAAGTCTTCGCCTGGGGGAAGATACAGGTTTTTGTACGCCATCTACAGGTTGAACATCAAGGAATACCTGGCTGCCCAACAAAATGTAGCTAGGCTGATTAGTTTACAAATACGTGGATTTTAGGTTCTCAGTGTCGTAAGAAAACATTTACTCACATAGAGGATCAACACAAATGGTGATATATTACCTCAGTATCCAATTTCTAGTTTAGATAGCAATCACTCTGATAAAGATACGGTCATGGACTCCTGCTTCGGTAGCTGAGTATGAGCATACACATTTCACAGACTATTGTATCCTGTGCCCATATTTAAACCCGGTTACTTGTTCAGTAACAAGCTAAATCAAGTACCAGGTGCAATGGCTTAGTTTTTTGTGGACCCTCTGTGTCATGCTTCATCAATAAGTCTCATCCTGGGCCTTAAAAACCAAGATGAGCTTAACCCTTTTTAGGGAGCACTTAACTCATATTGTGGAACGGGTATTGAAAAGATAAAAATGCTGTGTGATAAGCCTGTAATCCCTTTATTATTGGGTATCTCAGGCAAGGTTAAAAATTATGAATTGTAATTGTACATAGGGATATTAGTAGCCTCACTCCTCGTGAGCTGTGCACACAAGCGGGAAGACAGCAGGACATAGATAGGTTTGTCAGTGACATGGCACCCTTGGCATCCTATTGACTACATGGTCATGTCGGTCCCACCTTCCAAATAGAGGCAAATAGCCAATTACGCTTACAGCACTAATGCGTGCTCCACTCATGAGGCAAATTAGGACCCCATGATTATATATGTCCTTTTACTCACACAGACATTAGGAACAGGACTACATATTAGAGCATAACAGGATATTTTTGAGTGTACTGATGAAATCCTATCGCCCTAAGAAGGCCAATAGAAGAGGCTGAAAGATGTGGACGAGAGAGGTGGGAGCCTTCATTTTTTTCCAAAGAAGAGCAGGAGACTGTGGAAAATCCTGAGGTCTAAATTTTAAGGCCAGAGTTGGCACATGAGTAGTGGAAGATTTTGAGTCGGGACAAAAGTAACAGTTGGGTGACAAATTTACAGAAGAGCTTAAATCTCAAAACCTTGAAAGTCCCTACAAAATAAGTTTTAGACCTGGCTGATGGACTCAGTAGGGCCAGAACTGGGCTGGCTAAAAGATCTAAAGATATAAAAATAAGGAGCCAAAACTTGGAGCTGGATGCTAGTAATTTCATTTCTCCATTCAATTTAAAAAAGAAAACCATAATCTTCCAAAGACTTTATCAAACAGTGTGGTACTGGCCCAAAAAATCATCAATTTGCAAAAGAGTAACTACCTGTTTTCTTGTCCTCATTCTCATTGAATAATTGAGAAAGGCATAGGCCCTAAACCAAGCTAGCCACCGTTTATTTCAGTTTGATCAATATTTAGATATTAACCTTGCCCTTCTGAATATTTTTTTACCCTTTCCTTACAATGTATTTGTAAGGTGGTTGCATTATCATACATTGTTTTAAACTTTGTTTGATACCAGTTCTGTTTGTAATTGTTGTCTTTTATCTGGCATGCATGAAATGCTCTGGTGCCTGAACTTCTTTAAATGAATACTTGCTTAGATGAAGAGGACAGGTTTTCTGCAGTAAAGAACTTTCATTTTGACTTCTCCACAAGAGGCACATGGCAAGGCAGAGTGTTGGTAGAGAATGCCTGAGATCTGCACTAGTGTGGCTGGCTTGGCTGTTTATGTTGTCTATCTGAAGCGTTGGCATTTCTTCACTAGCACAGACAATTCTAATGATGAATGAGTTCAGTTCTTTGTCTTTGTCCTTTGCTTCATAAAATTGTTACTATCCAGATTTCTGAATAAATATCTCCAAATCTTTTTCTTCATTGTTTTGTCAATAGTCATTGTTCAGTAGCTAAAAGTGTTTTCCAGACTAACTCTTGAAACCAGTTAACATAGCTTCACAGTAAATCTGATGTGGTTACTTCCACTTAAGCCTGTATCTCTGACAAAGTTAATGAATCCCTCACCCAGCGAACTAAACTACCACATGGGATGAAGCGATGAGGCAATGGCTGCATTTTATTTTTCTCTTTCGATAGACAGATCTGTTTGTCCGTCCATCCATCCCTGATGGACAGCTTCTGTTATGAGATCTGCAAATGTAATAGGTCAGGAAAAGCTGAGCCAGAAATCTGGTTTAATGGATTCCTAGACAAGGCAGAGCAGCTCTAATGCACAGATCCATTTTGGGAGAATGTTGTCTTTCCCACATCTCAATAAATAAAAGGAAGCAGGTGATAAGTGGCACTTAAAATCCTCCTGAAAGCAGTGTTCCATAATTAAACGTTCTTGACTGGGTTAATAAAAAAAAAAGGACTGAGTTTTGAGATGGCATCCTTGAATGAGGGATCTCAATGGGTTGCTTTGTCTCTAAACAAGAATATCCATGGGGAGGGGCTTTGAACAATACGTCTCTGGCCGATCTTCGTTCTTCATGGAACAAAATGGTTTTATTGGGTGGAAGGAAAATGTGATTGTGGTGCTTATAGTGTATTACCCTTACCTCTTAAAGACGCCTCCTAGATTTACAAATGAATTCCCGGTAAAAAGAAAGTTTTGAAAAAAATGACCAATTGCTTGAGGCTTATGCTATCTAGTTACATGCTGAAAAATGTGGTGGTCATTGAAACCAAGAGAAATCTCTTCAAATATTGCAACCATTAAGGTATGCAAAACAAATATGTTTTCAGCAGAAGAATTCATAAAATCAAAAGCCAAGACTACCATCACCTACCTTCGCAGGCTTTCAGGCACATTGGTAGCTAATAACCAAAGGCTGGGGGCAGCCAACTCTAGGAATAAAGAGCCTTCCACCAAGTTTGACTCTCTCTGCCTGTATTGATCACATTTCTGGCAGCTAGCTCTTCATAGTCTGCTTATTTGGTTCACCTTTTAGCTTTAAGCACCTAGATCATTTCTTGCGTGAATGGAGTGGTTGTTTGCAGCATAACTGTACCTCAAGTAGAGAGCAGCTTCCTCTTCATCAAGTGCTTGTCTTCCTGATTTCTGAATCTGTTCATGATAGCAAAATCTTTGTCAGGTTCTAGTCATAATCCCTGCCAATCAATATATGTTACTTTCTGCGATTTCCTCACATACAAGAATGTTGCTTTGTTTGATAATGTCTTCTGAGGATTTGAGATGTCTTGTGGCATCCTTCACTGGATGGCCCCTTTAAACAAACACTTGCAAGCATTATTTCATGTGTGTTGCAAATTTTTACTTCCATTTTATGAGCCTGGCCCTGAGTCTGTTAGTTGCATTTTCCCAAACCAAGTCCTCTCTTGCCTTCTTGCCACCTCACCATCCACTTCCCCTCATCCTTGCATCTTTGCTTCCCTTTTACTGCACCGTGTGCACTTTTGTAAGTAAATTCCATGTGGCTGGAATCAGCTGCCATTTATCGCTTAGTCAGAGCACCACAGTTTAGATTGAGACAGAGGACCTACATTTGAATAGGTCTCGACCTCTACCACTGTACTCCAACTGTAACTGAGTAGTTAACAGCAGTTCCTGCTGTTGCTGTTCTTCACTCGCCTCCTCAGCTTTCAGGAATGGAAGATTTGAGAGGAGCCATCCCAGAGAAGTTTGTATGCAGATGTGATCAGAGACCTGTGGGCAAAGAGGACTTTGAGTGCTTGGTATGATGGGCCTAATGTACTGGAGAAACCGCCAGAGGGGAGAGAGTAGAGTGGAAGGTTGGATAGGTAGAGAAGTGAAGAGGGGATGGGATAGAGGTGAGGAATCAAGCTGTTTTCCTTGGAATGAGTTGCAATATTTTATTTACTTGGGTCTGTAGTTACAGGTCTCCTGCCAGACATCTCCATGAATGGAGATTGTCCTTTACTGTGCTTAAAAGACCCAGTATAGGGGCAGGAAAAGTAGGAGACGATTGCACAAATATCACAATTATGTCATTGTCTATGGAGCTTCCTGATTAGGCAAAACTGTATATAGAAAATACCTCTAGTAAATTAAATAAACATGACAAGCTGTGAGGTTATCCTTGAGCCTGTATCTTCAAATGCAACTGACAAGATATTGAGGGAGACCAGGGTGAGGAACAATGTGCCAAAGTGCAAAATATTAAAATTGTGGTTCATGTCTTAATAGATTCAGGGTCATACATCACAATTTCACCCAAAGGCGATGCAAACCTAGTGGACAAATTTGCATGGGTCCTGTACTTTGGGATATAAGTTGCCCAGTTGATATGGAGATCACCAGATTAAGTACTGATGTGCAAGTTAATGTAATTCCTGTTGTGTCTGTAACTGGGTCTGTAATAAGTAACAGTAAAACGTATAAAATATTAATTACTGTGATATTTTATTTTCTACTGTGAAGGAGAAAGATTTGTTTCCTCTATTGTGTTGTGTGGATACACAGAGACGAGCCTTGAAGTTTGGCCTGTGTTGTGTACTGCCATGTCTATGGAGATAGGTAGCTTGTTGATATTGTTTTAAACTAACAAAACCACTGAAATTACCCAATTTTAGTTATCTCAAGTATCTATAATTTGTGCCCTACAGTAACTATAGCTAGTACTGCTGCAATACATAGTGTTGTCATCAATGATGTCATTTCAGAAGTTGCATTGATCTTATCAATGTTATCATAGAATATGACAATAATTATATACTATGTGAGGTAATTAGCAGAACAAAGGAGCAATACTGCACCCAAATCCCAGATCTCTCAATCTTGCGATTTGGCTCCTGAAGCCTTAGAATTCAGATACCTAAACTTACCAAAAGAATGTATAGATATCCTAAAAGAGGCAAGAAGACCCACAACAAGAGCATGGTATGCAGTAAGGTGGAAATGTTTTGTTTATTACTGTCATTCAAAAGACATTAATCCTATGCAAGCATCACTTCAAAACATTATAGGTTACATGCTTCATTTACCAAATGCAGGTTTGTCTTTCACCTCTATTAAATACATGTTCAAGGCATATGAGCTGCAGATTACACACTTTTGCATAGATCGCCATCTGGTGTTGGGCCCGGATGTTTGCAGTTTGTTTTTCCTCTTGGAAAGTCTTTGGAAGTCACGAGGTCGGTGACTCCTCCTTTGGTTCGTATTGCGCATGGGCTTCGGCTCCATCCTCAGATTGTTTTTTTCCGCCATCGGGCTCGGATGTAATACTTCGCGCTCCGGTTCCGAACTTTTCTAGTTCAACGATCGACGCAAAATCCTCGCTCATCGAGATTCTTCAGATAACAAATCTTCTTAATCACCTTCTCTTCGACACTTCTTCGATTCCAGTCATCGACGGCGGCCTTCGGGCCTATCCTGGCTCCGGTCTCAGCTGATGGAAAGAACTCCCTTCAAGAAGTGCCCTCGATGTGGGTCCAAATTCCCCCACACCGATCTTTATGAGGTGTGCAACCTCTGCCTCTCCCCTGAACACGAGGTTCGAGACTGTCCCGCCTGCAAGTCTTTTAGATCGAAAAAGACTATTCGAGATCGAAGGGACAGATGCAACATGGCGCACTCCTCGACCACCGCTCTAGTCGACGACGTCGAAAATCCGGGACAGCAGCACACCGAAGAAGATGACGACGACCTCGTCAGTGCTTCCGAAGCCGACGACTCAGATGTGGAGGACATCACCCCGGCGCAGAGGGTCGTGAGTACTATACCCCCTCCCACACCCGCGCCGATATCCAAAAAGGCTTCGGTCACGCCTTCGCCTTCAAGCCTAGGCAAGACCAAGGACACTGCTTCTAACACCCCACCTTCGGGCCCGGTAAAGAAGCCTATTAAGCCTTCCGGCAGCTCGGGCTCAAGCCAGCCTACCAGCGGTGCCGAAAAACACCCTTCGGCACCGAAGAAAAAATCGGCCTCCACCTCCACACCGAGCTCAGCACCAAAGCCCTCGGTGTCGAAACCCGGCCTCTCGGTGCCGACTAAACATCATAAGGCCCTCGGCGCCGACTCTCCCGTGCCGAAGCCTCTCTCAGCACCGAACAAAAAATCGGAGGTCCCAAAAAAGCACGGCACAGACAAGCCTAAAAAGCCGTAGGCCCCGAAAACCTCGGCGCCGACTGAACAACCAGTGTCGCAAGAACTATTCACACCGGATCCTCTGCAAAAGACACTTACCAAGGATCCAAAAACTGGACATTTGACACTGTCTTCAAAAAAGAGACATTTGGACAAACCAGCTCCACCTCCAAAGAGGAAGGACTGTGCTACCTCCCCTTTCAGAGTGCCTTCCCCACCTCCTCCACCTCCTCCACCCTCCCCACCTCCACCTTCTCCACCCCTGCCTCATCGCTCTCCGACCCTGTCTCCAGACCATGATGATCAAGGGGACCCTTACTACGATCCAGCAGATGTGCCACAAGACCCCACCCCTACTGGATCCCCAGACCCATGGGATGACTATAACAATCCAGACATCCCAGATGTCCCACAGGATGACCTTTATCCATCCAGGCCATCCCCACCAGAAGACTCGTTAGGTTTTCACCACCTACTACAGAGAGCGGCACATTATCACGGGGAAGAGCTACATACTGACCCAGTAGAGGAAGATTTCCTCCTAGACACCTTTGATACTGCACATAGGTCTACTGCTATACTACCTATGCTAAAAGGAGTAATCAAACATGCCCCAGAGGTTTTTAAAGACCCAGGCATGGCTAGGGTCCTAAACCCACGTATAGGGAAAAAATATAAAGCCGCCCCCACAGATCCTGCTTACATTAAAGGCCCTGCACCACTGGATTCCTTGGTGGTATCTACAGCTAGGAAGAGATCAAATTCTCAGGCGTCAGGTGAAGCACCACCACCTGACAAAGAGTCCAAGCTCCTAGACGTGTCAGGGAAGCGCACTGCGTCACAAGCTGCCAATATATGGCGTATCGCCAACACTCAAGCGCTATTGGCCAGATACGACAGAGCGCATTATGATGAGCTAGAAACCATCATGCACCATCTCCCTGAAAAATACGGAAATAGGGCTAATGAATTGATTCAAGAGGGAAAAACCTTAACTAATACCTCTATACGCTGTGCCCTAGATGCGGCTGACACAGCCTCCAGGGCCATAAACACCAGTGTCCTCCTCCGTCGCCACGCCTGGCTAAGAGTTTCAGGTTTTAAACCTGAGGTACAAGCCTCCATATTAAACCACCCATTTGATCAACAACATTTATTTGGTCCAAAGGTTGATGAGGCCCTCGAGAAGATGAAGAAAGACACTGATACGGTGAAATCCATGGGAGCCCTACAGTCACACACTCCTAGGCGCTCCTTTTGCCGCTCTTCCTTTCGGGGCACGGGTAGAGGCTACTCCTCAGATAGCGCATCCACGTCCTACAAATCCCCTCCTCAGTCCACCTTCACAAGGGGTTATCAAAGAGACGGCTAAGGAGGCAATAATAATAAAGGCAGAGGCAAAACAAATACCGGCCGCTCTGCCACACCGCCTACCCAATGACTTTCCCCTGCTCCCTCCAGACCATCCCACTCCGGTCGGGGGCAGAATACAAAATTTCCTTCACGTCTGGAAGACCATCACCTCAGACAGATGGGTGACCCAAATTATTCATTCAGGGTACTGCCTAGAATTAACATCTACCCCCCCAAACATTCCACCCAGGCAACGCCCAATGTCACAAGAACATGCCACGTTATTAAAACAGGAAGTAATCTCCCTCCTGCAAAAACAAGCCATAGAGCAAGTCCCCATCAATCAGCAAAATTTAGGGGTCTACTCCCTGTACTTTCTGATTCCAAAAAGAGACGAGACTCTACGACCTATTCTAGATCTCAGGCCTCTAAACACTTACATACATTCAGACCATTTTCACATGGTAACCCTTCAACAGGTTCTTCCACTCCTCTCCCAGAACGACTTTCTCACCACACTGGACTTGAAAGACGCATACTTTCACATTCCAGTACACCATGCTCACAGAAAGTACCTCAGATTTGTAGTGGACGGGCAACACTACCAGTTCAAAGTGCTCCCGTTCGGGGTCACAATAGCACCAAGGGTATTCACCAAGTGCTTAGCAGTAGTGGCGGCACACCTCAGAAGACAGCACATTCACGTCTTCCCATATTTGGATGACTGGCTAATAAAAGCCACGTCCTACAACCAATGTGTGCACCACACCGCCGCTACAATCCAACTACTTCACCAGCTAGGTTTCACGGTGAACCACCAAAAGTCCCACCTGATACCATCACACACAAAGCAATACCTCGGTGCTACCATAGACACCTCAAAAGCCATAGCCTATCCCAATCCTGCCAGGATTGAAAACATACAGGCTCTGCGTCAAAAATTCATACCTCAACACTCTCTCCCAGCAAGAGTGTTTATGCAACTGATAGGGATGATGGCCTCTTGCATTTTCATAGTGCCTCATGCAAGACTCCAGATGCGTCCACTCCAAGAGTGCTTAGCGCGCCAGTGGAACCAGGCCCAGGGGCAACTGACAGATCTGGTGTTGGTGGACGGTTGCACCCATCGCTCTCTGCAGTGGTGGAACACCACAAACCTTTCCGAAGGTCGACCGTTCCTGGACCCGGTTCCACAAATAATCCTAACAGCAGACGCATCGCTCTCCGGCTGGGGAGCTCATCTGTTACATCTCACAGTGCAGGGCACATGGACGTCGCAACAGACGTTACTGCACATCAACCATTTGGAGTTACTGGCAATCTTTCTAGCCCTAAAATCCTTCCAGACGCAGATTTTAGGCAAGGCAGTCCTCATTCGCACAGACAACATGACTGCCATGTACTACATTCAAAAACAGGGGGGCACACACTCTCCACAGCTCTCTCAACTAGCACAGAGCATATGGAGATGGGCAATTCCGCAAAAAATCTTTCTCCTGGCCCAACACGTCCCAGGAGTACAAAACACCATGGCAGATCTGCTCAGCAGACAAACGCAACAGATCCACGAATGGGAACTTCACCCACAGGTTCTTCACCCGTTCTTTCAGAAGTGGGGGCATCCTCAGATAGACCTCTTCGCCACCCACGAAAACAAAAAATGCCCAAGCTTCGCTGCCAGATATCCACACCCATTGTCCAAAGGCAATGCGATATGGATGAACTGGTCAGACAAATTTGCGTACGCTTTTCCACCTCTCCCACTAATTCAATTAGTGGTGCGAAAGCTACAACAGCACTCCCTCACGCTCATCCTGGTAGCTCCAACATGGGCCAGACAACCGTGGTACACCACACTGCTGGAACTCTCGGTAGTACCACACCAAAAGTTACACCTCTCACCATGCCTCCTAACCCAGAACCATGGAGAGATCAGGCACCCGGACCCAGCTAAGCTCAACCTTGCAATCTGGCTCCTGAGGTCCTAGAATTCAGATACCTTAACCTTCCCCCTGATAGCATGAATATTATCAGAGAAGCTAGACGCCCTACTACTAGGGCATGCTATGCTGCAAAGTGGAAAAGATTTGTTGTTTACTGCCATAACAACACAATCAACCCTCTAAATGTATCCATACAGCACATCATATGTTACTTGCTCCATCTACAAAGGTGTAACCTAGCATATACATCCATTTGGTTACAGCTCGCAGCAATTGCTGCTTACTTACAAAACAGGCAGCACCTATCACTTTTCAGGGTGCCTGCCATCAAAGCCTTTATGGAAGGCCTCAAAAGAGTAATTCCACCCAGAGTACCACCCTCACCTGTCTGGAACTTAAATATAGTTCTCACAAGGCTGATGGGACCGCCTTTCGAACCATTGCATAAATGTGAGCTGCAATTTCTCACATGGAAAACAGCTTTTCTAGTGGCCATCACTTCCCTTAGAAGGGTTAGTGAAATACAAGCACTCACTATACAGGAACCTTTTCTCCAAATGCATCAGAACAAGGTTGTACTCCGCACTAACCCAAAATTCCTACCTAAAGTAATTTCTCCCTTCCTTTGAACCAATCGGTAGAATTACCAGTTTTTTTCTCACAACCTCAAACTGTTGCGGAAAGGGCTTTACACACACTGGATGTTAAAAGGGCCTTACTTTACTATATCCAAAGAACACAACCTTTCAGAAAAACCAAACAGCTATTTGTCTCTTTCTCTCCACCACATAAAGGCAACCCTATTTCTAAATCAGGGATAGCTAGGTGGATTGTAAAATGCATACAGATTTGCTACCACAAAGCAAAACAAACGCTATCTGTTCCCCCTAAAGCCCACTCTACAAGAAAGATAGGGGCTTCTATGGCTTTTCTAGGGAACATACCATTAGATGACATCTGCAAAGCAGCGACATGGTCAACACCGCACACTTTCACAAAACATTACTGTGTAGATGTGCAAACCAAGCAACTAGCTAGTGTGGGACAGGCTGTACTAAAAACACTGTTCCAAACCACTGCAACGGATGCCGGTGGTCGCCGCTATGGTTGGGTACTGCTATATAGTCTATGCAAAAGTGTGTAATCTGCAGCTCATATGCCCCGAACGGAATATGCTACTTACCAGTATGCATCTGTTCTTGGCATGTAGAGTTGCAGATCTACAAACGCCCACCCGCCTCCCCGGCTACCTGTATCCGTTCCAGTCTTTCTTATTTAGATACAACACACATGGGTTTCTTTACTGTTATTACTACGCTTCATCTTTCCCTGCTGGCGAAAAACAATCTGAGGATGGAGCCGAAGCCCATGCGCAATACGAACCAAAGGAGGAGTCACCAACCTCGTGACTTCCAAAGACTTTCCAAGAGGAAAAACAAACTGCAAACATCCGGGCCCAACACCAGATGGCGATCTATGCAAAAGTGTGTAGATCTGCAGCTCTACATGCCAAGAACAGATGCATACTGGTAAGTAGCATATTCCTTTACCGGACTAGCTGCATATCTTCAGAATAGAGAACAAACTTCTCTATTGAACATTCCTGTAATTAAAGCCTTTTTGCAAAGACTTAAGAGTTATTCCACCTCAAACACCTCGAGCACCGCCTACGTCAATGTGGAATTTAAATATTGAATCATTGCGTACATGCCAATTGTGGTTTCCATCACGAAAGCTCGCCTTTCTAATTGCAATTAACTCACTCAGAATAGTTGGAGAAATGTATGCATTAACTTTAGAAGCACCATTCTTTCAAGTACAGAGAGACAAAGTGGTTTTAAGAACTAACCCAAAATTCTTACCTAAAGTAATATCGCATTTTCACATGACACAATCCATAGAGTTACCTGTATTCTTACCTCAACCAGAATCAGTAGCTGAAAAAACATTACACACATTAGATGTCAAAAGCGCATTAATGTTCTAGATAGATAGAACATAATCTTTCTGTAAAACACAACCACTGTTTGTGTCATTTTCAAAACCACATAAGGGTAAAGCAATTTCTAAATCTGGTACTGCACGTTGGATAGTAAAATGCATCCAAACATGTTATGCCAAAGCCAAGAAAGCACTACCTATTCCACCAAGAGCCCATTCTACACACAAAAATGGGCTTCAATGGCATTTATAGGGAATATATCCATAGCTGACATATGTAAATCTGCTACATGGAATACTCACCATACATTTACAAAACATTATTGTGTAGATGTTATGGCATGACAATAAGCAAATGTTGATTAAGCAGTATTACGTACTTTATTTCAAATAAATTCACCAAGCACAAGTTGATCACCACTTACAGGGAGAACTGCTTTTTTAGTCTATGCTACGCATGTCTATCTACAGCCACACATGCCATCAAATGGTGAATGTTACTTATCCAGTAACCATCTATTTGTGGCATGTAGTGCTGTAGATCACATGCGCCCACCCTCCTCTTGGTGACTTGTGCTCTTTGCATTTATATACATATATCATACATTCACTACATGGTCATCTCTATAGCATATGCTATCCTTTCACTCCATCATCACCCGCCAAATGGAAAACAATCCAACAATGGAGTTGATTCGCAATGCAAGCCAGAGGAGGAGTCACTAAACTTGTGACTCAAAGAACTTCTTCAAAGAAAAACAACTTGCACACTTCAGAGCACAACACAAGATGACGGAATTATGCTAAGCATGTGAGTCTACAACATTACATGCCACAAACAGATGCTTACTTGGTAAGTAACATTCACCATCTCCACCCATCCATCCTGTGGGAGTCTAGGGCGATCACTGGCTCCCGTTGACACACGCAGAATCATGGAACCTTTTTTAAAAGTCTTAAAATTGGGGGGTCCCATGCGGACCCACAGTCATCCACCTGCACCTCCCCCCCACACACACACACGGTCCAGTGGGTCATGACACCCTAACCCTTCCCACTTATACTGCATTTTATTTATCTTTTTATTTTGAGGACACGGTTTGAGTAAAAACGTGTTTTGCTTTGTTAAAAAAATAATAATAGAAATAAGAAATTTACAAAATTGCCGTCTGTGAAGTACAACTAAGAACTGTTACCCTTCATTTAGAGGCTCCTGATTAAACAAATGACACTTGTAAGGGTGTAGCAATGTATTTGGGGCTGTTATTTAACTGCACTTGTGTACATAGTGGCTAATTAGCTGGAGGGAAGGAAATCAGACAGACGAGTCCCCCCCATTGAATAAAATCCATGTTTCTCAGCGTATAACAGATCCCTGGAACTACGTTTTTCTTAATCCACTGCTTTTTGTGCAGTAAAAGTAATCGTAGTATTGGGTGGGTGTGAGTGAAGACAGACTGAGATTGAGATGGAAGAGAGAAGAGAGAAAAGATATGTTGCATTTATGTGGGAGACTGAATTTCCAAACAAAATTGTGAACCTCACTGGATGGCTCCAAAGCACAACTTAAATGTTCTTCATTTACAGCATCCACAACGTCCGATTTAACTTTAGCAATCAATGGAGTTGTTGTTTTGAACTCAGTCTGAACGCTTGCTTCTACGATTATCAGATATTCCTGTATAAGGCTGCATCACTTTGTGTTGTCTATTTATTTTCAAAGCAGTACTCTTTTTCCCACTATCATACATCCAGTGCAGGCTTGTCATTTTTGGTAGGATCCCCATGTTTCTTACTGTGAAATTGGAATTCTGTGTCTGAAATAGTGTGATGGCCCATCACCCTTCTTGTCTTCTATAATGCATCAAGACTCGCCCAGGTACCATGCAATATGTTTTTGTGGAGATGTGTTGCTCACTTAGTTCTTTGTTATGTAATGGTGCTATTTGGCCCTTTATTCTTGTTTCTGGTCCATGGGATTCTTTGGGGACATTAATTGTCAGTGAAGACCAGCGGTGAACTAAATAGCCTGTACATCTGTTTACAGAGGGTTTGCTAAGTGTATGTTTTTTAAATTTTTTTTTAGATGGGGAGAATGTCAACATGCAGCAGCACGGGGGAGACAAAGCAGAACCACAAGGTGAATATTATTCCTTGAATATTGAAAATAACACGCTAGAGAAATCACATACATTGTGTTCCCTGGAATTAAGTGATAGGACTATGTCACAGGGGCGGCTCCTCCGCTATGGCGGAGGATCATCGCCCCACTGCTTAAAGGAAGAAAATGAAAAATAAAATGATAATAAAATACTTTTATTATTATTTTATTTTTCATTGACTCGGCCAAGTTTGCTTAATCTGCCAACTCTGGGGCAGGGCGGGAAAAGGTCGCAGTGTCACCAGCAGGGGAAGGCAGAGTAGTGGGCACTGAAAGTGTGCATATCGGTTTGGCCGGCCAGCCAAACCGACATGCACACTTGAATATCTCCAGGCGCTTCCTTGGACATATCTGCAGGGCTCAGGAGCACAGGCTCCCAGTTCCTGCTGCAGCATGAAACCATCCCGCTCCGCTCAGTCCCAGCACTTCTCTCATGCTGGGAGTAATAGCATGTGAGAAGGCCTGGGATTGCGTGGTGAATTGGGAGCCTGTGCTTTTGGGAACTGCAGTGCTGAGAGCAAGGTGCGGCCCGGGAGCAGAAGGTAAGTGCATATTTATTTTTTAATAATTTTGTATTTATTTATTTTTCCCCTTCGCTGCCCCACTACATAGAATGGGCAGCAGCCGCGACTGATATGTCACCAACAGTTTCGCCACTGCACTGTTTCCCAGTGAGACACCAGTTACAAGTTTAGAGTCCATGCACTGTCAAAGCATTAGTTGACAAAAAGGTGCATCGGTTGTTAGTCAACAAGCTGATGTCTCAGAACACAAATCTCATAAAGAAAGTTACATCTTTGATACTAGCAATGCCCTGACATTAATTACGCCTCACATCCATGGCCCCACTGTCACGATCTACCTGAGCTATTCACAATTCTAGGAAAGGCCGAAATTCTAGAAGCCCCACAGACTCCTCCTGAAGTTCCACTAATGCCCTTCCTTGTGCATACATTGCGGTATTTCGCCATGTTTTTGAAACCCTCCCCACCATCATCTCTCGCTTAATTAACATCTATACTCACAACCACCCAGTAGTTAATTTGTAATATAATAAGTGCCGGGCTCTAACCAGGAGGCCACTACAGCTTGTACCACGGATTGCCCCGTCATCGCTGCCAATGACAGTACCAAAACAACTGCTAACCAACTCTTTCACCTACAAGTGTGACAGTTGCGATTATTCCGGGTTCCTAGAGCTAACAGAATGGCTGAGGAGGCAGGAATTAGTATTTTTTAATGTATTTTGTATTCATAAACAACCGATGTTCTGCTCATCTCTAAATTAGATGAGCAGCGCCACCATGTGGCAGAGTGTCATAAGTGTGTGATGACAGTTAGGTGCCGAGCACCGGCTCAAATTAAGCACTGCAACCACCTACAGCAGTTGTATCAAGCCACCATGCTATGTGCTCACTATATTGCCACTTAAATCCGTAAATTCCACCCATTTCTGAATAGCGCCTGTACCCTATGACCACTTCCTCATCCTCTTGACATATCCAGATATTGGTTCCCCATCTGTTGAGCACTTACAAACTCTTTCTCTACACTCTTGCTTTCACAAAATTCAAATACTTAAACTCATATGTGCATGTGCACACACACTTGCTCTCTTAGCTCTGCATCACTAACTACTTCTCTGTGTTTTAGATATTTTTCTCCTTCTGCTCCTACATTCACCTCAGATTATTCCTTCTATCAATCACAGTAGCATAATTCACCTCCTTCTGTAATTGGCCAGCCACAACTATCCACTTTTCTACCCCTTTGCCCCTTTAATGATAAAACTCTACCCTGCTTTCAATCTGATACACTTTCTAGATCTAGCCGTTTCAACCTAAATTACTTCTCTGGTACTTCACCATTCCTCTTCCATAAACTGCTCCCCAGATAATGTTTATATCTAGATTGCATAATGGGTAATTGTGTAATATGGTCCAGTATTGCCACGGTGGGGTCCTGGTGATATTATAAACCACATGACTGAAGGGCGAGTGGTTTGTAAATGTCATCGCAACACTGAGATGGCAGTATAGGTCAATATTATACATTGGTACACGTCATGTAGTTTTATGTTGCATGTTTGTTTTTGGAGCAGTTGGAAAGTTGTTTTCTTAGAAGTGCAACTATGATTGGGCACTAATTGGCATTGGAATGTTTAGGCTTTGTTTACCCTTCTTGCATTGGTAATAAAACAGGGGACAAAGAATGAAGGTGACTGTGTGGCTGCAGCATTTATCACATAATTATATATTTACTGCAATTGCTACATAATTTGCAAATTTCACCCAATATGTTGTTTCTATCTCAGTTGGATAAAAAAAGTGACACCTAGGGGCATATTCTGAGGACCTATCGCAGAGTTATCGACACTTTACTGCAGCCAAAGTCGCGATACATTTATCGCTCCATTCACAAGCTGGTGCAAACAGCCGATATCACCAGTTTTTGGGCGATAGCATCCTCAAAAAACATCGCCACAGATGACTCTGGCAACTATCGCTAATAAGATGCAGAGTAGGCATTACCGAGCAAAAAACCGCAACAACACCACACCTCAACATTCTCAACGACCAGCCAGATTGGCAATAAGATAACAAAACATGCGATAAGGCTCGTTGGCAGCAGGAACGTAACACCTGCTCTGACCTGGTGCAAAGTCAGATGACAACAAGCACCAGACAAGGGAGCCCATACCACAGCCTCACCTGAAGACCAACAGATCCCATGGAGCCACTGATCATGCAGCTCGGAGCCCCAATAGTGCCACAACACCCACCGCCACCACCCCCAGGACCACCCCCCTCCTCCAGACCCCTCCCTGGACCACCACAGAGGTAGCGCGGACAAAGACAGCGGACCCTCAGGAAACGCACCAGCCTCACAGACCTAACACCAGACAATGTAATTGCCCACTACAGGCTCAAGAGGGCAACCATCCTACGCATCCTGACCATCATCGCCCAACAGGCTGACGGCACCAACACAGCAGACAACCAACATCCCACCTCAGACAAAGCTGCTGGCTGTGCTGCACCTGTTGGCCTCTGGTACCTCCCAACCAACAACCGCCAGAGTTGGATGAGTCTCACAGCCAGCCCCATCCGAGTCCATCACACCTGTCCTGGATGCCATCATCAGCCTGGTACTCCAGTACCTATACGTTCCCCACAATGCACATGAACAGCTGGAGACCAAGCTGGATAGCTGGATTCACGCACGTGTTGGGGGCAATCAACATCACACATGTCCTACTTGTGCCCCCTGATGACACTGCACACAATTACCTCAACGAAAAGCACATGCATTCCATCAATGTGCAGGCAACAGTTGACCACTGGGGAATCGCCACCAACGTCGTCGCCAACTACCCAGGCAGTGTGCACGATTCCACTTCTACCGACAGTCCATCATCAAACAGCGCTACCACGATGGCACCCATGAAAATGCACTGCTTGTTGGGAAGTACCAAATGAACACACCACACACCTCATCTCCACAACTATGCAACTCACAACACTGGGAATGCACACGTTACAAACTCACATACAACATGCCCAACAACCTGCCCACCCACCAGACACGACAGCACAACTCACTGTGGCAACCTGGGCTAACCATGTACATGAACCATCAACAGCATGGCACATCAGCAAAACAATAGCAGATTGTGGGGAGAGGTGGGAACCAGGCATGTGGGAAGGAGGCAAGTGACCCATGAATGAGAATGTACACAATGCCTAGTGTGGCGTGGATATGATGGCCAGACTGCAGTATGCAGACCACACCCATATCCATGTCGACATACACCGCTGGTGTATGGAGTGTAGTGGACAGTGGACGCAACCATGTCACCCCAGCCAGTGGGAAAGATCGCGGGAATGTAGCTTGTTACGTCCCCCCCTGTAAGCGTGAGCGGAGTGGACTGGCCTGGCGTATGCCAGGCCAGTGTAAGGGTGTGAATAGAAAGCACGTAGCCCTGGGCGTGGTTCTCTTCCAGAATGTCCAACGTCTCTGCCAGGGCGGCGCCTCTCACCCCGCCACGAGGCCGACGTCGTCATCGTGAGCGGAGTTGCCTGCGATCCTCTGCGCCTGCTGTACCCCGGGCCGCTGGTCCCCGAACCCGTCTTGCCTGCCCCTGCACAGCCAGGCCTCTCTGCTCACCTGCCGACACCGGCGTGTGTCAAGGAGGGTCCACCACGTGCCGATGCAACCTCCAAGCCCGAGGCCCACGACCTTGGCAGCCTGCTCAGACCATCACGGCCTCCTCGAGCAAGGCCCGCAGTCCTCCTCTCTCGTTGACGTACTCCACCGGCATACACAGCGGACAAGTAGGTCACACATTTGGAACTGAGTCTTGATTACACAGTGGCAGAGTACATATTTATGGCTGATTTTATGTCACTATACTCCCTTCGATGTGGTGCCACCAAGTCTGTGTATAGCATTCCAACCACTAGTGTCTGTGGGCCCTCGCGGACCACTGCCCTCGGCCCACACTGCGCTCGAGTAGGTTACACATTTGGAACTGAGTCTTGATTTCATCATGGCAGAGTTCACATCATTGCACGCCAGGAGAGGTGTAAGAGGAAGATGCGTTTCAGTCTGAAGGAAAAAAGGATCATCTCAACGAAGGTGACCGAGCACTACCAACAACTGCCCTGGTGTCACTAACTCTGTGCATCGCAAGCCAACAACACTTGCTTGTGGGGCCCCTGCTGACCGCTGCCTCCGGCCTACTCTGCGGTCGAGTAAGTTACACATTTGGGACTGAGTCTTGATTATACAATGTCCGAGTACACACATTAATGCAGAGTTTAAATCACCATACTCCCTTCGATGTGGTGCCACCAAGTCTGTGCATAGCATCCAAACCACATGTGTCTGTGGGCCTTTGATAACTACGCCCTCGGTCTACACTGCGGTCCAGTAGGCCTCCCACCAATCCAATCCAGTCCGTACCAGGCAGGACACGGCATCGTCGATGACTGAACACCCGCTCAGCTCTGGTGCTTCTACCTCTGTCAACCACAAGTCACCCCCACATGCCATTTCAACGTTGTGTTTTAGAGTTCCAGGAGGAGCTCGCTGAACAGTGGTTGGCCCACGGTGACCGCTGCCTCGGGCCTACGCTGCGGTCGAGTAGGTCACACTTTCAGAACTCAGTCTTGATTCATTAATGGCAGATTTGATATCATTGTACAGGCCTCATCGCAGACTGCATCCCCTTTCAGCTCCGGTGCCACTAAGTCTGTTCCCCGACATCCATGGACACTTTCTGGTTGACCTCTGGTGGCAACTGAGTCTATGGACTGGGGGTTGTCGTCATCATCATGTCTGTAATACTGACTTGGTGGCAAAAACGAGGCAGTAGCATTCCACTCCTCCATTTGCCACTTCCGGATGGCTTCTACCCTCTGCATCATGCCCTGGAGGACACCTTCCACTATCCCCCGCAACCCTCCGCCACATTCACCTTGGACATCGATGAGAACCCGCTCACCTCGCGTGGCCCTATCTCACTGCACCGCAAGTCACCGTCCAGTGGCGGTGTGCCTCTGCCGGCCGCAGTGCAACCAGGGCCATTAACTCTGTGCAGCTCAAGTCAGGGACCTTGTCTGCTGAGATATTGACTGGCCTATGAGATGATGGCCTTGGATCATCAACGCCATGTGTATGTGGCCCTCGCTGTCCATTGCCTCTGGCCTCAACTGGCGTCCACCAGGGCTCACACATCAAATCAAGTCCTGACACGCACTGATGTTGCATCACCGCAGGAGGCACACGCCACCACCACCAGGACCACCTTCAAACGCCAACTTAGTCAAAAGTGTCTTACTGCCAGACTACCAGAGTTGCTCACACCTGTCGTAGATGCCATCATCTGCCTGATACCCTGCTCAGCACTACAGGTGCCACTAACTCAGCGCACCACAGCTTATGGACACTTCTGTTTGCTCATTGGGTGACCTCTGTACTTGCTCCGGCTACCACCATGATGCTCCGCAGTTGTCTCTGTAATGCTGGTGTTTTCTGTTTCCGTTTTAATGGTGTTCACTGTTGTAGTTGTTGCCAGCACCAACCACTCCTTGCGGGCTGGCTTACACTCACCCCACACACATCCAACACAGGCGTCACTGTCATGTGACCCTGCCAATAAAGGGGCCAGGCGTCCGTGCCCATAGCCAGTCGCACAAACTATCTGTGAGTGTCCGTGTGGTCATAATGTATGCATGAGGGCCCCGGGCCCTACAACATTACATTGTGCTGTGCACAGCATACGCAACCATGTCCCCGCTGGCAGCGGGTAAGACCTTGGACATGTAGCTTTGTCGTCACCCACTCAATATGTAAGAGGAGTGGACTGGGCCGTCGAACGGAGGTCCGGCGTGGGTGTGTGAATTATTATTCCGGGGCTCTGGGCGTGGATCATTACAGGACATGTGCAAATGCATGTGTCTCTGTCGCAGTGTGGGTCTCCTTTGTGGGGTGTAGGTGGTCCCTGATGGGACTTAGACACCCACGTATATGGTCCAGTTTGGCTTCCATGAGCTCTGACCCTACCCGCACCTATTCGGCCACCTCCTTTTGGCATTCTGACACCTGGCATTGGAATGTGATGTGTGCCTCGGTGGAGTGTTGGGAGCCAGCTGTGGTGGTGGGTGCTTCCTGCTGTGTGGTCTGTGCAGAGGCTGGAGTCTCCTCTATGTAGCTTGACTGCCCTGCTCCTGGGGGTGGGTTGCCTAAGATGTCCATGAGCTGTTGAGCGTCGGTGTCGGAGGTGTGGTGGTCCTCTCCAGCATCATTGATGAGTTGTCTGGTCTGCTCTGCTGGAGGTGTTGTTTGTCCCTCTGCAATGTGAAGGGGAGATGCATGTTGACATTGTGTTGACATGTATGTTGGCGCATTGTTCTTGTTTACATGCAGACTGTATGACAATGTACATTGTGACTGTTTGGAGGTGCTGAAATTTCAGGCGGGACAGTGGACATTTGGACAACATGACAGATGTGAGCTTGTACACGTACATTTCAGTCTCACAGTTTCCTGCAATGTTAGATGCGATTGGCCTGTTTCTGCACATGGGCGGACCCAGTTGTGTCCTCTGTTCTGCAGTGTCGGTGTTGCACTTTGTACCACATTGTCGTGGGATGTGCTGTGATTGCTATGTGTGTGTGCTGCAGTGTGCCACAGGGATCAGGGACATGACCCAGGGTCTTTGTGGGTGTGTGGTGTGCTACATGTAGTTGTGCATGTGTGCCATTGTGCCCGTCACCCCCCGTTTCCCCAGTCCCTGGTCGTTACTCACCCTGTTGATGTTGTGTCAGGTCCTATAGAGCTGTATCCAGACTCCAAACTCCTTGTCCCGTCTCCACCCTGATGACTGTGGCCTCCATTTGCTCCTGCTCCTCCTGTGGCGCACGACTCCCACCTAAAGTCGCCGTTGCTGCCTTCCTGTTGGCAACGGGTTTGTGCTTGCGTTGGCTTTTCACATCATGCCTGCGCCTCTTGTCCTCCTCCATAGACCTCCTCGACACTCCGACTGCATTCACGTTTGTCATATTGACTTTCAGTGGATGGTAGTGTTCTGTCACCTCTGTGACGCTAATCTGGTTTTCCTGCGGACTGCACCCCGTCTGCCTCTTCCTCTTATCCTTGGCCTTCCCCGACCACGAGGTTCCTTGCTTGTGGTCTGTGGGGCTTGTGGGGTTCGCGTTGGCCTCTGCACTTGGTCCGGGTGCATCCATGGTGCTACTCTGTTTCTTTTTTTCTCCCTTTTTTTTTAGTTGCTTTTATAGTGCATTTTGCCACATGACGCATGGGAATTGCAGGCCTGTCGCTGGTCTTCGCTGATTTTTGTATCGCGATTGGCCTCATCGCAGCTTTTTTTGCGTTCGTGTTTTACATTTTTGCGGCATAGTGTTGACTTTATCACGGACATTTGACGTGTTATCGTGAGCCTATTGCATGGTACCTCCGGGTTGAGAATACCACGTTACCAAGGTGTTATTTTCCGGCGATAGACTGCAATGTGCAAAGTTAAGCTAATTTTGCCATGTTTATCACACGTTCTTGAGAATATCCCCCTTAATGTGCAACTAGCTTGCATTTTTTCCTAGCGATGGAGATAACTTTGCAAATAATTTGGTTATCTATGCCATGTAATCCTAGTAGCCTTGGCAACATTAAAGGTCTGCAGAGTGGTTCTGAGTTTGTCATTAAGTATTTCCCCTATTTCATTTTTTCCTGTAAAATATGGATTATTTTATATCCCATTCTGTTGTGCAAGAAAAGCACAAAAACGTACGTACGTCTGTCTTTCTATCTATCTATATCTAGCCATCTTTCTATCTATCCCACCAAACCACCCTCTCTCATTGAAAGGCTGATCTTTAACGCACATTGTACATAATCCACAATAACCTGTACAAAGACCTGCTCTTAAGTGATGTGTCATATGTACACACTATATTATCTATAGTACTCTTCACACCTTCTCGATTTCTCTACCTGTCAGTACAGTCAATTATAATATACTCTTGCTGAATAATGAAAGTTTAGTCATAAGTGATGCTCCCCTCTCCCTGCTCTTATCTTACATTGCAGGTCAGTGGTAATCAGCTGTCCTGCAACTCTACACAGCCCACACTAGACACCAAGCAGAAAAGTGTTATCCTAGGCCCTTCTTATTCTCCCTTTGTGCAAACGTTTTTGATGCTTCACTGTTCCATGTTTCCCGGGACTCAGATATACTTCTTCTTTAAGCTTTAGAGACTTGTTCCAAGCTGTTAAGGCTAACTGCCTTGGCAGCATAAGATACTGAATGATCACATGTTGCTTAATGCAAAACCATTCACCTTTTCCTCTTCCCATGTTACTTTGGGGTTACTTTTTGTGAAGTGTGGATCACTGTCAATATCATGTTGGTTGCTACCTCTCCGCACTGCCACTAGTTCCAGAATCCATCTCATCACGCTTTTCGCTCCACCAAGACCTTAATTCATGATCTAAACTGCATAAAACACAACAGCTCATCAAACGCACTCTGATCAACCTTTCTAGACTCACTGACCCTTTCAGACTTCCTGCAAGCTAGCTCACCGTGATTATCTGTTTCTAATTAACATATTTCTTATTCCAGTATTCAAATTATCCACAACCTTTCTTTCACTTCTTACCCCCATTCTTTACCTTCTCCATATGGTGCCACCCTCCACACAGTTAGTTGCCTCCTAAAATTTAAAACTAAGCATCATACTGTTGGACTTGGCCCTTTTGGGAGGTTCACCCCTAAGCTTTTTGCCTCTGGTGTTGGTGGTTTTAGGCCTCTGGGCACTTTAGCACTGTGGTCCAGTGTAAAGTTGGTGCGCTTTCTGTGTGCATTTGGTAAGGAATGCATTGGGGATTCCCGGGGAACAACCTTTACAACGCAACTTTTACAACGCACTACCTTTACAACGCATTTTTTACAACGCATAATCCATTACAACGCATGACATTACAACGCATGACACTACAACGCATTTTTAAAAACTACCTTTACAACGCATTCCATTACAACGCATACTACCATTACAACGCATACCATTACAACGCATAATATTACACTACACTATCCAACACTTACCCTACTGTTGCACCCCCTGGAGTTAGAATAGTAATTTTTACCCCTATACTATCCAACACTTACCCTACTGTTGCACCCCCTGGAGTTAGAATAGTAATTTTTACCCCTATACTATCCAACACTTACCCTACTGTTGCACCCCCTGGAGTTAGAATAGTAATTTTTACCCCTATACTATCCAACACTTACCCTACTGATGCACCCCCTGGAGTTAGAATAGTAATTTTTACCCCTATACTATCCAACACTTACCCCACTGTTGCACCCCCTGGAGTTAGAATAGTAATTTTTACCCCTATACTATCCAACACTTACCCTACTGTTGCACCCTCTGGAGTTAGAATAGTAATTTTTACCCCTATACTATCCAACACTTACCCTACTGTTGCACCCCCTGGAGTTAGAAAAGTAACTTTTACCCCTATACTATCTAATACTTACCTTAAATGCAATTTAATATTATGCGTTGTAATGGTATGCGTTGTAAAGGTATTATGCGTTGTAATGGAAATGCGTTGTAAAGGTAGTTTTTAAAAATGCGTTGTAGTGTCATGCGTTGTAATGTCATGCGTTGTAATGGATTATGCGTTGTAAAAAATGCGTTGTAAGTGCATGCGTTGTAAAAGTGTGCGTTGTAACGTCATACATCCGGATTCCCTGATTAAGTGTGTCAGTGGCAATTCCTGAGTTGGGAGGAGCAGCGCGGTCAAGTTTAGTATGTATGAAATTGCAAGAATAAATGCTGCACAACTGTGTGCGCAGATTTATTATGACTATGGGAGAAATGCCACTTTTAGAAGTTGGCATTTCTGTGTGCTACGTGTCTGTCTGCCTGATGTGAATTGCATTTCGGGCTTGTGAGTGACAGGGGCTGGGAGTTTTCTGTGGCTCCAGGAGGGGCAGAGTGAGTCAGCGCTAGGGTGAATGGGACATCTTCATTGGGAGTAGTGGGAGGGGTAATCCCCTGACTCTGAATGGGACTGTGCCCAGCCTGGACAATGCTGGCTCTGCCCCCTGTGGTGTGTCTGATCACCTAGCACCCACCTGACAAAGGGCAAGAGGAGCTTGGAAAGCAAAGTGCTCCAAATCCCCCCTGTACCAGTTGTATCTGGTTCCCCCATTCCCTGTACTACAGACAAAAGAAATGCCTGGTATAAATATAGGGGCTGTGACCCCATGTTCTGGGTGTACTTGTTTCTGAAACTTGCTGGGGCGTGCTGCTGCTGGGGCCTCCCTAAGCCCAACATTGCCTCCTTGATCCCTAAGGACTTGCTGGGACCTCTTGCACCCTGTGAGTGCTTTGCTTTTAATATGCCATGACCTTCAGGACTTCTTGTTGCCTTTGCACCCTGTGAGCGCTAGATTCTTATTTTCTCAGAGGATAGAGGAGCGTGGGCTGCGCAGCGCTGAGCTGTCGTCCTTTTAGAGGGAATCCCGATGTGAGGGAGTCCCCCGTGATGCTGATTTAGGGGCGGGTGCCCACCCCGCATTCTTTTCATGCCGAGCGGGAGCCTACCCCGCTTTATAAGTATTCGAAATGGCGGGTGCCCACCCCGCAGCGTCGACCTTTTGATTCGGTGGGTGCTCAAATCGCCACTATCTTTGTGTAAAACGGGAGCCTACCTCGTAATGGATGAGAGTCACCATCGTGGCCCGGAGTGAGGAAGACGCAGCCGACCCGAAAGCCAGGCGCGTCTGCCTGGTTGTGGGCGGGGCCGGTATCAGGAGGTTGCCGCTAGCCCGAGCAGGGCTCGCGGAGAAGAGGTGAGCCGTTGTGATGAGGCCCAGCGGGGCGGGGAAAAAGGCTGCCAGTGGAGGTGGGGCTTCCGTGATGTGGAGGAGAGCCCTGCGTGCCTTTTAAAATGTCCGGAGCCTCGCAGGCTCCATGCCCAAGTCCCGGTCCCAGGAGAGGGACCGGGCGAAGAGCCAAGTGCCAGCATGGCTGGAAACAGAGTCCTGCCCAGAGCTGATGAGTGGGGCTTCTCAGCTGTTCTTTGTGGTGCTGATCGAGGCCCAGAGCGAGTCCTTAGTCCTGAGTGGTCCCGCCTGACAGTGGGCCGCTCAAACGTGGGACACATTGTTTTAGGGCCCCCGGGGGGTACAGAGGACCCAGCGGTGCCCGTGTCCCTTTGTTTGGCTATGTTTTTACAGTTGCCCCGCTTGTCAGTGGGCAACTGCAACGAGGGGAGCAATCTTATTTAGAGAGGCCCAGTGGGGCTGAAGAGGCACAGATGTGCCAGGGCCCCTTCCCTTTGTTTATTTCCAGCTGCGCCGCCCCAGCGCGGACAGCTGCAAAGTTTTGCATTCTTGGTTAGTGAGTCCCAGTGGGGACCCACTCTCAGGGCACAGTGGTGCTACGGCTTTTTATTGGAGTCACAGCTGCACGGCAATTAGCGTCAGCTGCAACGTTTAGGCCAACATTTCTTTGTGGGCATTGTGAATGAGATAGGAGTGAGATGCACTCCTCTGCCCCAGCGCAATGGCGCACTTGTGAATTCTGCTGCATTGGCAGCTACCCTGACATTTGGGACATAGGGCATTTGAGCCCTTTGAGAAGGCCAGTTGGCCAGGGGGACTGTGAGGTTTGTAGGGCTCCAGGCCCTAATGTGATTTATGTGGTGCTAGGAAATGTGATTTACGCACTGTGATTTATGCCTCTAGTATTTCTGTTTAGGAGGTTATTCCCTATTCTAAGAGTTCTGATTATGAGGTTACTGCATAATGTATTTATGCTTGTGAGGTTATTGTCTAATGCGTTTAGACTTATGAGGTGATTGCATAATGTATTTATGCTTGTGAGGTTATTGTCTAATGCGTTTAGACTTATGAGGTTGGTGCAGAATGTATTTCACGCCTAATGTGATGCTGCTTGCATAATATGATTTATGTTGCAGGAGATGATGCCAAGTACAGTATTTTGCCAGTAGTTACTGGTTGTGTTCTATATTTATTATTGGTTCTACATTTATTATGTGTACTTTTGATGGTTCTGACAGTGGCCCAATTGGCCCTGTCATGTGTATATAATCCCCTGTAAACATTGCCTAGTGCCAGTTGGCACAGTGTATATTGTGTGATTACTAATATAATGTGTTTTATGATAATACAAAGGCTATTTTTGATATAGCCTTGTGTGGAGTTCCTTTTGTGGTGTGCCTAGGGTGCTATTGCTGTGGGTGTGTTGTGCAAACGCTTTACACATTGCCTTCGGGATAAGCCTGACTGCTCGTGCCAAGCTACCAAGGGAGTGAGCAGGGGTTATCTTTGGCATGTAACCCTTGCCCTGACTAGAGTGGTGGTTTCTGCCTGGCTTTGGTGCAAGCCTTAGCCAACCAGAAATCCCATTTCTAACACATACCAACCGCCAAAACGTTATGTGCTATTCTAGGATATGTAGGTATGTTCCTTATTGCATCCTTTTTTAGATCTGACCTTCATCTTCTTGTAAAAGCTACCACCAACTTACGCAACATCTCAGCAGTGGTAGAGTTCAAGGATATTTGCATCCAAAGCAGATTGACCCCACGACAGGAGAGCAACATTTGCTACTCGAAGTAGCACTCTGACATGGTCTGCTTGTGTGACATTACGTAGTCTGCTAACCTGGCCTTACATCAGAAAATACCCAGTTGCCAAATAGCTCCTAAGCATTACATCATTGAACGTGTAGAGGACTACTTGTCCCCACCCCTAACCAAAGTCTATGTCTCTTGCTCTGATAGGATCATGAACATTGCTTGGACTCTAATGTGAGATATTAGCTGCAACTGCAATATGTTACCAGCATCTCCCTCATCTGTGGTTTAAGTCATGATAAATGGTATTCACCCGTCTTGCTATCTTTTTTCCTTTTTGACCCTTTTCATTTGTTTGGAGAAAAGTGCTTCATTTTGATGATGAAATTTTAAATAGTGAAGAATGTGAGGCCCAATATCTTATAGAAGGGGACTATCCTTGTGCCTGAGCATATGAGCAATGGTGAAATATTGTTACAGTTGCCGTTGGCGATAAATGCAATGAATAGGTACACAGTCCATTCCCAACATTAAGTGGCCTGAACAGTAATGGGATGAGTAGGCATCCTCTATCCCAGTGATGGATCTTGTGTCCCAACATGTTAACTGCAGTAGACAGAATGAAAGTAAATCTACCAGGCTTCTCCGGTTCTGAACTGACAGTTTGCACCTCCACTGAGGACAATGTGTTTTTTGTGTGCAATTGTGTGTCTATATCCTCTGCACTGAGTTGAGGGTGTGCCATGGCGCAAACCAAAACAGTGCACCTGATGGTTAATTGGGGCCCTGGTATTTAGTTTAACACCCTACTGCCTTATGTGAGTTGTAGCACTGGTTCACTTCACCTGATCCAATTAACTAACACAATTGAAATATGTTGTTAAGGAAGATCCCATGACTAGAGCATTGCATCCTTGTTGACATGGACAAATCGGGTAAACCTTACCTTGTGAACACATACTAACTAGTGACCCTTACTCTATGGTTCTAATAACATGGTTCTAACTATATGTTTCTCTTTCTTTCCTCTTAAGTCCGACGCACTCTTCTGGAATGATGATCTGCAAGCAACAGCGGAAGCCAGTTTGATTTGATGACCTAATGCTGAAGACCTTGATTTTATGGGGGTGGAGATGTTTTTAATGTGTTCTTAAAATGTCGTGAACATTCATTTAGGGCAGAGAGAGTGGGGTTATGTAATGGAGTGATGATTGTCACAATCATTTAATGGAGAGATATGTGTGTGTGTGTGTGCCAACACATGTGGAGCATGTGGGATGTCTGTGTCCAAGACTGTTTCCCTTTTGCTCACTTCCATTTTGTAATCCCTCTGTGACCCCCCCCCCCCCCCATCCACCAACCAATTTCTCAGAGAAGCATCAGCCTGATAAATCTTTGAAAGGAAAGACGTGTTTAAGAAAAAAAAAATTGTGCGCTGCTAAGAGTGGGATGTCTTTAAGGTGTGCTGTGGGAGCACAAATCCCTGGAATTCAAGTCTACTATTTTCTTTTCCCTCGCTCATTTCCTACAAGACTTGATCAGCGCAGTAACTGTATTAGGCCACCTCTACCAGTGAAAGTCTGTACAGCAGCACCCCCTTGCCTGCTTTAAAAAAAAGAAAAGAACAGTAGTGACCACTTTGCTGGATGGCAGCATGCTTTTTTTAATAGCATTGATAAGGTACACTACCTCCAGTTGCTCATATCTTTTAGGAGTTCAGAGAATTTCCGTTTTAAAGCTCTTTTTGAGGGCATGACATTGGGTTTTGATGTCGTAGCTGAAGTGTTGACTTTTTAGGTTTTTAATTGTGCATCATCCCAGGGAATATACATTTTGGATAGAATAGTGTGAACTTTTATAAAATAGGCAGATTTCATATACATTTGTGTTCAATATTATTGCATCTGCACTTGTTTTGGTGATGATGTAAATGTTATCAATTTCAGTGTAAAGTTCAGATATTCTGTTCCAGAGAACTTCTGCCTAAGCTTATGAAAAACCATGTGTTCCATGTATGGCAAGGCCTGCAATCAGTCCCAGAGAAGGCAGCGTGAACTTTGCATTCCAGTTGCCCTGGATATCCCCCTTCCCCAAATATTGAAGCCTTTTAAGAATTAGAGGCATTTTGCTTCGGTAAATTCCTTAAGGAAATTAACATATGTCATCTCTGGGACTGTTGCGCTGCCTCACCTAAATTCAAATGTTAGTTGGTGTAATATTCATAATGTTCTTAATACTTTAATAGGGTGCAGAATTAAGGGCGCACAAGAAGTTCCTCAGACATATGTGTCCCAATATCCAACTTCAGCTAAATTGTTTGAGTCCAATTAGATTTCTGTTCAGTTTAGTTAGTTTTAGAGCTACAATAGTTTTTGACCGTTTAGAGCTGCTGCGGTTTTTAGACAGCTTTTTGATACAGGACATGTACTGTTAGCTCTTTTTGGGGCACATCTATCTATCTATCTATCTATCTATCTATCTATCTATCTATCTATCTATCTATCTATCTATCTATCTATCTATCTATCTATCTATCTATCTTCGCTCCTAACCAGAATCTTTTTGTATGGTACCAACCGACCAGACATATACAGTCGGCGGGGGCAAGACTACTTTTAGTGCCCAGAATTAGTACTGCGCACTGGGGCGGCCGCAGCTTCCACTACGACACCTCTAAACTTTGGAACTCTCTTCCAGTGGAACTTAGGAATGCCAGCTCCTTAACAGACTTTAGGAGAAAATTAAAGACCTGGCTGTTTCAGGACTAGGCGCCAAGTTTGCTTACTGCTGTCCCTAGCGCCAAGACACCTCCGGGTATTTGTGCGCTTTTAAAAATCTCATTAACATTAACATTTGTTATTTTAACTACAGAGCCCAAGGATTACCTAAAATCATGTAACCTTTTCCTCTCAGAAGGAGCAATTATAGTGTAATTACAATTTATTTCCCAAATTCTGTTTTTCCATTAACGTTTTTGCTATTCAGAACCTGAATACATTCACCGTACATCTTTTTAGTTTTTTTTTTTACTTTCTTAAATACATGTTCTTCACATATTTATACAGTCTTGGCAGTGGAGGTGTGGATTTAATGCATAGTTGATTCGCGAAGAAATAAAACAACTTCTGTGATACCTGTTTTTCAGTGTTTGTTGGTAGAGTTGTTTAGCAAGTAACTCCCATTATTGACTTCATCAGGATTACCAGGGCAATTGTAATCAGCTCCACAGTACTGCTGGTGGACATGTAGGATTTGAATGTTGACCCACGCACTTATACAAATCGCAAGAATTCAGTTTCTGTTTCAAAATTACCTTGTGCACGGTCATTGAAATTTAATGTTCAGGTAAACATATTTGTGTAAATAAACGAGGTTCCTGCCATGTTATTCCATGTGATATGAAGTGCCTTGCTCAAGGTCTAGTTTTTTGCTGTGACCTGCACTGCTCTTTTGAAGGGCCTATCTATGATTACCTGTGTGCCTAAGCTTTTGTACAAACAATAGAAAATTGGCTGTCGCATTGTATTTTCCTGTGCAATGACTCTGTTAAGGATTTTACAAAATGTTCCAATAAATGACTGACTTTCTCTTGCTAAAGGTTGAAATGAATGTAATAAATTTCTACCCAACTAAACTTTTGTGTCCGTTTTCTCAGGAAAAAAACTTTATCTGTGAATATATTTGCATGCAGAACTTTTATATTTTCCTTTACAACAGTTTTTTTTTAAAACAAAAGAAACAATAGTGAAGTTGTCCTGCACAGTCAACAAATATCGTACTTTTATGGAATTAAGCTCACCCTGATAGATGAAAATATGTCATTGGGTACATAAAATATATAATTATATCGCCAGTTAAATATTTAATGGCTGACCAATGACAAACTGTTTACTTCTGCCACTTGATTACAATAAATTGTTCCTTTAAGTTTTTCTATGAAGTCCACAAATCGATTTAATATTAACGTGACACAGATAATCTAAAACATGTAATGCCTTGGGAAAGTTTTTCTATGAAAAGCTTCTCTTTAAGCCTGCCTCTCCCTTTAAGAATCCCCCACTTCAGAAAAGGTAACCACTGGACACTTTTAGGGATAAATGTTTAAAAGGCAATTCCTTAGACAACAGGTGGAATATAAAACCTTTGTTAGGGTATTTAGACCTCCTGTGCACCCGTGATGTGTAGGATGCTTGCAAAAATCTCAGCGACTTGCATCGTATATGCCCCCATGTGAATTCCACTCTGCTACTCCAGACAGGTATCAGCTTTATACAAATAGAAGTTGGTCCTGTTTCAGTAGGAAAATAGCAGGTCCCCTGTGAAAGGGAAAGTAAGACCCATTGTGGCCTTGTTAAGCCTCATCCCTGACATGCAGCTTGATTTCTGTGCCATATCAAGCAATTGTCTCTTGTCTGGGCACATTCATCACATTGAGGACGTTGTACTGAAAAAAGTCATAATCACCAGTGACTCAGACTTTTGCAAGCATTGCGTAACCTTTGTCCTAAGTGTCAGCTAAACTGAGTTCATGGGCAGTATGCCCCTGCAGCCAATGGCCTGAAACCCCTACTGCAGAGTAATGGGTTGGACTATTTTTACTGATTCTAGAAAAGGAAAGTCCAACTTTGTGATTTCAAAAACCTTTTGATACATTTTCCACCACTCTGGGATGTGTTGGAAAGCTGGTATTTTCACACATCATAACATGTAATAAAAATCCGAACTTTCAACTAGGTAGAATGTTATGGTGTTTCATTCACTGGGGGAAGTGGCGCTTTATGTGGTTCTTATACCCGCACCCATTTAAACATGAAAATATGCAAAAATCATATTCATGTGTGAATGAAAACTGGGCTCAGGACCCGGCATGGAAGTATATCTTTGATGTCTGTTTCCTCTATTGAACCTGTTTGAAAGCTCCTGCGTAAGTGCAGATAAGCAGACCTCGGAAGAACATGATTTGCCATTTGCCCGAGATTAAATAATCTAGAAGAGTGAGTGAATCAAGAGTGAAGTGTAAGACATACAACTTTCCTACTGTTCTGCATTTTGGTGAGTAGACATTCTTCCCTGGGTTGATGTCAAGTGTATTGGGGTTCTGGTCCACTTTTCTTATCATATGCTTGCTCCTCTAAGCCTCATTATAAGTGCTCCCTGTCCTGTCAGAAAAGGGACTAGAACAGCATTCTCAAAAAATGATTGCCTACGAGCACACAATTTGGCTGCATAAGAAGGCTAGAATTTAAAACCAAGGACATTATTTTGAGTTGGTGGACGGGATACTCTGTCAAAACGTGGTGGAAATCCCATCTGTAGGCTGTAATGCACTTGTAATATGGCAGACTGGACCTCTATCACATTTCTGATGGTGTATCCCATCCTCCAAACTCAAGTCTTGTGGTTATACAGCTTCCAACTTGTCCATTCACCACAACAGGAGGAGGTGAGAATCTTATGACCAGGTACAGTGAAAGCTTGCCTTAGTAATGTGTATCTGACCCTCTCAGGGTGGTGGGTGTGGGACAGCGCAGACAGGGGATACTGGGCCCCAGCAGTGGAAGTTAAGGTAGTTCGCCATGCTGTCCTGGAGTTAGTTCTTCTGTGGTTCAGCAAATTGGGTCAAGAACAACCCTTTCTGCACTTTAGGGCAAGCACACGAGGTTTTTCAGGGACTTAACACGAAGGACAAGAGCTCAAAACTCGACTGTCAACCAGCATTCACAATAAGGTATTCTCCAGTGGTGAACAGCCATTACAATGCAGCTGTTTCACCGCAAGTCACATCGCATGTCTTACAACGCATGCAATGTAACAACGCCTACCATTACTACGCATACCATTACATTGCATGCGCTTTTACAACACATGCGATTTAATGACTATCAACATCGTTGTGAGGAAACTGAGGCTCTTCCATTTCCTCACAACGATGTTGTGACGTGCACCGCCCCTCAGACGACGCTGGAACCAGGAGAGAGGAACCACGAGGAGAGAGAGGTAAGGGGTAAGGGAGGGCCGTGCTGGGTGTAGTGTTTCAGTGTAGGGAGCGGACTGGGGGGTGGGGGAGGGTCGTGCTGGGTGTAGTGTTTTAAGGTTTAGGGTAGTGTTGTGGTGTTTGTGTAGTGTAGGTAGGGGAGGGTCGTGCTGGGTGTAGTGTTTAAGTGTAGGGAGCAGACTGAGGGTCGGGGGAGGGTCATGCTGGGTTAGTGTTTTTGGGTTAGTGTAGTGTTGGGGGGGGTCGTGCAGGGTAGTGTTTGAGTGTAGGGACCGTACTGGGGGTAGGGGGAGGGTCGTGCAGGGGGTAGTGGTTTAGGGTAGTGTTGTGGTGTTTGTGTAGTGTAGGGTAGTGTTTTAGGGTTTAGTGCAGTGTCGGGGGTCATGCAGGGTTGTGTTTGAGTGTAGGGACCGTACTGAGGTAGAGGGAGGGTCATGCAGGGTGTAGTGTTTTAGGGTTTAGGGTAGTGTTGTGGTGTTTGTGTAGTGTAGGATAGTGTTTTAGGGTTTAGTGTAGTGTTGGGGGGTTATACAGGGTAGTGTTTGAGTGTAGGGACCGGACTGGGGGTAGGGGAGGGTCGTGCTGGGGGTAGGGTTTTAGGGTTTAGGGTAGTGTTGTGTTGCTTGTGTAGTGTAGGGTAGTGTAGTGTTTTACGGTTTAGTGATGTCGGGGAGGTCGTGCAGGGTAGTGTTTGAGTGTAGGGATCGGACTGGGGGTGGGGGAGGGTCAGGCTGGGGGTAGGGTTTTAGGGTTTAGAGTAGTGTTGTGGTGTTTGTGTAGTGTAGGGTAGGGTTTTAGGGTTTAGTGTAGTGTTGGGGGTCGTGCAGGGTAGTGTTTGAGTGTAGGGATCGGGCTGGGGGTAGGGGGAGGGTCGTGCTGTGGGTAGGGTTTAGGATTTAGGGTAGTGTTGTGCTGTTTGTGTAGTGTAGGGTAGTGTTTTAGGGTTTAGTGTAGAGTCGGGGTCGTGCAGGGTAGTGTTTGAGTGTAGGGACTGGACTGGGGGTAGGGAGAGGGTCGTGCTGGGGGTAGTGTTTTAGAGTTTAGGGTGGTGTTGTGGTGTTTGTGTAGTGTAGGGTAGTGTTTTAGGGTTTAGGGTAGTGTCGGGGGTCGTGCGGAGTAGTGTAGTGTTATTGTAGGGAGAGGACTGGGGGTCGGGGTAGGGTCGTGCAGGGGTACTAAATTAGGTTTTAGGGTAGGGCAGTGTAGAGTCACTTACCTTTCAACCTTTTACCATAATTATACCTTTACCACGTTGTAATGGCATGTGTGGTAAAGGTATAGTTGTGGTAAAAGTTTGCGATGTAATGGTATGTCATTGTCACTGACATCGCGTAGTAATACCCGGGTTGTAATGGTACGCGTTGTATTAATATGCGATGTAAGGAGTCATATTCGGCCCAGTATATATCTTTTAATTAAGGAAGTGGTTTAATCTTGCAGCAAAATGAAATATTACACAGTTCAATAGGAATTGAAATGACATGATTTTAGTTATGATTACGATTTTCAGTAGGCCCTTCACCCCACTTAAAGTACTCTCTTCCTGCTCGTAAGTGATTTCAAAGGGCTATAGTCCCCGGTATACTGTGGCCATGGGCATTAGTTAGGTGCAGGTTGCTTAAAGCTATTCCATTGATCAGATGCACAACTCCCTTCGTCTTTTCCCCCTTGCACTCACTCTGGCAAACAGTCTTAAGTCAACATGGCAGATTCTTCTGTACATTCTAGTCTCTCATTCTTGGTGCAAGCTAAGCCTCACTTTTACCTGCTGGATGGCTTTGCATTTCTAGATACACTACAGGTTTTATTTGTATTCCCTTCCTTGCAACGATAGCTTCTCGTTTCTTGGGGCTGCAGTGGCAACCTTGCATTTGTATGGGGGCTTCAGAACAAAATCAGTGCAGCAAGCCTTTTCCCCATCACTTTTGGCAGCTTCCCAGGCAGGGTGCAGACAAGTGCTCAGGTATGGCAGTTGGAGTTTCAAGGTCAAATCACCTGTGATGTTGCGTCTCCAACAGTTGTGGCCTCCAGGTTGATCAGGGCCTCCAGTTTGGCGATGTGGCTTCTCTAAACGATGTCGCCAACTGCAGCACAGATATCTTATTCTCATAGTGGGATGCCAGAGGACATAGTGATGCTAAAAGGATGGAATTGTGGGTAATTGAACGTCTGAAAGTCCATGGGCCAGTCCGGTGGTGCTGGTGCCTAAACCAAATCCCCAGGGGGGATCAAAGGAGTTAGGGTTCTGTATGGACTACAGAGGATTGAATGCAGTCACAAAGACTGACGCTCACCCTATACCTAGAGCTAATGAGCTCATTGACAGGTTAGGGGCTGCTGAGTACCTGAGTACTTTTGATTTGAATTCAGGGTATTGACAGATTGCCCTCACGGATGGAGCAAAGGAGAGGTCAGCATTCTCCACACCAGAGGGACATTATCAGTTCAAGGTAATGCCCTTTGGCTTAAAGAATGCACTTGCCACCTTGAGCAGTTTGGTGCAGCTTATCTGGATGATATAGCTGTATACAATTCTACCTGAGGGGAGTAGGGGATCACTTAAGCCACCTAAGGGAAGTGTTTCAGGCCATTGTATTTTATAGTATTGTATTGTATAAAATATTTGTATAGCGCAGCTATCACCCCACGGGTATCCTGGCGCTTAGAGACCATGATGACATAAGGCATGCAGCAGGCAGGCCTGACTATTAAGGCAAGTAAGTGCCATATAGGGCAGATTTCTGTGGTGTACCTGGGCCACCTGGTAGGTGGAGGTGGAGGCCATGTACAGCCTCTCCAGGCTAAGATTCAAAGTATTTTGGATTGGACAGGTCCTGTTACCCAGACTCGGGCCATTGCATTCCTTGGATTGACAGGGTATTATAGAAGGTTTGTTCAAAATTGTGGAACCATTGTAGGGCCCCTAACCAAACTCAATAGGAAGAGGCCCACAAAGGTGGATTGGACCCCAGAGTGTAAGACAGCTTTTGACACACTGAAAGCTAAAATGTGTTCAGTACCAGTGTTGCTGGCCCCTGACTACACAAAATAATGTTTCTTTTCAGACAGATACGTCAGAGCAAGGCATTGGGGCAGTATTATCAAAGATAAATTAAGAGGGCCTTGATCAGCCAGTTGCCTTTATTAGCAGGAGACTTCTTCCCAGAGAGCAGAGGTGGAGTGCCATAGAGAGAGCAGCTTTTGCTGTGGTTTGGTCCCTGAAAACGTTGAGACAATATCTCTTTAGGACTGACTTTCTTGTTCAAACTGACCACAGGCCTCTCAGGTGGCCCATGCAGATGAGAGGGGATAATCCCACGCTGTTAAGGTGGTCCTTTTCCCTACAGGGAATGGACTTTATAGTGGAACACAGACCTGGGGTTGCCCATGCAGATGGACTTTCCACTTGGCTGATGAGGACTACCAGGGTATAGGTTAGTAACCCATCACCTTTTGTTTGGGGAGGGGCTATGTTGCAAAGTCGAATGTATGATATTTGAACAAAAGCCATTAGGCGAAAGCTCCAATGTAACTAATGCGTTAGTGAAAAGTTTTTTTAGCTCACCTACTTTTTTAACGAGGTACATTTTTATGATGGCACGTAATGTGCAACCTAACGTTTAAAAAAACGAATGCCCCAATCTCATCGGTGTTTTTTGATTTTTTGCGGGCAGATCTTGTTGTGGGGCTGACTCCAGGACAGACTGTCGTACATGCCTCAGCAGTCGCCCGAGTCAGGGAAGGTGCGTGTTTTCTACTTATGCCTCATGGACGCCACTCCCTCATATCCTTACCCCTAATCTGTCCACACTCTTAGTCCTAAAAACCACCCCACACCCTTATCCCTAAAACCACCTGTTTCCTTAGCCCTAAAACCACTCCTTCCCTTTACGTTAAACCGCCCCTTCCCTTTATCTAAAAATGCCCTTTACCTTAGCCCTAAATCCTTCCCTTCCCTTAACCTAAACCCGCTCCTTCTCTATACCTAAAAACTCCCCTCCCCTTAACCTAAACCCACCCCTTACCTTAGCCCTAAACTCACCGCTTCCCTTATCCCTAAACTCGCCTCTTCCCTTAGCCCTCAACCTGCCCCTTCCCTCAACCTAAACCCGCCCCTTCCCTTAGCCTAAAACTGCCAGCTTTGTGCTATTGTACGTTTCGGCATATTGACGTGCATTCTAATGACGTCGTCATGATCCCGCTTTTGGTCTAAAGGCTTTTGTAATAAAGCCTTCGTTAAAAAGTTTGATTCCCTGCAAAGTAATCTTGTGTCCTGGCCACCCCAAACATTTTTGCTGACTGGTACTGTTGGTAACTGAATCTGACTTACCCTGCGCTCTGCCTAACCAGGCCCAGTGCCAGTGCTATGCTGAAAGAGACACTTAGAATACAGTGAAAACACTTACATACACTAGGGTACACTATGGATTAGGTTACCCCTATGATTAGCATGACCTCCCCTATAAGGACTTGGTATATAATAGGGCAGGGGGGGTGGAATTTACCTTTAAGTCCCTACAATATAATAGGGCACAGCAGATTAGAGGCCAGCAGCCCTTTCTGCACTTGCATGTGTTCAACACTGAAACCTGAGGTCGGTTTAAAAGCAGCCTTGGGTTGCAGGACTGCTTTTAAAATGCAAATTGTGCCTAAATTCGACTTTGGTGTTTTGGGCACTTACAAATTGATAAACTACAATGTTTGGGCAGATGAGGTACTCCCAGGTGCCCCTGGGGTTGGGAGATTAGGTATTTATTATAAGGACACTTATAAAAATGAGTTTTAGATGTCCTGGATTAAGTGAAATTGCACATTTCACTCCCAACATTGTGGTAAGGTACTTCCCAAAATTGAATTTTCTACTAGGAGCACTGTGGAGTGAGGATCTGCAATATTTGTACATTTTCAGAACCCCTTTAGTTTCCCCTAGGTGTTTCAGGGGTGGGGGGCCTGCAGATATAGGCAGGGTCCTTATAAAAGATGATTTTATAAACCCTGGTGTTGTATATATATAAGTAACTTTTACCATTGCAAATCCCCTGTCACATAGGCTAACATGACAAAACATTATTAACTAATTAATTCCCATTCAAGGATTTCCTAAAATTGTATTGATAAATCCAACAATATGGTATTGTTGAATTTCTCCTAATGTGTACAGACAAGAAGTTATAAGACTTTCTTGTCTTGAAGCCAAAATGTCCTGATTGGTCAGAGTTAAATGGATTAGTCAGGCTCCTTTGATGAGGTGATAAATATTCACTGGAGTAAAAAAAAATAAGCTCTTCTGGGAGGGTAGGGTTCTGCCACAAAGGAATGTCAAAGCAGGGGAAGGGGTTCTAAACTATATTCTTCAATGGAAGGAGGAGAAAGGCAGGAGAAGCCAGTTTCATTTTCTCCTCTACTCTTTGAACCCAGCCATATGGTAGAATTAAGGAAGGAATGAGCAGATGCAAGGGGGAGAGACTTTGGAGATTAACCATTCTGTAGGTGTGTTTAGCTAGCTCTTCTCTCCCTGCTGGAAAATCAGCCATGATGAATTTTGGAGAAATGGTACTCTCTGGGAGAAAATAGTGCCACACTTTGGAGGGTGTGGTCATACCCTGGGGTGTTGCCCTGCACCTCATTGGACATAAGGGCCCTCCTGCTTGACCCAGGGAACTTGGAATAAGTAACTGAGAGGGGCAGAGCCTGCCAGTTCTGCTGCTTGAAACTTAAGGAAGAAGAAGAGTCCATGCTGAGAAGTTTGATTTGCACAAACCAGGCCCTGCACGCTGACTGACTGCGCCTGCTGCACAATCTGAAACTACAGTCCAGTGGAGCAAACCTGCTGCAAAAGGACTGGAAAGTGCACTCCCTGCAATCTACAGTTTAACAGAGCTCACCTGGAACACCCCACCACCAATAATACTCAACCTGGAATACTACTAGTGGACTTGTAAGGGTTTTGTCCAAGAGGATTGTGGAAATTGAAGTCCCAAACTTTAAAGGACCATCTTGGAGCTTCCTGACCCTTGGAGTGAGTTTTGGACACTTTGGGACCCTCTGAGGAACTTCAGGGAGAAGTTCCAGAAGTTTGGATACATTTTGGAAAAAAGCTTCATAAGTAGATCTACTCTACCTGGCCCGCCAAGTCGGTGGCTCCTCAACCACGAGCTGGCCTGTCGTCTATGTTCATCCCGTTGAAAAGCTCCCGAGGTCCGACTTCCAGACTGTGACCAGGAATAAGCTGAACCCCAAGCCGGCGAACCCTCACTGTATCCCACCTAGTGAATAGCAGCGAGGGACCATTGTAGACAAAGCTCCGTAAACATCTCTACGTCCGAACGTAGAAAAGGTGACTGGGCCTAACTGCGAGAGCCAAGTCACCCACCTTCAACTGCGAGTGGGCCTGGATCCCTGGTTCGTCCCACTGGAAAGCTCCAGAGGTCTGACTTCCATAAATTTGACCGGGAGCTCGTGCTAGGCAAGCCAGCGAATCCTCACCAAATCCAGACTGGCTGTGAGCTGCGAGGGACCCCAGGAAGAAAAGCTCCAGAAAAGTTTCTAAGTCAGAAGGTAAAAACTTTGTCTGACACCTACCGCGAGGGGTAGCTGCGCACGGCTTCATCGCAGTCAGCCTGAAATGTTGACTTTGTCGCAGTCTACTGCGACCAGATGTCCCAATAGGCGTTATAGGTTTCTATGTGCTGTATAATGCTAACTCTTTAAAAATTCATATCTCCAGTTGCCTACATTGGAGTGTTTTAATTTTGGTGTCATTTCAAAGATAAAACTATTTCCTATTTTTATAAATTGGTTTTCGATTTTTATTGTGTGTGCTGTCTTAATTTTTACTTAATTGGTGTTTTTACATGCTTTCCATACCTTTCTTTGAAGATAAGCCTGCCTGTTTGCAGCCACGCTACCAAGGGTTGAGCATGGGAATACTTTTCTAAGACCTGTACTGACTCCTATGTTGTGTTAGTGGCCTTATTGCCAGTGGTAGATGTATATTTAGCACTACTAATAACCCACCTTCCAACAAATACTCACCGATCTATTGTGTTTTTTACTTAATTTGCAAAAACAAATATTTGACCAGAAATTCATTTTAGAAGAAATATTTTATCTTAATACTGGTTTTTTACAGCATACAATGAAACAAGTAAAATGTATACAATGAGTGCTCAGTGTAACAAACGGAAACAGTGCTGAAGCAGTGTAAACATGACACAAAGGTGATCAAAAGCAAAGAAAGCAGCAAGAAGACAAAAAACTATGTATTATTAGAGCACATAGCGATGTTTTCCAAAGAGCAAAGCTCATGAGTGTTTGGCAGTTTATATTCTCTGTATGGAATCAATCAATATTATCTTTTTTATCGATTGGATGTTGATGGTGTTTTAAACTATGTCAATTTAACAGATCATCAGCAGGACACAATGATTAATGACTGAGCACAAAAGATAGGAAATGGTGCATTCAAACCATAAGAATAAACATGTGCTCTACTAGAAGAATCTTTCAGTGATGTGAAATGTAAGCCCACAAAAAAAACAAGGTGCAGCAGAAACTCTAAAAACTCCCTCGATAGCATAGACACATTTATAATTAATAAACCACTAGTGTAAAAATCTGGCAAGATGCTCAAGGGCTAAAAAATGGGAGCCCATTGTGCTCAGAATCATGCAGGTACAAATCGTACATAATACAAAGTTTCCTCGTTTGTTTCTGTAAAACTATATACAATAATATCTAATGGAAAGTATACAATAGATACTATATATATATATATATTCACTTAAAAAACCATAGGTTTCACACATGTTATAGTTAGCTGGACATTTCACTCGTAAAAAACCAATGAAATTCCCCCGTTATAGTTAGTGCAGGCAACTATAACTCACACGACCGCAATCCACTGCTGATGACGTCAGATATTACATCACTGATGACATACGTGTCTTTATGAAAAATAAAAATTTGTAATATATGTATAGCTAAAGATTAATGGAAGAAGACATGGGTAAATAAGTGTCTAAATACAGTGATGTAATATCTGACGTCATCAGCAGAGGATTGCGGTCGCGTGAGTTATAGTTGCCTGCACTAACTATAACGGGGGAATTTCATTGGTTTTTTACGAGTGAAATGTCCAGCTAACTATAACATGTGTGAAACCTATGGTTTTTTAAGTGAATTTGCAAGGTTTTTTAAATGCTAATTCGTAACTATAACGTGTGTGAAACCTATGGTTTTTTCAGTGAATATATAAACATATAAATATAATCTGCATATCTATATAAATATAAATTCATGCAAACATATACATATATGCATACATATGCATGGTATGTACATGAAAGTTTGAAAAACTCTAATACAAGCAAAGCTAAAAAGCCACCTAATTACAAACAGAATTGCTTTAACTTAAACGAGGGCGAGACCTATTGCAATTTCAATGCTTGTTTACTTTGATTCCATCAAGAAGGCATTCAGATGTGTCCCACATTTTCCATAAATTCTGAATGGTAGCACTCTAGTTGCTCATTAGATCACTGTAGTAAAGCTACTGCTCACCAGGGAAGTCTGCTGCTGGTATTGAAAGTGCATGTTTCAGTCTGCATGTCAGAATTTTTTAATGAAATAGAAGAGGATTTGATAAGTCACTCAAAATGTGCCCTAATTTTTCTTTTTTCCTCACTAATCATAATTTCTATGGCAAAAGGAACCTCCTCATTGTGTTCCTTTTAAATTAAACTACTCACTCTCTACTACTCACTCGCTACTACTTTCTACTACTCACTCTCTACTACTCACTTTCTACTACTCTCTACTACTCTACTACTCTCTACTACTCACTCTCTACTACTCACTCTCTACTACTCTCTACCACTCACTCTCTACTACTCTACTACTCACTCTCTACTACTCTCTACTACTCTCTCTCTACTACTCTCTCTCTCTGCTACTCTCTCTCTCTACTACTCCCTCTCTACTACTCTCTCTACTACTCACTCTCTACTACTCACTCTCTACTACTCTCTACTACTCTCTACTACTCACTCTCAACTATTCACTCTACTACTCTCTCTACTACTCACTCTACTACTCACTCTACTACTCACTCTACTACTCTCTACCACTCACTCTCTACTACTCTCTCTCTACTACTCACTCTCTACTACTCACTCTACTACTCTCTACTACTCTCTACTACTCTCTCTGCTACTCACTTTCTACTACTCTCTACTACTCACTCTCTACTACTCACTCTCTACTACTCACTCTCTACTACTCTACTACTCTCTACTACTCTCTCTACTACTCTCTCTACTACTCACTCTCTACTACTCACCCTCTACTACTCTCTACTACTCTCTCTACTACACACTCTCTACTACTTGCTCTCTACTACTCACTCTACTACTCACTCTACTACTCACTCTACTACTCACTCTCTACTACTCCCTACTACTCCCTACTACTCACTCTACTACTCACTCTCTACTACTCTCTACTACTCACTCTCTATACTACTCTCTCTCTACTACTCACTCTCTACTACTCACTCTCTACTACTCTCTACTACTCTCTACTACTCACTCTCTACTACTCTCTACTACTCACTCTCTACTACTCTCTACTACTCACTCTCTACTACTCTCTACTACTCACTCTACTACTCATTCTCTACTACTCATTCTCTACTACTCTCTCTCTGCTACTCAGTCTCCACTACTCAGTCTCTACTACTCTCTACTACTCACTCTCTAATACTCACTCTCTACTACTCCCTCTACTACTCACTCTCTACTACTCTCTACTACTCCCTCTACTACTCACTCTCTACTACTCTCTACTACTCTCTACTTCTCACTCGCTACTACTCTCTACTACTCACTCTCTACTACTCACTCTCTACTACTCACTACTACTCTCTCCTACTCACTCTCTGCTACTCTCTCTACTACTCTCTACTACTCTCTCTACTACTCTCTCTCTACTCTCTATTACTCATCCTCTACTCTCTACCTTTCTCTACCTCTCTCTCTACTACTCTCTACCTCTCTACCTCTACCTCTCTACCTCTACCTCTCTACCTCTACCTCTACGTCTCTACCTCTACATCTCTACCTCTCTACCTCTCTCTACCTCTCTCTACACGCACACATATGCACATATATGCATTTATATATATGTATGTGTATATATATGTATATACATACATATATAAACATATATATAATCTGCATATCTATATAAATACAAATATAAATGCATACATACATATACAGATATGCATGTTATTTACATGAAATTTTGAAAAACACTAATAAAAGCAAAGCTAAAAAGCCACCTAATTACAAACAGAATTGCTTTAACTTAAACAAGGGCGAGACCTATTGCATTTTCAATGCTTGTTTACTTTGGTTCCATCAAGAAGGCATTCAGATGTGACACATTTGCCATAAATTCTGAATGGTAGCACTCTAGTTCCTCATTAGATCACTGTAGTAAAGCTACTGCTCACCAGGGAAGTCTGCTGCTGGTATTCAAAGTGCATGTTTCAGTCTGCATGTCAGAACTTTTTAATGAAATAGAAGAGGATTTGAGAAGTCAAAATGTGCCTTAAGTTTTCTTTCTGCAGCACTAGTCATAATTTCTATGGCATAATGAACCCCCTCATTTTGTTCCTTTGCAAATTAAATGTTTTAAATGTTACCACTTTATTCCAATCAAGATGGCTGCAGGTGTGCCATACCTTTGTCATAAGTAAGACTGTTAGCGCTCTAGTTGTTCTTTAAAACACTCTGGGATTTCTGTCATTGGGCTATACTTGGGCTACATCTCGGTGATATTTGTGCTACATTTGGGCTCTTTTGTCTCTGGTGGCCATCTTGGGAGACTTGTTATGAAGTTTCCTAATTTCCTCATTTACTGCAGTCTCCTCAGTAGGCATATTGTCAGTTTTTTACTTTGATTCAATGAAGAAGTCATTCAGATGTGTCACACATTTGCCATAAATTCAGAATGTTAGCACTCTAGTTGCTCATTAGATCACTGTAGTAAAGCTACTGCTCACCAGGGAAGTCTGCTGCTGGTTTTGAAAGTGCATGTTTCAGTCTGCATGTCAGAATTCTTTAATGAAATAGAAGAGGATTTGAGAAGTCACTCAAAATGTGCCCTAATTTTTCTTTCTGCAGCACTAATCATACATTCTATGGCAAAATGAACCCTCTCATTTTGTTCCTTTTTAAATTAAATGTTTTAAATGTTACCACTTTATTCCAATCAAGATGGCTTCAGGTGTGCCATACCTTTGTCATAAGTAAGACTGTTAGCGCTCTAGTTGTTCTTTGGAACACTCTGGGAAGCTGCAGTAGAACATAAAGGAATCAACTGACAGTCTCTGCCCTTGTTGGATGTACATGTTTTACTGAGAATGTCAGACTTCATTCTCACATGACTGAGAAAGATAATGTGAATTTACAGAAAATATGCTCTCAGTTTAGCTTATAGATCACCTTCCAAACCTCTGTGTGAAAAGCATGTGAAAATAGTTTTCTCTCAAACATGATTCATGATATCCCAGCAGAAGGCTTTTTCACATGGTAAAATCACCTTAGAACATACTACAATTCCTAAAATGAGTATGGTACCATCAACAAATGATTTATAATGTAACTAAAGTCTTAAAACCTTCTATTAACTGCAATGCTTTTTAATGAGGTGCTATCATGTATATTGGTCCCAAGATAGCTGCCAACACTTCTTGGATGAAGTGCTGACAGCCAATCAGATCTCACAATGAGATGTGTGGTTAGGCTCCGCCCAGATATGTATATGATTTTACTTTTGATTTTCTCAGGAACTACTGAACGGATTTACACCATATATGCAAAAGGCACATGCCTGACCTGAGGACTACCTCTTTGCCAAATTTCAAGTAATTCTGTTCAGCCGTTCTGGCTGTAGCTGTGTCTAAATGTCCTATGGAAAAATGCATGGGGAAAACGTGTTTTGGGACCCCCCTTTTTTCTCGGCCCCCGCTTGACGAATCACCCCGAGACTTTCAGGGTAGGAGCTGAACGGAGCGCCCCATTAGTTTAGAAAATTTCGCGAGGATTCGTCAACCGGCCCCCAAGTTATTCAAAATAGAATTTTGAGATTTCCTATGGAAACTAGGTTGTAACTATAACTATCTACTGGCGACCGCCAGTAGATAATTTATATATATATCAGCGCAACTCTAATCTTCACTCGTTAGACGTCGGGAATGAAAACCAGGAGCACGGACCATAATTCTGTGCAGGTTTATATTTTATTTTGTTCCAACAAACACTGCAGCATGGCGCGTTTCGACCCAGGAGGGTCTTGATCACATGACGCGCTCTATAGTACATGGTTGGCTTATATACCTCTTTTTCTATATTTTTTGCTTTTTACTGCTCTTAAAGTGACAAGTGCCTAAAAAAGTAAATGTGAAAGTTGCAGAGACATAGAAGACGGAATGCAACGTGTCAATGTTACCTGTTCAGCATTGTAAAAAATTAAGCTCAGGTTTAAATACCCAAATGCTAAAACATCCATAGGAAAATACTTGGTAAATGAAGTAATTATTAATTAAACATTTCAAGTTAATAGAACCGATGTTAAAAAATTATTTTGAAGAAACACAATTATAAAAGTCATAGTTAAAACCTATATGTAACTATGCAATATATAAAAAGGACTGTCCCCGACATTTTACGAATTTTTAAAGTGCAGATATGAATACCAAACTCTAGTTTAAACATTTTCCTAAAAGTATCAATGCTGTATACAGTACTGTCTGAGTGCTTTTGAATTTAGTTTAGATTTTCAGTCTCCCATAGGTGATTCTGAAAAAGTCTTTGATGGAACATTTGCATTACATTAATATAAATATTAAATATACTAAAATTTAATAAACATGATGTTCGCTAAGTTAATAAACAAATGATGTTTTAATACCTCATCTTAATATACAACTCCACAAGGTCCAAAATTGTTGTCTACAGTACTTACCAATCTGTTTTCTTCTCTTGCAACATAAATTAATGTAAATGTGGATCCCTGGTGTGCTGTGGGTATACCTTTTCTATTGTGTTTTGTCCTAAAAACTTTGATTAAAGACCATGTGCAAAAAATACATGCAGAAGAATAAAAAGTGGGATTATGGCGGCTGTATAAAATCTAATGACTTTAGATAAAAAGTATTATTGATGCAAGTCATTCCTGATCAATTCTGTATTTTGCGTCCTTCTTGCCAAATCTATTTACAGACAGGTATAGAGTTCTTCAGTCATATTGAGTCACCCCGGGGACTTGGTGTTGAGATCCAGAATATATCTGGTCTCCAGGCACCTTAGGGCTTTTTCCCTGTCTCCCCCTCTTTTTTTGGGTGGGACAGCATCCATTAGGTAATATTTTAAATCTGCTGGATTTCCTTTGTGTGTTTCCCCAAAATGCCGGGCCACTGGGTACGAGGTGTCCTGGTTTTTGATGGCTCTGATGTGCTGGAGGATCCGCTTGTGCCCCTGTAGTATAGTGCTGCCTACATATCGTAGGGCACAGGGACACTCCAGCACATACACCACATAATCAGATTTGCAGGATAATGATTTGCCAATTGGTCATTCAATATCACTGAACGGAGTCTTATAGGATGTTTTCTTGATCCCAAATTGGCATGCCTTGCAGGATTTGCATGGGTAAAAGCCCTTTGTTTGAGACAACCATGTTCCCTTGGTTTGTCTTGGAAGATCATTACAAACCAGTGTGTCCTTCATGGATGGGGCCCTGCTGTAAGTTATTGCTGCATTCTTGAGAACGAAATGGCCAATGGTAGGGTCATTAAGGATCAGGGGCCAGTTCCTTCTGATAATGCAAGCGCGCAGCACGCGCGTGCAGCGGGCGCGCCGATGGGGCGCCGGAGGCGCGCCAGAGGCAAGCCCGTCTGCGCCCGTCCGCGTCCCGGACGAGTACCGGATAACGGATGAATACCATGCCCCCAATAAGGTACGCCAGGTCTACTCTAGGAAACAGCTGCTACAGATTGGTGGGAAAGCATACAGCGGGACTGTGGCTGACACCACCCGGGACAATGCTATTGCCCCGGGGTGTAAAGCAACGAGTCCGCGCCCTAATATGTGTGGACACCTGAATTGTGGGTTAATAAATAGTAGGTCGTTAGTAAAACATCACTTTGAAATAGCGCTCCTAATCGAAGATATGAAGCTGGATGCCTTATTTCTCACAGAGACCTGGATCAGAGCAGATTCAGTTGTGGAGATAGGTCTCGCCTGTCCAGACGGTTTTAAAATTATACATATACCTAGGGAGGAGGGCATAGGAGGTGGGGTGGGGATGATTTTTAGGGAAAACCTCAATTTTACTCAGTTACATGTAGACAAAATAGAGGGAATTGAACTGATGGGCTTCGCGCTTCAGGAAGCTAGAGGTCATCTCCTTTCAGGCTTGCTGTGTTATCGTCCTCCGGGGAATAATACTGCACAACAGCCCCTTTTAAATACCATCACCAACTTATCCCTATCTCACTCCAATATGGTCATCTTGGGAGATTTTAATTGGTGGGAGAATGCTAGTTCAAAAAATCAACTCAGAGATTTGACAGACACCTGCCAATCTCTTGGTCTACAACAACTAGTTACCTCCCCGACTCACCAGGGAGGACATATCCTCGACCTTTTATTTGCAAATGACTCAAGGGTGGAACTCCTAAATATTTCTCCCCAAACGTGGACGGACCACTACCTAATATTTTTCACAGTACGGTCAGTTCTTCCCACCGCTCAATCCAACACCGTTGTGCAGTATCGAAAAGGGAGAAACTGGTCCAATTTAACAAGGACAGGCGCTCTCCTGCCAACGCCCTCGGTGAGCCTTTTTCAGAGCTTAGGTACAGTGGAGGATAATTATAACACCTACCAGAAGTACGTCACAGCTGCATTAGACGAAGTGCTCCCCATAAAAAGACTCCAAATTAGAAACAAAATTTCAGCGCCTTGGTACACAGAAGATCTGAGGCAGCTCAGACTTCAATGCAAGAAGGCAGAAAGAATATGGAGAAAGAGCTATCTGGATAAGGATAGGGCCACCTTTAAGATAACCTTGAGGAGGTACAAGTCGTGCATCTTGGAAAGCAAGGCCAATTTCTATGCTCAATCCATCCTGCAAGCCCCAAATAGAATTACGGAGCTCTTCAGAATTGCTAGAACCATCTCTGCCCCATCCTGTCTGGAGAATAGAGTCGAAGCTTCACAAAATTTGTGCGACGAGATTGCCACTCATTTTAAAGACAAAGTGGCCAAGATTGTCGTCCGCTTTAAGGACAACGAGGTGACGACCCAGAACCCGGGTAACAAGACATCTAAGGGGACCCTGGACCACCAACACTCCTTGGTTTCCTTTCCTGTTATGTCGGCCTCTATTTTCGACTCCCTGGTCAGGGGCATCTCCTCCGGCTCACCCCTCGACCCTCTTCCCCAGAAAGTGTGGAAGACCTATGGTCATCTCACCTTTCCCTGGCTGCGCCAGATCTGCAACCAATCATTGGAAACAGGATCGGTTCCAGAAAGCTGGAAGCAGGCTGTGGTGTCCCCTCTTATTAAGAAGCCCTCTTTAGACCCAACTAACCCGGCTAACTTTCGGCCCATCTCCCTCCTTCCCTTCCCAATCAAGATCTTGGAAAGGGTCGTGAGTAGATCTCTTTCGGAATTTCTGGAAGAGTATCAGTTACTAGATAAGGACCAGTTCGGTTTTCGCCCTGGTCATGGGACGGAGTCGGCCCTGGTCACAATGCTGGACAACATGCGAATGCGGGCTGGCACCGGGAGCACCGCGGTTTTAGTGCTCCTGGATATGTCAGCTGCATTCGACACAGTGAGTCACACTATCCTGCTGGCAAGACTGAGGGATCTGGGTGTGAAGGGCCGAGCACTGCAGTGGCTCCGCTCTTACCTGACAGGGAGGCAGCAGGTGGTGACACTGGGGTCGTTTACCTCTGAGAAATCCCACGTGGCCTATGGAGTACCACAGGGTTCCAGCATCAGCCCCATTCTCTTTAATATTTACCTACAACCACTGTTTGCAATTATCAAAGCGTTTGGGGTTGAGCTGATAAACTACGCAGATGACACACAATTGGTATTTTCGATGGAGGGAAAACAGGAGGTGTCTCTGGAGCAATTTCAAAACTGCATGAGCCTGACAACAGATTGGCTGCGAAGTAACTCCCTGCAGTTTAACGGTGACAAGACCGAGGTGTTGTTCTACTCACCACTAAACCAGATCCACCATCTGCAGTCTGAGTTTAGGCTTGCTCCAGATGAGGCTCCACTGGTTCCATCAAATACCATTCATAATCTAGGCGTGTTGTTCGATAATGATCTGCAATTGAACTCGCAGGCGAACAAGACTGCCAGTGTGTGCTTCGGACTAATACGGGTACTCCGCAGGATTCTTCCATTCTTGCCAGGGGATATGCGCGCTCTGATTGTAAGGAGCACAGTACTCAGCAGAATGGATTACTGTAACTCTCTGTATCTGGGCGCCCCCCAGTATATTCTGCTGGGATTACAGAGAGTACAGTCGGCTGCAGCAAAGTTGGCGCTAAATCGCAGACGCGACGCCTCTTCCACTCAGGCGCTGCGCGAGCTCCACTGGCTGCCAGTCAGAGAAAGGATCCTTTTTAAATCTCTCTGTCTGATTCACAAAGCAGCACATGGGAGGGGTCCAATTCCCCTGCAGGAGAGATTCTCTCGCTATCTCCCCCCGAGACAGCTGCGTTCTTCCAACGCTAATTTGCTGTCACAACCCAGATTCAAACGTGTCAGGCTGGGGGGGAGGGCATTTAGCGTGGCTGGTGCTCGGATATGGAACGAGCTCCCTCCGAGTATCAGGCAGCTAGACTCATTAATGGAATTCAGAAAGAGTCTTAAGACCTGGCTCTTTCCAGTTGCCTGATTGCCTACGTCGTTGCCTATTCCTCTCAGCTTAATTTCATCAACTGTTTTGTCAAGCGCCAGGATACCCGTAGGGTGATAGTGCGCTATATAAGAGCATATACAATACAATACAATACAATAATCTTACTGATGGCCTTGGCTTGCCTGTTGTATCCTAAGATGAATCTAAAACTAGTTGTGTCATCAGTTTGCAGGCTGGCTGTCTTCGGGGTTTGGTTTAGGAGACTTTCCCTAGATACTGCATTGCATTTTTTAATAGCAGTGTTGACACATTTTGGAGAATAACCCCTCACCAGAAATCTACTTTTACTGGCTTGTTGGGCTATTTCACAGCTACAAATCCTCTTAATCCGCCGCATCTCACCATATGGGATGCTGTGTATTAGGTGCTGTGGATGTGAGCTGCTGGCATGCAAAACTGCATTGCCAGCAGTGGGCTTCCTGTGCAACTTGGTTTGAAGATGGCCATTGTTAATTTAAACCTCAACATCTAAGAAGTTTACTGTGGTCGCACTGATTGAAGCAGTAAAATGTAGATTGAGGTTATTCACATTCAAATAATTTATGAACTGTTCAGCATCAATTTCAGAACCATGCCAGATTACAAATAGGCCGTCGATGAATCTAAACCAGGTGTTGATGTTGATATTCACAGTAGTGGCAAATTCTTTTGACAGTACCAGCTCCTCCCACCACCCCATGTGTAGACAGGCATAGCTGGGGGAGAAGCTGGCTCCCATCGCTACGCCCCATTGCTGTTTGTATAACACACTCTGAAAAAGAAAGATGTTATTACACAAGCAAAAGTCCACCATGCTTATTAGCATCTTGTTATATTGAGCAAAATTCGGTGGTCTTTTGGCCAGATAGTGGTGGAGCGCCCTCAATCCATCATGATGGTTAATAGATGTATATAAAGAGGTTACGTCCAATGCGATGAGTAAATAATCACTCTGCCAATTGAAATTATGTATTTTGGAAAGAAAGTCTCCTGTGTCTTTAATATACGAAGGTAGATGTTGCATGTGTTCTTGTAAAAAGAAGTCTACATATTGTGACATTCTCTCTAGTAGACTATTGGAATAAAACTGCCAAATTTGATTCAGATTTTAAAAACAACAAAATACAGTAAGGACCCTTTAAACAGTATAATGTTTGTGGTAACACCTGTCTGTATAGATAGTCTGAATTTTCATCCCAGCGTCTAATGGCCAGGCTCTAGAATTCTGGAATATGGCTGACAGTTTTTGGTGTAGTGCCCAAAATAGAATAGTCTCAAAAATTGTTTTTGTTAGACCTGGCATCATTAGCGTGGTTTCACCCTGACTTTATGCTGGCTTTGCTTTTGCTGGTTTTAGGACTCTGGACACTTTACCACTGTTAAACAGTGATAAAGGGCATGTGATCTCTGCTTAAAACATGGTAGCATTGCCTAATCCACAATTGGCATATTTAATTTACCTACAAGTCCCTAGTAAAGTGCACTACCTGTTACTACTGGGCCTGCACTTCTGACTGTGCCACCCACATACGTAGCCCTTCAAACATGAAACATTGAAGAGCCTGTGTGCAGTTTTAAATTGCCATGTTGACCTGGCAAGTTAACCCTCTTGCAAGGCCCAAACCTTCCATTTTAATACATATAGGTCAACCCTATGGTATGCACTTGACAGTTCAAGGGCAGGGTGCAGTGTAGTTAAAATGTAGGGCATGTACTTTTAAGTTTTCCATGTCCCAGTAATGAAAAACTCTTACTTTTGTTTTTACTACCGCAAGGCCTATCTCTAGGATAACATTGGAATTACCTTATTACCCTCTATAAGTGTAAATTGGGAACTGATTGGGCCCCCAGGTTTGGTGTCTCTTGAATCACTATTTCAAATCAGTGAAGTTGTATTTTAAATTGTAATTCAGAAAATGCCACTTTTAGAAACTTAAATCGTGTAGGATAACAGCTGTGGTGCACTTAAGTTCAATACTAATCAAATAAACACAGTACTCAAAAAATAATCACTGTTGGTGTGCTCTCTTTGAGGTGGTTCCACCCTGCATTGGGAATGGTTTTCTCCATGATTGCGAAGATATCATATTATATTTTTGAAGTTTCTAATCATTTATGAATACCGCTTCAGAATAAAGTAGCACTGGACAACATTGAATGGAACTGCAGTTTCTTTTTAGATTTTTGGATTTATCGAATTTAATTTGTGTTTATGATGATTAACCACTAAAGATTGATTAATTGTGTTTAACATTGGTATCATAATATGTGATACACTCAATGTTGAGTGTCTTAGGTAGTGTTTACTTTGTCTAGGACTTTTAGGCCCTAGTTTTCTTTCACTGTTAGAAAGTTGGCATTTTCTTACTTTAGCCATTTGGTGCCTGTTGTCTCTGATTGCAAGTCTGAATTGGGTGACAGTGGGGCTTTGAGTATTCCCTCTAGACAGCCACACACAAAGGGAGCTTATGTGTTACTTGAAGGACCATCCTGGACAGGATCAGGCTGTGTTCTGTCCCCACACAAAGGGCTGCATACCGCACTGTAGTGAGTCTGGAGCCAAGGCAGGGATTCTATGCACTTCAACAGCCTCTCTTTGAAGTCTCCCCAACTTCAAAGGCACAACAGGGGATAAGTACTGGAACTCAGATACCACCACTTCAGTACACTTCTGGACCTGTGGATACTCTACCAGGAAGGACTGCTGTGCTGCTGAAAAGGCTACCACTCTGCTGGACGGCTACTCTGTTGGACTCCTGCTCTGCTGTGCTGATCTCCTTGCCTGGGTGAGAAGAACTGGATCCTTCAACACACATTAGATAAGGGGTAGGAGGAAAAACCCCACCTCGACCTCCTAGGGTATACCTTCCACACACATAGGAGTGGGGCTGTGCAAGTTATGTCGTTACGAAAAAGAGGAGGAAAACACACACATGTTTAATACTGCCCTCCTCCACAGAAATCTGTAGCATGCTTAATTAGAGGGCTGCTAACACACCTCCTCGCAAGTCAATGCTGGAGGTGGAGCAATAGGGAGGGGGATGCAAAACAAACAATAATAGAAACAGTGCGGGATCAAGTGAAAGGCGCAGAAAAATAATTGAAATTGAACATGGGATCTCCAAGCAAACCCTTTAATATTGGGCTCCCTGGTCAGATTAAAAGGTCTTTTAAGGACCAAAGGATGGTAGTATGGTGGGCTTTTAATGAACCACCTTGCCAAACTGTCGACATGTTTTAGCTGGCTTATGCGAAATCCCCGGCTTTCATCAGGACTAAGAAAAGATAGATCAATAATGCGATCCAATGGGTGCTACAGTTGAGAATCGGCCCACAAAAAACAATGTGAAGGGCTAGTCATCCCATGGGAAGCGTAAATGACGCTCATCAAGTGAATAAAAATGCAGGGACCTCATTACTTGGTGGTGCGACGCAATCATGCTCTCAGCATATCTTACCGAGTGTTATTAATAACAATGCCTGAACTGGCGGGGGAGTGAGGTCAGCTCCCTATAGTCACACGCTGTAATGGTGGAGATAAAAAAAGAGAGAAAAATGAAGAGAGAAATTATAGTATTCATTAATTAGTGATAAATTGAATCAAACGTTCTCAGGCCGCATGGGCACATCTGGTCTGCTTCTAGGTTACAGCCATGTGCCAGGATGCAAAGACCGGGGATGTATCCGATCGGCACCCAAGAGGAATCCAATTAGGGAGGAATGTAGTGTGGAATAAGCTCCCCCTTGTCAGAATCGGACCTGGTCTTCCCATTCCCTGTTAATCAGTAGGCATGTCCCCGCAAACCCCGGACTTACTTCGTCAAGGTGAGCTGTCGCCAACAAGTCGTCTCTGCTAGTGCCATGCAGCTGGTCTGAGCTGAACGGCGAGGAGAAATAACCAATCTGGGTCCTTCCATATGCTTCATCACATCTGTCACGTACGCGGCCGGCGGCACACTACAGGCCGGGTGTAAGCTAGACCGCTAACCCCTTCCTCCATACTGGAGTGTTCAAGTGGAAACTCCGTTCTGGCAAATATTTGTGATAGATCCCAGGATATGTTGTGCATATGAATTATGCATAAAATCCCATAAACTGTGGAGTGTTCGTATAACAAACCCTCAGTGTAGTAACAGTATTACGATTATTAAATGCTAACGCCGGGAGTCAGTTTAAACAAGGAACTATCAATTAATGCTACTTATTGATATAAAACCCCATGAACAGAGGGGAGTTAGTATCTCAGGCCATCAGTGTGGTAACAGCACTACCACTATTGTGTGCTAGCGCAGAGAGTCAGTTTGAGCAAGGGATTGTCAATGTATAATTCATATTGACGCATTGTTGCTGGCAGCTATTACAAGACTCAAGGACTCAGTCGCCATGTCCTGAAAAAAAAAAAAAAAACTGATATAAGGGGGGCAGGATAGAGATACCCTAACCCCGGCCCCATGGGGGGAACCCCCGAGGCCCATAAAAGGCACAATACTGCGAGACTACTGCAGGATCGAAAAGAAATTGCAGCTGTGCTGCATTCATTAATTATAAGCCCCAGGGAGCCCACCCCCAGGGCTGTATTCAATGAAGGGAGGTGGGCTGCATGTCCACCTCCCCAATCCATTCAAGGCCCTGGGGAGCCCACCCCGGGGCTGAGATTTTCAAATAAGGAGAGGGGGGTAATGTGAGGCCCCCTCCTCGAGCCATTAAAGGCCTCGGTGAGCCTGCTCACAGGCTCTAATTTTGCAAATTAAGGGAGTATTGCCAAGTGGCCCGCTATCAAGCCTCTAAAGACCCTGGGAATTCCACCCTTGGGGCCAAAATGACTTAAAAGGGGTGGGCCATGCAGCCCCCCTCCCGAAGCCCTTAAAGTCCCTGGGGAGCCCACTCCTGGGGCCAGCTCACCTTTTATGTTGAGGGAGCCGCACCCTGGGACATAGTGGTTTCCCTGCCTACACAGGAATGGGCAAGAAAACTTGCGTTTCCTCCCACTTGGCTGGAGCATTTTTTAATCTTCTGCTAAGAGGTGGCAAACACAAAGTCTGCTCCCAGCCAGTGGGAGCATTATAAATGCTCCCCCCAGCCGGGAGCAGACTTTTGATTTGTTCCCCTGCACACAGTAATGTAGGCAGGAAAACTGATTAAAATATTGCTCCCTCCGGAGGGCGCAACGTTAGAAGCTGCTCACTTTGGGTAGGAACAATGCTGTCTCTCGCTGCATGCTGGGAGCTGGCCCAGGCTGCACGGGCCCTGAGGCTCCCGCTACAGCCCCCAACAAATGCATTGTGACCGCCGAGGGTGGGCACCAGGACACCAACCTTTCATAGTGCTTTCCCCTGGGGATGGGCTCGCCGGAGCTGCAAACCGCTCAGAGAGGGACCGCGTAGCTCCCTCCCCTTTATTGGTACCAGTGGTCCTAAGGATGGGGTCACCACGGCTTAACAAGGCTCAGGGAAGGGGGCTTCGTGGCCCCCTTACCTTAATTTTTACTAGTAGGCCTGGGGGATTGGATCCCCAGGGCATGACCAGGCTCAGGAGGGGGTCTTTAGTTGTAGAAGTGGCCTGGGGTCCCCAGGGCCTTAAAAGGTGTTGGGTGGGGTGCCGCGCATTCCCCTCCCCTTTATTTTAAGTTGTGGTCCTAGGGGAATGGGTTCTCTAGGGGAGGGGAGACACTCGGCCATCTCTCATTTCATTAAAAAAAGCCCTGGAGGAATGGATCTCAAGGGCCTAGTAAGGCTTGGAGAGGGGTGCCTTGTGCCACCCCCCTTTTAACCCCTTCAGTGCCCACCCCTTTCCCCGCCCTGTGCCGGCGCTTTCATTAGCGGGCGGGGTCTATGACGAGCTGGACTCGTCATGGGCACAGCGCAACCGCGGCCCATGACGAGTCCAGCTCGTCATGGGCAGCGAAGGGGTTAATAATAAAAAAAATATGTCCCTGGGGGATGGGGTTCCCAGGGCCTAATAAGATTCGGGGGAGGCCATGCAGCCCCCCCTTTCATAAAAGCAAAAGGCCCTTGGAGATAGGGGCCCCAGGGCTTAATAAGGCTGTGGTAAGGTGGCCACTTGCGCCCCCCCCTCCCCATAAAAACAATTACCTGGGGAATGGGGTCCCCAGAACCTAAAAAGGCTCAGGGTAGTGGCATGTGGACTCCTTCCCTTAAAAAAAGAAACAAGGACCTGTGGCCAACCCCCGGCCATGCACGGCCAAAGGTCATGCACAGCAGGGAGTTGGTTTTACTTATGGTAATAAAATATTATGTTACGTAAAAAAAACTGGAAATTCACTGAAAAAACAAAGGTTACAGTAACATAATTAGGCGTGATAAAAAGATCTGGTAAAAAAAGACGTAGGAAGTCACTGAAAAAAACAAAGTTTAAAGTAATGTTCAATGTTTTGAACTAAAAAAAAATGCTGAAATTCTCCAGTTATGGTTGGAGCTAACTATAACTTGTGCCCCCACCATGCACTGCTTTTCACCTTCCATATTTCATGACTCATTACATATTCTATTACATCATTTATGATATCACTGATGCCATCTCAAATGACATCATTGATGATATCACTGATTACATCACCCAAGCTTTTGTACACATAAATACACACATGGGTGTAGCATTAGAGCTTTAAAGTGAAGTGCAAAACAACTCTGAAAAATTTGAAGCATCATTACTTCTATCATACATGCCACCCCCATAAGTAGAGCAAGCTTGTGCTATGTGCAACATTGACCCTATACCATATGCTTCATGGGTAGCCGAGTTCATTTTGACTATGAACAACAGATGAAAGAGTAACCTATTATGCACACTGATTTTAATGTGTATAAAACTGTTCAGGGAAAATCAAGTTACTTCAGATACTGAGTTACATAACTAATGTCCTACTACGGACAGTCTTTACCTGTATCAAACCCCTGACAGTCACTGGAACTACATTGAGAAAAGAAGTGGGATATAAGTGATAAAGTGGTTACTGTTGATACTGTTTACTCTATGGGGAGAGATTTCTCTGCACAACACTATTTGCAGACAGTAAAACTCCTATAAGAAATACACCACAGAGCATTAAAAATATCTACTAAGAACGGTGTATACTCTATGCAAAACATGTCCAAAGAGTGACTATTCACTTATAATAACCAAAAAATGAAAGTGCTATAGATCATGCTGCCTGCAGCTTTCATACTGTGGTGACAATTTTAAAGATATTCAATTTTCTGTAGCTAAACAACCACATATCCATAGGTTAGTACCAGGTGCACACAGTCTTGTATGTTAAGTACAAATTGTCATGCTGAGACAATTCTGTCTAATAACTCACGGCTGCTTACAATACTTTGTATAAAGTACGTAGAATCTTTGCCCTGCTGTAAACTTTTTTTGCACTACCAAAATTATTGTGGAACACAATGAACACATTTTGTGAACTGTCCCCTGCACACAGTTACTCTTCAATACAAAGATTTAAAACATGTTCAATACCTCTACACACCTATGGTGCATTGGGAGCACTTGCATTTTGTAAACACTTACAGCTGTTAGCTGGACCTAGGCTATACACAATTTGGTAGAAAAGCAATATAGTAACTACCCGCCACTATTTCAACTATAAAACAAACTAACACACTCATTGGATGATGTCATCAGTGATGTGATCTGTGATGTCATCACTGATGTCATTTGAGATGTTATCAATGTCATAGAACATGTCAGGAGTGATGTAATATGTGAGGTCCTAAGCAGTGCATGGCGAGAATGTAGGTTAAAGTTAGCGCTGGTAAATTTCTGTTTTCACTAACCTATTCACCTAACTATAACGTTACTTTAACCTTTGTTTTTTTCAGTTAATATATATATATATACATACACACACACACACATACACACACATGTTTAGGCATGGGTGGGGGTATAGGTTGGCATGGGTATTTTTAATGTTTAGGGAAGGTTAAGGGTATTGGGTGGTAAGATTATTTTTAGGCTTATGGGGTGAGCAGGGATTTAGAGATGGCTAAGAGTATATGGTTTCAGTGGGCTTTTAGGGTTTAAGGATGGGAAAGGGAATTCATAATAGGAGTGTTTTGTAGGGTTAAGGGGTGGGTAAGGGTATTGCATGGAAAGGATGTTTTTAGGGTTTAGGGATGGGTAAGGGTATTGGGTTGTAAGGGTGTTTTTAGGGCTTACGGGTGGGTATGGGTATATATAGGGTGGTAAAGGTATGTTAGGGTTCAGGGGGTTGGTAGGGGCACAGGGTGGTAAGGGTACCTTAGGGTTTTAGGGGTAGGTAGGGGTACAGGGTGGTGAAGGTATTTTACGGTTTTGAGGTGGGTAGGGGCATAGGGTGGTAAGGGTAAATATTAAAAGGAGTGGTTTTGGAGGTGCCCCCTGTGGGAAAGTGCCCCTTTTCGCATGGTTGATCCCCCACTTTTTGCCAAACTGTTGATGTACTTTGACTGAGTGTGCCCTGGGTTCCTGCCAACCAGGTACCCAGGGCCTATGTTCATTCCCTAAACTGTACTGATGCAAAACCCAATTGGCATCTCTCTGGCCACATGTCAGTCCCTTGTAAAAGGTACCCCAGATACCAAGGGCACTGTGACCAGGGAAGGCCTCTAAGGACTGCAGCACTTATTGTGCCATCTTAGAGGCCCTGTACCTTTACACACACAAATTGCCATTGCAGGCTGCGTGTTTTGGTGCAGAGCAAGGTGAAGAGTCAACATGGCATACAACCCTGTGTGCCATGCCTACAAGCCTTGGCATAGGTCAGCTGCTCCTCTAGCTGGGTGCACTTTACTAATGGTGAGGGTGCAGGTGCATGAGCCCTGTACGCCTACAGTGTCTAAGCTAATTCATAGACAGTGTAAGTGCAGTAATGCCATAAAGAGTTTATAGTCCTGGGAGTTTGTCGTTACAAACTCCACAGCACCATCATGGCTTTACTGAAAACTGGGAAGTTTGTTCTCAAACTTCTCAGACATTTAAACCCACTCTGATGCCAGTGTGGGATTTAATGAAAAAGCACTCAGAGGGCATCTTAGAGATGCCCCAGGTAAACGATCTAACTGTAGTGTCGAGGCTGAGTGGCTGCTCCCCAGCTGCCACCACCACACATGTTTCTGGATCCCTGGGTTGAGAGCCTGCTGCTCTCTGGGTCATGAAGCAATGCACATTCTGGAACAAAGTGCCAAGCCTACTCCCCCAGGATAGGCAGAGTCCACGAAGGGAAAGCTTCAAAGGCTTGCCGTCTTGTGAGCTGCTCCCAGCAACTGTCCCCCCACTGGTTCTGAACACCACTTTGGGTGGGAGAATCGGCGGGAAAACCAAGTTAGGAGGAGAAGTGGGCCCACCTTTGCCAACCCCACTCCTCAGGTGGTGGAGGTAAGGTGAAGCACAACTCTCAGTCCCCACTATATTGCATATGGGGGGACCCAGCCAACCAGATTGAGGCTTATGCCCCCCTCCCACTGGAGGATGGTCTACCCACCCCAAGGAAGGGACCCATTGATTCTGACCTGTACCTACCTGTAATGCCCCTAAATCTAGTATTAGGGGCAACCTTGAACCTTGCCTCCTCAGACAAGATGAAGAAGAAGAAGGACCAAAGAGCCATGCTGAGCAAGAAGAGGAGGACACCAGCTGCCTTGGCCTCAGCCTTACCGGCCTGTCCTGACCTCAACCTGCTCCAGCGAAATTCTAGCGTATCCTGCAGCCAGCAGCCCCCATGAACCCAGAGGACCTACCCTGCCTTCCCAAACCAAGACTTTGTCTCCTGTGTGCACCGGATTTGCTCACCCACTGACTCTGACTCCAGCCAAATCCGTGAGTCTGCACCACTCTGCACCTGTTGCCCATGGCCCGAGTTCGAGTGGCTCAAAACCACGAGGAGGTCTCCCGGGCAATCCTGACCTGGGATCTGGTGATCCCTGACCTGCCACCATGAGTCTCCAATCAACACCTGCAGCCCCTTTCTAGAGGATCCCCCGACCGCAACGGGAAAGAAAAACCCGATGCCTAAAGAAACCCCTGCACCCGACGTCCCACGGCCTTGGCTGGCTCAACCAACAGTGTCCCAGCATCCCCAGGCATCCCAACTTATCTCTCCAACCAGTGGTTGCCTCCAGAAGATCTTCGTCCCCGAGCATGCATTGTTTGTTGCAACCGGGGAATCCCCATTGAAATCAACAAGACACCCAATGCCAAACCAGCACCCGGCACCCAGCTGCCCCTGCATGGCTGTGGGTGCTCTTTGTGTGCTAAATCATATCCCTTTTTGCCCTGAGCCTAACACCAGGAGCTTTGCTCCCGCAACCTTGTGGCCTGCATGTGAGCAGCTACCAACCGGAGGCTCCCTATTCCCCATTGGATAACATTGGACCTCAGCACTTTTCACTGGCTGCCCTAGTGCCGCTGAGGGTGTTTTGAGAGAGCATGGTCGATCCTGGGGGAACCCTGGCTCTAACCCCAGAAACCCAGGTACCACAAAGAAGTACTAGAAACCGATAACTTAATTTCCTTCCATAGGATAGCATTGAGTGATTTTCTTTGAAAATTCTTCTAAGTGTGGAGTTGGTTTGTATGAAACCTTGAAAACTGCATATGTGTACGAACTGAATTACTCATCTTTTGTCAAGAAATGTCTCAGTGTGATATCTAGGCATATCACACTGATTTACAAAAGTAAATTAAAAAGTAATCCAAGAAGTAATGTGCACAGTAATTTATAATGTTACTGAAAAGTAATTTCAAAGTATTATTTCACTTACCTGTATCAGGCCTGGCTTGGTTCCAGAAATAAAATAGCTAAATAATATTTTTATACAAACAAATTGATCTGAGTTCAGTTTTTGAGTGTGTGACATCATTGCTAGCCTGAGTTTGTACAATAAATGCTTAATACTACCCTCTGACAAAACCTTACAGTTTGCCCACACTACCACAAATAGAGAGCAAAGTATTACCTACTTTTACCTCTGCCTACCTTTGGGGTTCCATTGTACTCTGTGCACACCACACCTCATTTTGGTATAGTATATACAGAGCCAGCTTCCTACATCCCCCTAATAAAAGTATTTTTAATGGGGTTTTGAATGGCCTCCCCCCAGAAAAAGATTTTAAAAAATGTGTGCATATATTTATACCCAGTAGAAGGCGTAAGCTGAAATGCGAAGGTCATCCTTGCTTGTATGCACCCCTGCACTTTGTTGTTTATGGCCCTGTGACAAATGGAGGCTCATTTAATTCTAAAAAACAAATAAATTACCTTGTTGCAAAGGATCTGTTTGTGCCATTCTTCTGCTCGCCCTCGGGACGTGTGGTGAATTGAAGGGTGTTTTTTGCATGAAGGCTGAGATGAAATATTTCTACTTATCTTCATGGTAAAGGTATGCGTGGTAAAGGCAGATGCATGGTAAATGCATGCGTTGTGAAAAAGTCATGGTAAATTCCTGCATTGCAACGTCATACAGCCATATATGAGCCTTTTAAAATATTTGTGCGTGATGGTGCATATTAGACTAAGTAGTGCGGGTGTTTTTTGTTTGCAATGCTTTGTCAATCAGAAAATCGTGCATATATGAATTGGTCACCCACAAAGGAGGGCAATCAAGGACTGGTTAATTTAAATGCAGAGCATGACTTCCCTGTGGCAGCCGATTAGTACCCTTACGTTTGTGAGCACTGTAGGAAACCCCTTTTTTAATCTCTAGTACCTGGTCACATTTGATGGATTAAAACCAGGTCTGTGACTGGGGATGACTGTTTGATTTATCCAGCAGTCCTTCCATCATTTGTTCTTTCTGCTTTTGTCACTCTACATGGAAATGGGTGAGCCCAGACGTAGGTCCCGTGCTCACTGGGTCACTGGATTCCAGCTAGCCTGGCTGATGAGGGGGTGATACCCCGAAACCGGTCCCCGGATGCTTGTTTCTGGTCCAGGGAGAACCTTTACTGGCAGTTCATGCTGGACTGTTCCCATAGGGAGCAGGGTAAAGACTGATTTGCATATGGCTGGGTCCAAACTGGGGTGCTGTGGTGAGCAAAAAGTTATTAGTTCAACCCAGATCTCTGACTGGGGTGAATGTTTGATTCGTTCAGCATTCCATTCTTCAGTGTGACGACCTGGCCAGTTATTTTCTGAATAAGGTGGAAAGATATATAAGAGCCTCCCTCCAGCCATTGGCATCTCTGATCTTGGGGAGAGGCATGGGAACATTGGACCCAATGTGGTTAGTGTACTCTCGTCTTTTCCCTTATTGTCCTCCACTGTTTTTGAGTCCCTCTGTCTAAAAATTAAATCAGGCTCTCCAACCAACCCTTTGACACAGGCTCATTTTCGCCAGTTTCATGCTCTCATTTCACCTGTGAGCAGGGATTTGGTCAATCTATCTTTAACCACAGCGTCCATACCATCTGCGTGGAAGCACGCTAAATTTATACCTCTTCTGAAGAAACCGTCTCTGGATCCATCTGAGCTGGGTAACTACCGTCCTATATCTCAGTTGCCTTTTTTGGCAAAGAGGGTAGAATCTCATGTAAATACCATCCTTATTGAGTTTATCAAGAGAAATGAAATCTTGGATCCCTCGAAAAACGGTGTCAGATCTCACCACAGTACCGAATCAGCTCTGTTGGCAGTGACGGAAGAAATCCGTGGTAGCCTTGATGTAGGAAATTCTGCGGCCTTGGTTCTATTGGATTTAAGTGCCGCCTTCGACACTGTCTCCCACGTGATACTTTTAAATCATCTTCAGGAGATAGGAATTAGGGGGTCAGCCCTGGCCTGGCTTCGCTCCTCTCTGGAGGGCAGATCTTTCCAGGTCTTGGTGCCACCTTTCCACTCTTGGGAGTTCGCCCTGCAACAGGGGGTGCCACAAGGCTCAAAATTGAGCCCCTTACTTTTTAACATATATGTCCAACCCCTAGCAGTGGTGGCTAAAAGTAGAGGGTTGTCGTTGGTGTCATACGCTGACGACACCCAATTGGTTATTGCCTTCTCTAAGAAATATAACCACAACCTCGAGAAATTTAAGGAGGATTTGTTGGTGATCGCAGACTGGATGGCTTCAAATTACCTGCACCTGAATGCCAGCAAGGCAAAAATTCTGCTGTTCGGGAGGGACCGAGATATGTGGTCTGAGCAATATTGGCCAGATCGATTAAACTCAGCACCATCGGCTAAAGAGGCCGTCAAGAATCTTGGTGTTTGGATTGACAGTGGTCTCTCCTTTGACACCCAATCTAAATCAGTAGCAGGGACCTGTTTTGAGCTCCTGCGAGGATTAAAACCTCTCCTTGGCTTTTTTGATTCGAAAATTCGTCAGACCATTGTTCAGGCTACGATTTTATCTAGATTAGACTATGGCAACTCTCTCTATTTAGGCGCCAATAAGTCCAGTATCCGGCGTCTGCAGAGAATACAGAACGCAGTAGCCCGTATTCTCCTGGCACTCCCGAAATCTTGCTCAGTGTCTAAATTTCTACCTAAACTACACTGGCTGCCAGTTGAAAAGAGAATCCAGTTTAAAACGCTATGTGTGGCTCACAAGCACCATTGGGGCTGGCGGATCTGCTAGTCTTCTATGTTCCTCGGCGTACTTAACGCTCACCTGATCAAGGGCTGGCTTGTATTCCCAGAGTCCTAAGAGCCTGAGCTGGAGGCTGCTCTTTCAGAAATCTCGCGGCCAGACTATGAAACTCACTCCCAGCTTCCATCAGAGGGATCCAGATTCATCTCGCCTTTCGAAAAGCCATAAAGACCTAGCTCTTCCCGGCGTAACTCCCCTCCAACTCGTACAGTCTCAAGTCTCTGGCTGCACTGGGACGCACCGTTGCTGGGGCAGCCATGCGCATTACAAATCCGACAATACATAATAAATAAATAAATGTATTCTTTTTGGATTTGTACAGCAGCTGTTTATTCATTTTAATTGTGTGCATTCTTTTCAGTTCAAAAGAGTTTTATTAAACAATGAACAGGAAAATGCAATACAAAATATCAATTAGGGAGGAGAGGGAGAGGTAGAAGGGGTAGAAAAAGGGGAGGGGAAGGGGACTGCAAATGAAACGTATAAGAGAAAGTGCACAAAAAAGCAATGAACATGGGCATTGAAAAGAAATAAAGAAATTATATCAATCCTGACTAAACAATAAATTACAAAGAGCATAAAAATAAAACAGCAGGGTGAAATATGCAGAACGTGAAAAGGGTATCATGGGGGCTTGGGAACTTCTTGTTGAGCAGGCGATGGAAGGGAAGAGCGAGCAGCACAATTATCTAAGTATAACGTAATGGGGAGCCACAAGTCGGCACGTTTAGCTGCCAATTGAACAGGAAAGACAAAGGCATTATCAAGTCTATGGTTATAACAGACATTATACCACCACGCTTTGAAAGAAATGTTGGATGCATTTTTCCAATTGACAGTAATCTGCTGAAAAGCAACAGCCAATAACAAATCAACAATGCGAGCAGACATATCTACGTTATTCCAGCTAGTGGACAAACTGCCCAGGAAAAGGTGAGTAAGAGAAAAGGGAATACAAGTATGAAAAATAACATTGATTTGGGCCCACACCTGTAACCAAAAATCATGTACATGTTTGCAAAGAAATAGCATGTGTGGCAAGGTAGCATTGGGAGCATCACATGACCAACACTTGTCTGGGGTAGTAGGAAATCGCTTATGTAGTGTAGAAGGAGTATGAAGTAGCCTGTTGTAAATAAAAAATAGGGATTGTGTCAACGAAGCCGCTCTGGAAGTTTTGCGCAATTTTGTCCAAATTTTGTCCCATAAGAATATCGGCCAGTCTATCCCGAGGTCACTTTCCCATTGAAGTTCAACCTTGGATTTAGGTCTAAGTGACTCAGGTGTGTGAAGGTATTTATAAAGAAGAGATGCTTTGGGGGCAGTGCGAAGGAGAGAATGAAGTCGAACAATAGGGGTGATAGAAATAGGGGGAGGAGGAGAAACCGAAAGTCGTACATAAATCTCCAGGACAGCAGCCCTGAGGAGAAGATATTTGGAGAAAAAGGATTGGGGTAAGCCAAAGGAGGAACAGAGGTCAGGAAAAGAAACAAAGGTGGAACCAGAAAAGAGCTGCGAAATCCAAATCAAACCTCGGGTTCTCCATGATTTCCAGTAAAAGGGCTTATGACCAATTAGGAGATATTTATTATGCCAGATAGTGGAAGAAATGAAATCAGCAACGGTCATAGGAGGGCCAGGAGCAGCTGACAGTAAAAGCTTAAGAGTATACTTGTGAATGGGAGTGGGAATCAACGAGGGCTTACGGGAAAAAGCAAGATATTCTGCGAAAGAGAACGGGGAGAGTAAAGTACGCTCAACCTTAAGCCATAAAGGGCAGGGGGAAGTGGAATCTTGTAACCAGAGGGAAGCTTGACGTAATAAAAAGGCCTTCTGGTATGCAGGGAAGTCAGGAAAGTTGACACCACCTTCAGAAGCCGAACGGATGAGCCTAGCTAGAGACATTCTGGATTTTTTGGAGTTCCATAGAAACGAGGATAACGTTGAGTTAATCTTGGTAAAGAATTTCGCTGGAATGGGGACTGGCATATTGGAGAGTGTGTATAGAACAATAGGAGATATCATAATTTTAATAGTGTCAAGACGTCCCCACCAGGAGAGGTATAAAGGATGCCACCTTGCCGTGAGATCTGCAATTTTCTGTGAGCATTTGGACATACACAAAGAAATAGTGTCTGAAATTGAGGGGGTAATGTATAGACCTAGATATTTAATGTGGGAAGGACTCCAAGTAAACCGAGAGTCAATAAATTCTTGCTTGAAAGTAAATTTGGTCAGGGGAAGGATCTCACATTTATCATGATTAAGTTTATATCCAGAGATAGAGGAAAAAAAATTGACTTCAGTCATGAAAGCAGGGATGGATTCTGCAGGTTTAGAAAGAAAGAGTAATATATCATCTGCATAAGCAGCGAGTTTAATATGCGAGTCCGCAATCTGGAAACCATGGATGGCAGGGTTTTGACGCAACCTGGAAAGGAAGGGCTCCAAAGCAAGGTTAAAAAGAAAAGGGGATAAAGGGCAGCCCTGGCGAACGCCTCTACCTAGTTCAAAATAGGAGGAAATTTGACCATTAGCAAATACTGCCGCTCTAGGATGGGAATATAACAGGGAAACTAAAGAGATAAATTTAGGACCAAAACCAAACCAAGTGAGAGTGTGGAAGAGATAGCGCCATTCAACACGATCAAAAGCCTTTTCGGCGTCAAGGGCAATCGCTGCAAGTGAGTGCTGGCAGCGGGAGGAGTTTGACAGGATGTTGAATAAGAGTCTAGTGTTGTCCGTAATATATCGGCCCTTAACAAACCCAGATTGCTCCTCGCCTAGAAGATCGGGGAGAAGGTGATCCAATCGAATCGCTAATGTTTTAGCGAAGAGTTTGTAGTCAATATTGACTAGAGATATGGGCCTGTAATTTTTGCAGTACTGTGCATCCTTCCCGGGTTTAGGTATGAGGCAGATATGGGCATCCGAGAACGTCCCTGAGGAGGCACCGCAAGAAATAAAAGTATGAAGTAGAGAGTGAAGTCGTGGGATCAACAGTTTAGAAAAGTGAAGATAGAATTCAACGGTAAAGCCGTCAGGACCAGGGGCTTTGTTGGGTTTGAGATGTTGCAATGCATTAAGTAGTTCCTGTTGTGTGACGTCCGATTCTAAGGAGGAAAGATCTGGAGGGAAGTCAGCTGGTGTATGAATGGTGTAGAAGAAACGAGCAAGGGAACTGGGGGTAGACTGGGTTTCAGAGGTATACAGGGTTTCATAGAAACGTGAAAATTCAGCGAGAATATCAACATCCATATGTTTTAAATTATCATCAGAGTCATAAACAGATTCAATATTTAACTTATTGTGCTTAATCTTCAAATAATTAGCTAGGAGCTTTCCTGCCTTGTTCCTACCCCCATAGAATTTAGCAGTAGACTTCAGCAGGTACAAGGAGGCATCCTCCGTAGACTTCTCATTAAACTTCATTTTTGCTGCAATGAGGGCTGTCAGGCTGTCAGCAGAGTGTGAGGTGAAATACGCATGTTCCAGTGTTTTAATGTCAGAAAGGAGATTTTTAGTAAACCTTCGGGCGCTCTTACGTTTGTTCGCGACGTTACTAATAATAAAGTCACGTGCTGCTGCCTTAAAAGCATCCCAAATAGTGTGGTCAGGGAGAGTATCGTCATCGTTAAGGAGGAAAAATTCATCAAAAAAGGAAGTAAAGGTGGCTGTAAATTTGGGGTCTGCGAGGAGGGAATTATTAAAACGCCATCTCCTGGGGCCAACATTTTTAGGGAGTACATCAATACTTGTAAGGACGGGAGCATGGTCAGAGAGCAGTATCGGGCCTATCTCAGAGTGTAGGAGTGACTGAGCGAGGTTGTGGGAAACAAAGATGTAGTCAAGTCGTGACTGGGAACGGTGACAGGGAGAATAAAAAGTGTACTCCCGCAACTTTGGATTGCAAAGGCGCCAGGAATCTACTAGTTTATGCTGTAAAATAGCATGGCTAAACAGCTTGTGGGGCTTGTTGGGAATATAAGGGGCTTTGGACACCCTATCGATAAAGGGATCAAGAGGTTGATTACAATCCCCCGCCAGAATAAAGTTGTGGTCCATAAATTTAGTTAAAAGTGGAGAAAAATCAGCCCAATAAGAAGGTTCGCCTGTGGTAGGACCATATACATTGAGAAGAGAGACTGGAACACCTCTAAGTGATAACTTAGCATAAACCCAATGACCAGAAGTATCCGACTCATGGGTAATAACCTGGAGGGGAAGAGGCTTGCGACAAAGAACTGCCACACCATTGCGTTTGCCATCACCTTGCGAGTAAAACAATTCACCCACCCAACCACGTTTAAGCTTAACAGATTCAACCTCAGTTAAATGCGTTTCTTGGAGGAATGCAATATCAACATTCAATTTGGCAAGATGTGACAGAATCCGTTGACGCTTAATCGGAGAATTAATACCCTTCACATTCCATGACAATATATTCAACGACATGACAGCAACTTTTTTACAAAAAATGTGAGTAACAAATTCAATGAGAAAAAATCCCATGAAAAGTAGAGAGGACAGAAGGAAAAAAGAAGGACTAGTGGAAACATGTTGAAGTAAAAGAAAGAAAACAAGTGGTCACAAGTGTGAGCCATATCAAGAAAGGGTGAATAAAATGCAACAGTGTCGGAAGTGACCCAGAAAACCAGAAATAAGGAAGAATTGTGTGCATTCTATCAGCAAAAGTTTTGGGGGAAAACATCTCTCTGTGCTCTAATTATAAATTGTATCTGATATAGACTTTTAGTTGCAGATCATTTGCCTTAGACTATTCCCCAAGTGTCAGACTTGATCTGGAAATTTTTTAACAGTACCCCTGCACACCAGAGGGGTAATCGCTGGGCCTAAATAGGCACCACCACAGCATGCTGACCTCAGTTCCTTCTTTCTGTGCCAGTCATTGCAGATCTGGAGAGAGGTATCCACAGTCACTTTTTCGACTGTCTTTTTTCCTCTACTTTGTTTCAATTTTTTTTTAGATATTTCGCCTCTTGGTGTGTTTGGGATGTCTCCTAAAAAGGCAGTGGGCTGCTTTAAACCATGTGGTGCCTGTCACAGGCAGACATCTGTGACAGACCCTCATTTGGTTTCCCTCTGATGCTTGGAGCAGGACCACGACTCCAAGACCTGCGAGGACTGCTGCGCCATGAATCCCAAGGTGCTGAGGTAATGGTCCCTAAAGCTCCTTGCCGCCTGACATTGGAAACTCTGCGGCGCTCTCTATTCTGGTCGCGCAGAAGATCCCCGGAGTGCTTGCAGAGCCATTCCAAATGAACATCATCATGTTCCAAATCGTTGGGCACATCCCACAAGTGAAAGAACTCTAAGTGGTCTTCCACTTTCCTGAGCCAAATTATCGGACGAGACATGGGAGCATCTGCATTCTAGGCCACACTCTATTGTGGAGCTTGTGACAGGGTTCGCTCCACGTCTCCCAGAGTTTCCCAGATCCAGAGTGACTTCTGCCCAACTTATGGGGTTTTATGAGGTCATGCAACCCATATTCAGGCAGGGGAGCACCCTCTAGCCCATGAGTTCTGGAGAGACATCTGCTGGCACTCCACCAGCGAGTTTGTCCTTCTCACCAGTTGGGGCCCTCAGATCCAGTGCTATATCCAGAGCGTCGCTGCCCACAAGACTGGGACCTTCCTCGATGCCCGCCCCAGTGCCACAGCTCACAGTGCCACCAAAATCCCACGGCAGCACGGGCTCCATCGTCGGCCCCATACCTGACTCTGACATGGAGCCAGATGGGCATCATTTGACACTGACCGGTACCATGCCCCCAAAGCCAGAGCCAGTTCCTTTTTCCTTTAACCGGTCTGAAGAGAGTGACAATTGAGAAGGATCTGAGGACCCTCATGTTTACCACAATCCCCTTGATAAACCAGAGGACAACTGGTATGAGGAACTTTTTGGTTAGAGAATGTTCCCTTCCAACAGCCTAGCACTGCAGTCTGTGAACACAGCTTGTCTTTTGGGCCAATAGACCCATACTATATGGGACTTGGTTGAGTAAATACTGCCTATGGTCTCTTAGGGGACTTGAACCATACTCTTCAGACCAATGCTGATGGGTGAGAAGCAGCAAAGTTCGCCATCAGATTTGGATTAAACATAGCCAACTAGCTGGAAAGAGCGATTGTGCTGTCAGTAGCACTTAGATAGCATGCCTGGATGAGAACCACAGGCGTTTTGGGGGATGTCATTGCTTCACTGATGGGCAAGCCCTTTTAGGGCTCTCGCCCTTTTGGTGGAAAGGTAGATTCACTGCTGAAGCACTTTAAGGACAGCAGAGCAATGGCCAGGTCCTTAAGTCTGTCCATGGCCCCTCGCCAATCCCAGTCTGCCTTTCACCCCTCCCACAGCTATGGTAGGGTCTACCAACCACGTCCTTTCCCATCCAGCTTCCAAGGCCACCAGATTTCCAAGCATTTTTGTGACCATAGATGACTTTCCCACAAACCATATGGGACCGCCAGCCAGAAGTCGGTCCAGTCTGCCACTGCCCCGGCAGCTGCAGCCTCCAAACCCCCTTTGTTTGCCCTTATACCAGCTGGGCCACTCAGTGGAGGGTGGGGCAGAATTTACCATCATAAGCCCCACTGGAGGTCTAAAACATCAGACAAGAGGGTTTTGCAAATGGTCCAGTGGGCCTACTCCATCCCCTTTCTAAAACCTCCTTCACCCATGCCACCCACTTACCTCCAGCTGATGGAGGACCATCTCTCCTTGATCAATCAAGAAGTGTTGGCTCTTTTGCCCAAGGCAGGAATCAAGAGGGTGCTGGCATCAGAAGTAGGTTGTGGTTGCTATTCCTGCTACTTTTTGGTCCCCAAAAAGGACGGAGGGCTTCATCATATCCTAGACCTGCACCTTCTTAACTTCTGCCTGAAAAAGGAGAAGTTAAAGATGCTCACCTTAGCTCAGATCCTGTGTGCCCTGGACCCTGTAGACTGGATAGTAGTATTGGCTTTGTGGGACGCATATTTCCACATCCCGGTCCTGTCCTCTGTTCATGGTAGGCCAAGAGCACTTTTAGTTCGCCGTGCTCCCGTTTGGCTTTACCATCGCCCCTCGACTGCTCACCAAATTAATGGTGGTGGTTGCAGCATTAATCTCCTGCATTCGTTGGAGTTTGCTATCAATGTGCCCAAGTCACACCTGACACCATCCCAGACGCTCCTATTCATTGAAGCTGATCTATACACACTGCAGTCTCAGATCTATCCTCACGAGTGACGAGTCCAGGATATTCATGCTATAATACCAATGTTTCAGCCTTTGTTCTGGATTTCAGTGAGACTGACTCTGAGGTCATTGATCCTGATGGCCTCCTGCATCCAGGCAGTGACATATGCCCATTGGCATATGCGGGCTCAGCAGTGGGACCTGAAGTTGCAATGAGTGCAGCATCAGGGGAATCTCTCCAACATAGTTTTGGTCTTGGAGGGAGCCACAAAAGACCTGCAGTGGTGATTGATGAACCTCAACTGGGTCAGCGGAAGACCCCTTTACCTTATCCAGCCAGAGCTGACTGTAGTAACAGATGTGTCACTCCTGGGCTGGGGTGGCTAGCTTGAAGAGGTGGAGATGAGAGGGCTCTGGCCTCCAGCAGATTCAAGATTCCATAACAATCTGATGGAGTTGTGGGCGATCCGACTGGTGTTGAAAGCCTTCTTTCCTTTTATCAGGGGAAGGCTGGTGCAGGTGTTCAGGGGCAACACCACAGCAGCCCAGAGTTCTCAAGAGCCCTTGTTATTCTTGTGGCTTTGGATTGAGCATGAAGAGTCTGGTATCCCAAGCAGTCCTCTGTTCAGGCTACCCCTTCAGGAGCATTTTGTGTCCCAGCAGCAGGGCAGAGTCTTGCATCGAAACCTGCATATGCTCTGCTTTAATGCTTGGAGATTGAGTGGTGACAATTGACCTTTCAACCTAAACCAAGACGGTATACTCCTGCCTTTGGGACAAATTTGTGGCATGCTGTGCATCGAAAAATATATAGATGCTCATCCTGAACCCTTATCCCAAGTTCTCTTGTTGGTTCTTTCTCTGGCACAGCAGAGCTCTGCTCTGGGCACTGTTAAAGACAATTTGTCCTGCATTCTTACAGCTGCCGTGCCAACCTTCTTTGTTCAAGTCATCTGATGTGACTAAATTCATCAAAGGTCTACAGCACATGTTACTTCCCAGGCTGTTCATCATGCCCCAAGCTTAATCTGGTCCAGACATTCCTTATCTTTTCGCCTTTCAAGCTGCAACACAACTGCTCACTTCACCTGTTTACCATCAAGACAGCTTTTCTGGTGGCCATACCATCGGCCGGGAGGGTTGGTGAATTGCAGGCATTCTCTGGCCACCCTTCTTATATCACCTTTTACTCTGGCAAGCTGCTTCTGTGAGCCTGTGCTTCCATTTTCCTGAAGGTTGGTACACCTCTTAATGAAGGGCAAACCATCACCTTGCCTAACTTCTTTGCTCAGCCTCAACCTTCTAAAGAAGGGGAGAAAGTCCATTGTCTCAACCCAAAAAGAGCATAGTCTTTGTAACTAGTTCACACAAAAAAGTTCTGGGTGCACGATCAACTCTTTGTAGAGTATGTCGAGAAAGGGAAGGCTGTGCTGACAAGAAAAATCTCACGATGAATAATACTCTGTATACAAATCTCCTATGCATGTGCAAGAAAGCAACCCCCTGAGGGCTTGCATGCTCATTCTGCCAGAGCCAAGGCTGTGACCACTGCACAAGCATGTGGAGCCCCTGTCCTGGACATCTGTCAGGAAGCAACGTGGGCATCCTTGTACACATTCACTAAACATTACTGTCTGGATGGTCAGGTCTGTTGTGATGGGCACTTCGCTTGTTCTGTGCTGTAGGACTTTTGGTTTAATCTGTTTTGCAGACCCACCTCTGGGGAGATGTTGCTTGGGTATCTATTCTAAGGTAAGGAATCTACAGCTAGAAGTCTCTCAGATAAACAAATTACTGACCTTTGGTAACGCCTTATCTGGTATAGACTCTATCCAGCTGCAGATTCCTTACGGACCCTCCCATCAGCCCTGCTCTGTGAGCTGATTTCAAGATTGGGTCAACTTTTCTTAGGGCCTTAGCAATACACACCAGTGTGTCAGCATTCTTTGTGGCTCCACACTTCTGGTGTGGAAAGTCACAAAAAGAAACTGATGTCAGCATGTTTGGGTGGCACCTATATAGGCACAGCACACATTATTTCTGGTGGAGCTGTACACCACCTACCGACAGACAGGGATACTGCTAAAAAATCTCTGAGCCCAGTCTGATGCCTGGGGAATATTCTAAGGTAAGGAATCTACAGCTAGATAGTCTCTACCACATTATGCGTTACCGAAGGAATGTTACTTGTTCCTTTGGTCTTAACTCTATTTTCATTGCTTGTGTTCACTTTTGTGCCATTTTTTCACTGTTTCAGAAATGTGTGTTCACTTGTAAGAATGAGCACTCATTGTATATATATTTTACTTGTTTCTTTGCAGGCTGCATAAAAACAGTATTAATACAAAGTACTTTGACTAAAATGTACTTTTTGGTCATAGCTTCTTTAGCTTCATATAACAATACAGTTCGGCCACTAAGAGTCACTTTTGCCCCCAATTGGACTTCTGCTAGTGGCTCCTTTCCTGACACCAGCTGACCACTTTGAACCCATTCTCAGGCTTATGCCGATGCCAGTCCAATCTTCCAGCCTAGCTCCTGGATGTAGGAAAGTGCCCTTTTTTTGCATGGTTACCCCCTAAGTTTTTGCCTAGAACTGATGCCAAACTAACTAAAGTGTGTGCTGGGATCCTGCTTACCAGGCTCCAGCAGTTGTGTTCTTTCCCAAAAAAGTACCTTTGCATCCACAATTGGCACAACCTCTGGCCCACATGTAAGTCCCTTGTAAAAGGTACCACTGGTACAAAAGGGCCTTGTGACCAGAGAGAGCCTCTAAGGGCTGCAGTATGTATTATGCCACCCTCAGAAATTCCTCACCTGACATGTACACCCTGCCACTGCAGACTGTGTGTCACCGTGGGACCCTCAACCCAAAATTCGACATGGCACCTACGCCTGGATGTCATACCTAACAAAAACTGACTGTGGCATAGACAAGTCACCCATCTAGCAGGGTGCACTATACCACAGGTGAGAACACACTGGCACGAGTGATGTGCCCCTACAGTGTCTGCACCATTGACAGACATTGTAAGTGCAGTTAACCCATTTTGAGTAGATGGGCTGGGAGCCTATCATCACAAAATCCCCCGCTCCATAATGGTTTTACTGAAGACTAATAAGTTTGGTATCAAACTTCTCAGCACATTAAGCCATCACTAATTCCAGTGCCGGATTTAATCTAAAATGCACTCAGAGGGAATCTTAGAGATGCCCCTGTAGTGAGGAAATTGGGTTAACTGCAGACATTGCTAAGTTAGCATAAGTAGTATATGCTTGGCTGCCATTCTGCCGCTTTTGCACACAACACTACATGGCTCTGTTCGCGTCAAATACTTTGCTGGCGCTGCTTCACACGAGAACTGTCTACCTTTCACATATCTAGTTGGGCACCATGCTCTCTGTCTGCACAGCATGTTCAAGGTCGATTAACAATGTATGCTGTTGATTCACTTTGGTCAGTCCCACGCACATAGATATAATATGAAGCACAGCGGCCCAACTGAAACTCGGGTGCTTTTTAATATGGCATTTCATGCATGAGAAGGCACTTGGAGAAAACCTTTCCAACATAGAAGAGCTGTGCTGATCCTGGGATGTAATTCATTGCATCTGATCTCGTAGGTATGGGGTCTCGCTGACAAAGCCCAGAGGTCTTCTATAATTATTCTAAAACTAGCTCATGACACGGGAGGGTGGTAAAAGGCACTATTGTCCTGTTTCCACTGTCATTATAATATGATTTCCCCTTTTGTGCTTTATGGAATTGTAACAAAGCTGATTATATTGTTCTTATGCTTTATGCTGCACGTATTGGCTAGAGTACTGCACCTTAGAGCATGTTAGTTAAAACTAAACATTTTAAACTATACAGTGATTACTCACGTTGTGGACAAGTATGAGTGTGAACGAAAGAGTGTTCTTGTTTCCCACTATTCCTGAGAGTTTACTAAGTCACATGTTCTAGGTTGTCTAATCATTTGTAGCTTCACTTTAGTACGGAAAAGGAATGAGACACTATTGCTAGTTGGATTGGGGTTCTGGGCACTGAGGTGGCTTTTTTGGTACACAACAATACACCGAGGTCCTGGCTTCCTGCGCATAGTTCTGTGCATGAGCAGAATCCCTGCAACATGGCGCCCCTAACATTTGGTCTGGTACTTATTTACGAGACGCTTTAGTAGTGCTTCTACTTGTCCACAATACCCTCTCTCCTGTTTTCTGGTAAACAGTGGTGACGGCATAACCTACCTGTATTGATACTTAATAGGTCTTTTCAAGCTTGATATTATAAAATGGTTTTCTCATTCATATGAATTACGAACCTGTTGCGCTGCCACGCTTTTAAGTTGTTGTACTTTTCTTAGTGCTTATGGCTGAAGTTGATATTACGGCACATAGCTGCGCACCACTCCATCATCATTTGACCACTTATGGAGTGCCAGACGCAGGCATCGCACTTATCTTTGTGGTTGGAGCCAATCCGGCTTTCCACTTTAACGTCTTTTACTCTTGGGTAACCTTTCCGGCAGTGAATGGAGATGATGGTTTGTTCCATGCATACACTCCCACTGCGATACCTGTTTAATATCGGCCATATACAACACTGAAAGTTCAGATTTTGGCATGGCAACATCGCATTTGGTTTAATGGCGCCCTCCCCCACACCGTGACTCCGGTCCGGTTAGGCCCTTTGTCGATTCCAGGGGCCACTTCGCCAGTTTAGGCCGGGTACACACCACATCCACGTTATCTAGCAGCCACTGTAGACGAATTGTGTGTCGTACACACCTCCTTAATTGAGGTGCATAGGGCTCTAGTACAATACATTTCCCGCAATCTCCAGATGGGAGCACCTGGGGTTGCGGCTCAACCAGCTGGCCCGGCCGGGATGTCTATTAGTCCCGTCATGGTTAATTCGGTTATGGGCAAGCAACCACAGAATAAGGATGATTTACCTTACTGGCTTGCTAAGAAATTTGACCAGCTGGAAGTGGTATTTCCTAATACCTCTCCTGTGGAGAAACACAGGATCTTAACAATAAGTTTGCAGAAAGACTTAATACCAGAGGTAACCGATTGTGATAATTAGGGTACAGTATTCGCAGCAGTATATGCAAAGTGTTTTGGCACACCCTCCATGACTGTGCTGCCCTCTGTGATTAAGCGTGTTCAGGATGAGCACGGAACGGAGGCATAGGTGGAGTTGAGGATGAGGCTTTGACGTAGTTGCTGATCTCATCCTTGCTAACGTCAAGGAAGATGCAATTAACTTTCAAGTATCTAATGCTTTGCGTCTTGTCCCAGATGGGAAGAAACCCCGCGAGTTACCGAAAATTATTGCAGATGCTTATAAGACCATTGGACGCAATAGTTTGGGTTTTAACCATTTTGCTAAAATACCGGCACAACAGCAAACTCAGACGGTGCAGTCTACTAAGGATGACCGTCCTAATTTTTCTAAAAAGAATTGGAAAAATAAAAAACAGGGGAAGCAACAACAGAAACAAGGGTCACGTGCAGTGTCACCAGTACCTAAGTCTTCTGAGCGCACTTATGATTTGCGCGACCACGCGAAAATTAGGTCTCCTGACAGGTTTCAGGTTCCTGATCAGCGTTCTTCTCGTTCTTCACAGGAAACATCAGGCTCACAAGCCGGTGGAGGTGATCGCCAGGATCGTGGCAGAGGTTGAGGTGACCCGCAAGGACGCGAGCCTCGTCAGACTGACGGCAAAGGGAAGCAAGACAATTTTCCTCGTCAGCGCCCCCAGTTTCAGAAAAAGAAAGTTGCTGCTTTAACAGCAAGATATGCCACAGATGGTGAAAACCCGCCTTCGGAATCTAACTGGGGCAGTAACGCTGCTAGACAGCGTAGCGGAGGTTACAATAGTGCGGCAAGCACTGCGTCCATTTCTGGAGGCGACAGCAACTGACACTTTCATCACAGTAGAAACTGCTGACACCCGAGTGGCTCCCCCAACAGATTATATGAATTTGTATTTCTAATTGAAGGTGATATACAACGTGTTGTTAAAGGAATTTTTGGGGAAAATCTGACTTCTTTGTATGACATCTTGTTAGCTGAGGCATACTGGCCCCCCCCTTTTGTTTTAGCCGCTCCACGGGGGGAGGAGGTAGTCCTCCCTAGTTTTTCCCACAACGTAGCCAAGGAGCAAGCAATGGCTTTTGCGAAAGAGTGGGCTTTGGTGCTTGCACCGGCTCTGTACCGCACTCAGGTGGGCTGGGATAAAACCTCTCCGCCTCATGAGATATCATTGCGGTCTATGCCACAGCCAGAACCCCAATATCCCCTCCGGTGGGAAGCAAAAGCTCCTGTTACTGAAATTCTTGAACAATTAGAGTATCAAGGAGTGATTGGGACATGTGTGTCACCGATGAATAACCCTCTTTTTACAGTAACCAAACCAGATGGGTCGTACCGCTTAGTTTTGGACTACCGACATTTGAACTCTCATTGTCGTAACTGTGCGGTTCAGAATACCCATAGCTCCGGTCTTGTAGACAGTCTTGTGCGTAAAAAATAAAAAACAACACTTGACATTCCCAATGGCTTTTGTAGCCACAATCTGTCCTCTATGAGTAGTCAATGGACAGCATTTACCTTAGGGGCAAACAAAAACAATTTACAAGTTTGGCCATGGGCTACAAAAACAGCCCGGGCGTTTTTGCCACACGTGTTGTCTCTTTGTTAAACTACATAGACCCTAATGCGTACTCGTACATTGATGATATTTATCTCATGGATGACGAATTATGGCCGCATCTTTGTTGCATGGACTGCATCATAGTTTTATTTACGGACTACGGTTACAAATTTAACTTTGCAAAATCACACATTGCAGAGTACATAGTGTTGAACTAGGGCTATGAGCTCAATAATGAAGGTAGAGGCCTGGAGCCTCACTTCTTGGAGAAATGCACACGTTTGCGCTCTCCTACAACCCTGAAAAATGTGCAATCTTTTCTGGGATTTTTAAATTTCGGACGAACTTACATTCTCGATTATGCCCAGAGTATCAAGCCGCTGTATGCCTTGATACAACCTATCTTTACAAAAGCCTGCTGGCTTCCGGAACATTCAGCTATTCTGCAATCCTTGCAGTCTGATCTTCTTGAATCTAAATACTTGTTAACACATGATAACCACACAAACCTGGTGATAAGAATTGTAACAGGGGCAGTGGGTTTCACCTACTTGACATTTAATGAAAGTGACACAGTACCTATTGCTTACAAGTCACATTTGTACACTTCGGCTGAACTGCGTTTTTCAATTGTTGAGAAAGTATTGACCGCAGTCCAGATGGCGATCCTGAAGGAACGTAAACTGGTGCAAGGAAAACCCATGCTGGTTGTAACACCATATCCTGCTCTTGAAGCTGTGACGAAAGCCAGTGCACCAAACTCTAAAGCTTTACATCCGCGTTGGATACAATGGGCTACTTCGTTGACATCAGCTGATGTCACCTATATCTTTGACTCCTCATTGCAAACTCAGGAATTCCTACAGTATGAATTTGTTCATCCTGCTCCTCTGTCAATGCGCCCACTCGAGGACTACCATTGTATCATTTATACCGATGGTTCTGCGCAACCGGCGACCGGATCAAAACATTCTATCGCAGCAGCATGTGCTATAGTGGCAGGTACCATACTGAACGGTGAGCTCAAGTCCAGTGTCGTGCACACGCCGGCACTAGGGGACTGTACCGCCCAGTTAGCGGAGCTGCGTGCTCTGGTGCTAGCACTGGAATTTGCTGATCCTAATGTGACTAAATTGATTGTAAGTGACTCTTACTACTGTGTTCAGTCTTTTAATGACAACTTATTCTTTAGAACTCAGAATGACTATCATGATTCTAAAGGCAGTGCAATTAAGCATAAAATGCTTTGGGTTTGGGTCGCAGAGCTTAAAGAACGTCTGCTTCTCACACAAGTAATTCATACTCTCGGCCACCAGCGCGTAGGAGTACACGCGGTCGGTAACAGTTTGGCTGATGAAGCAGCTAAAACAACAGTAGCCACATATTCTGTTGCAGCAGTTACAAGGTCCATGACTAAGATTGATGATGACATCTTGGCAGCTATAGCTGCTACAGAGAAGGAAAGTAAGTACCCACAGGGTTTCCCTTCGAAATACTCTCATCATTTAAGTCCCGATAAAGTTCCCTATGTGAGAATTAATGACGTTGGTGACAGGTTGATTCCCAACGAGGACCGCAGACTAGCATTGATAACAGCCGTGCACGAAGGCATGGCCTCGGCTCATGCCGGCGTTTTGGCGACTGTCTCTATCTTGCAGCAACGCTACTGGTGGCGTGGGTTATATAAACAAACCCGTAATTATGTGCTTTCTTGTGACATTTGTCAGCAGATTAAACCTACAACGGCAGCACGCCCGCCACAAACACAGCTGTATATTTCTAATAAACCATTCAGTTGTGTTTATTTAAATCACTGCCGTCCGTTTTCTTCAGATACTGTGTATAAGTTTATCTTAGTTGCAGTTGATTCATGCACACGTTTTCTGTGGGTTTGGCCACAACGCAGTGCTCACGCGCGAACTGTCATCAGGGATTTGCTTGTCTTTGTGGGATTTTTGGCATGTGGCACCTTTCATTCTGACCAGGGTCCAGCGTTCGCCTCTAAAGCGTACAAGGATGCCATGAGGTCTTTGGGGTGCAAGGCAAATTTTCGTCTCCATACAGGCCTGAGGGCAACTCAGTTGTGGAGCGAATGAACCATGACTTAAAGCAATCCTTGACAGCTAGAGTTATAGGTACTGGCAGGAACTGGTTCGCCTATTTGTATAGCGTACAACATGCATTAAAGAATCTCCCTAGAAGATCTCTGGGTGGGCGGACCCCATACGAAATGCTCTTTGGCATGAAAATGTTTGTTCCAGACCATGACGGTCTAGACATGGCAGCAACAGCTGCATCCTTTGACGTAGATAATCATTCTGATGTGTTACAGGAACTACAAGAGGCTCGAGACAGTCTTGCAAAGGAACATTTACCCTCCGCCGCTGAAGCGGCGCTGCAGATTCCGGTAGTTGGGTGGCTACCCAAGATCGGAGACTTGGTCCGTGAGAATGTGGAGAACAAGAAAGAGTTTGGCCTCTCTTATCATGCACCTGTCCCAGTGCTTGGCGTGAAGTGTACTCGTACATTTATTTTACCACCGCTTCCTAGTCGCAAAGACAACAGATACATCTCAGTGGACAATGTCAAACTACAACGCCTGGCCGATTCTACATAGTATGACACCTGCTGCTTCCTGTCCAACAATATCCAGGAATACAGTCTTGGCCAATTCCAACAACATCAGGCCTGATACTGCCATAGAGATGACCACTGTTACTGATCCTTTGCTAAACCCTCCGGCTTGCAGTCTTCATGAAGAAACTGAATATGCGTATCCCACTACAGAGTCATTGCCTGGTTTAAAAGACAACACCCTTAAGCAGTCACGTTTTTCTTTTGACACTAACTCCACATCATCGAGTTCCCCGTCCAAATTTTATGTTTTTGTCACCTGGTTTAAAAGAAATTATTTGGTTCCTCCTTGGACATACATTTGGTTGGTGCTCATCGCCATTTTTTGTTCATGTCGATTGGATTTGTGACGTTTTTCTTCCTTTTAAAAAAAGGTCACTACCTCACTCAACGCTCTGCAGTAAAAGTAATTGATGGAACTTTGGCACCGCACTCATCTTCTCACATCATGAAAAGGGACCAGACTTCTGTCAACATCTCTGCCTGGTCAGTTGCAGATGGAATAGTTTGGAATGCAGTAAACTTCCAAATTCATGGCCCCACCGAGGTGGTTAATGTGAAACATAACATACGCTCTGATGATTGGGACGGACAAGCCGTTGAATCTTTATTTTCTGATTTAAAGTATTATACTGCATTTGATGCTGAGGATTTGTATTTAAATACTGCAAATTATGCTGATTTATTTTGTTACCAGCATTATGGCCATCATTACCTGCATAAACCTAATACATTTAGAAATGTTTTTAATTACACACAATGGGAACATTGCCCGGCTCCCATTGAAGGGAGTTCGAAAACGCTTTTGAAAAAATGTGTATATTTCTGGTTTTAAAAAATCCAATCCGGATTCATTTTATTTTAAATGCTCACCCACACTAAATTAGTGCATTCCAAATTCTTTATTGATCAACTGGCAGTGGGTGGCTATGAGCTGTGGAAGGATACAGTAGATCTTAAGTCTGTTTGGGGTTCTAAATTCTGGCAGGTACAAGGCTCTGAAGCTTTGCATCGTGCGTGCCTTATCCCAATACAAATCCTATTCTTGAATGGTTCGATTTATCAAACAACCTGTTTAGGTTTAGCCACTGCAAAACAAATGAATGCACCTAAAATACCTATACTAGCTCATTATGAGAACTGGAATAATCATACTGATTTGGCCATTGATGATTTGCAATTACTGCTTACAAATAATACTTTTAATATCTCTAGCCTGGAGCCCCTGGGTTGGTTGGTTTGGCAAACCAGTTAAGATTCTTGCCAACGCCGTTTTCTGGGCAAGGCCCCAGGATGCACTCAGGATAGACCTGATCCACGTTTTTCTATCTCCCATTCGGTTACTACCTATTCAGTAGGAAAGTTATGTCAAAATTGGTTGCAACACTCAACCCTTACGGCAGGAAAACGCCATTTGTCATTGTTGTCAAGTGACATTGACTTGACAGACTTTATAAAAGGGACTGCTGGTCCTAGATAAAAAAGATTTCTTTACGCAACTTACAATGAAATCTGGAAGCTGTCCCAAATTGAAGCTGCTTCGCGTCTAAGGGCAATAAACCAAGCTAATTTAGAAAAAGTGCTTGCTGTTGTTGATAAAAGTATTAACACTCTTTCTTCCCGTATTTACACATTAGACAATATTGTTTCATTTGTTGTGGATATTGTTCAAGATGAAGAGTCTGTTTTGTATCATGGTCAAAATCAATCGCGTTCAATTATGCAGTTTGCATGGACATTGCAAACTTTGAAGATGGGGAAAGTTCCATGGGATTACATGAACACATCATCGTTATTTTTGCCATTTAACTTGACAGATAAACAACAGTTTATGTCCATGAAGGATTGCACATACACTCTGTTACATATTGAAAAATTAGAACCTTTGCCATTTTCTGTTGCTGAAACTAATTCAGCAGTGTGGCTCATCCATGGAGTAATAACTCTGCCATTTTCCTTGTTTAAATTTAGTTCATGTATGAAATATCCCTTGGGCCACTATGAACCTTTAGGTAGTGCATTTCTTCATGAGGTGTGGTCTTTACCATTCACATACAGATGCTTACGAGATGACAAAGAGGTGTACCTCACTGGAGAATCATGTGATTCCTCTCCTGATCATTCTCTTGTATGTAAGAATATACAGTTGCATGGCGCATGTAACTTAACAGCACCAAATTTGACATGTATTTTTAAGGGTCATCCAGTGCCAGCTATCACACCTATGTTTATCCTGCTAGCAAACGGTAGCTATTTGCTTTTAAATAATGAAGATTGCTGCGGCATGCTTACTGGCATCCCTTACATTGTAACAGTCTCACAACGTGTGGTTTGCTAAAAAAAATTGCTTTTTCCACCCCCACATGGGAAGCTCAACATCTCGATTTGGCCTTTCATTTCGACCTTGATGGCAGAGTTCAATAAATTGAGCAGAATAAGAGCATTATTGTCCCAAAAAGAAGTTGCTCTCACATTTGCCCGTGAGACATTCTTCCTTCACATGGCTATCACTCGCACAGAGGTACAGTTGCTTCTTAATACCGACCTCCCACTCCATTTCGGTGCCTTTATACATACCATTTTCAATGCCTCTACTACTGAAGGCTTGGCCCATTTTTTTAAACTTGTGGGCTCTGGCCTTGTGACTTCTTTCCAAACTATATTTGGTGTGATACTTGCATTTTTTCATCCTATCTTTTCCAGCGTCTTCATCGGCTTGCCACTAATACTTGCATTAGCTGCTGGGGTTCTGCTATTGATTTACCTGCTCAAGAATGGCTGCTCCCTATGTGGCCCCAAACAGCCGAGACTGGCTGCTTCGGCTTCGTATTCGTATACTTGAATGCTACGGTACTTGGCCACTGGCCACACTGAGCGTGGTTTGTGGATTATCCTTTCGTTTTGGTTATTTCACTTGTTTGTAACCAGTCTTCCACTGCCTGGAATGTTCGTTTGAATGGGCATTGGATCTTTGCCTCTCCAATACGGTGTCTCCTGCCCCAGATTACGACCTGCTAATGAGTCCTCTAGTGGCGCATGAGCTGGAATGTTCCTGTGTTGGGATTATGACCTGCGCGGCTGCGCTTGGAGTTTTAGCGGAATGGGATGTCTGTGCAGCTGCACATGATTTCCTACAACAAAGTTTTCTTGAGGAACACGCAAGTTGTCCACTGATGGTGCTAGAAGCTCCCATTGTTGATGAACATGTATGTTCATTCTCTTTGCTGGAATGGATGGCTACTATCTTTTCTGACGATATCAATGACTTCCTCTTGGAGGCTGTTGCAACTTACTGCTCATACACCTAATGGATTAACCTGGATGACTTCCATCATCTGCCGGATATTTTTTGTAATGATTTTTCTTTTTCTTTTTTTTCCTTTCTCAGATCGATTTTTTACACACAAATTTGTGCAACATTTGACTCTTTGCCCAAATATGACTGCTGCTCTTAATTCTTGCTCACTCATACTTGAACTCTGTGTTGTGTTGAGTCCACTGTCCATTGGCCTGGCCAAGGGGAGGGTGTAGTGAGGAAATGGGGTTAACTGCAGACATTGCTAAGTTAGCGTAAGTAGTATATGCTTGGCTGCCATTCTGCCGCTTTTGCACATGACACTACATGGCTCTGTTCTCGTAAAATCATTTGCTGGTGCTGCTTCACATGAAAACTGTCTACCTTTTACATATCTAGCTGGGCACCGTGCTCTCTGTCTGCACAGCGTGTTCAAGGTCGAATAACAATGTATGCTGTTGATTCACTTTGGTCAGTCCCACGCACATAGACATATAATGAAGCACAGCGGCCCAACTGAAACTCTGGAGCTTTTTAATATGGCATTGCATGCATGAGAAGGCACTTGGAGAAAACCTTTCCAACATAGAAGAGCTGTGCTGATACTGGGATGTAATTCATTGCATCTGATCTCGTAGGTATGGGGTCTCCCTGACAAAGCCCAGAGGTCTTCTATAATTATTCTAAAACTAGCTCATGAGCACAGGAGAGTGGTAAAAGGCGCTATAGTCCTGTTTCCACTGTCATTATAATATGATGTCCCCTGTTGTGCTTTATGGAATTGTAACAATGCTGATTATATTGTTCTTATGCATTATGCTGCTTGTATTGGCTAGAGTACTGCACCTTAGAGCACGTTAGTTAAAAATAAACATTTTAAACTATACAGTGTCTCTAATTACTCACGTTATGGACAAGTATGAGTGAGAACGAAAGAGTGTTCTTGTTTCCCACTATTCCTGAGAGTTTACTAAGTCGCATGTTCTAGGTTGTCTAATCATTGGTAACTTCGCTGTAGTACGGAGAACGAATGAGACACAATTGCTAGTCGGATTGGGGTTCTGGGCACTGAGGTGGCTTTTTTGGTACACAACAATACACCGAGGTCCTGGTTTCCTGCGCATAGTTCTGTGCATGAGCAGAATCCCTGCAACTCCCCCTAAACAATGACCAGCCCTAGTGTGGTTCCTGCCTAGCTGCCAGCCATCTTCCACCACCAGACATATTTCTGGACACCTGGGAAGAGAGCCCTCTACTCTCTAGGTTTGGAAACAAAGCACATCCTGGGCAGATGTCTCCTTCCCCAGGATGGGCAGGATCCACAAAGAAAGAGCTTTAAAGGCCTGCTGCCTGTGTAACTACTAAAACAGATTATAGCCACAGTGAGTGCTTTAGGAAAGGGAGGAATAAAAGAGAAGGAGAGAAAGAGCTGAGAGAGAAGGGGTCAGGCTGATTTGAACATTTTTACTTGCTTTTGGTTCCCAGTCCGGCCCTGCTAGATGATGGAACTAAATCCCAACCAGAACCACACTCGTACGCTGCCGGAAGCATGGAGATTACTGCTGCTCAGGTATTTTCTGTCCGGAGGATAACATATTCTCGAGAAAAATAGTTACGCCTGGGTCTGAGGGTCTCGAAATGGCGGGGGGAGAAATCTATAAATGGCACAGCTGCGATCACTCAGGAGAGTGACCAGCTGTGCTATAGCCGGTCTTTCTCCGTTGTTCCCCCAGATGTCAGTATGCCTAAAGAGAGTCGGCCAAATCAGCGGGCAAAACCCTCGGTGGGGGAGGAGGAGGAGAAGCAGCCGGGGGGAATCATCTGCCATTCAAGCCCTCTATCTAAATGTACGCTCATTATCAAAACATGCTACGGAAATTTGGGACCTGTTAGATAGCGCCAAGCCGGATTTGTGTTTATTCACCGAAACTTGGCTTAACGACAAAAATATTTCCTCTTTAAAAACGGCTTTCCCAGATGAATACTCGGTCATACGTTTGGACAGAGTTGGAAAGAGGGGTGGAGGCCTGGCTATTACAATTCGCTGTCCGTATCACATAACAATTTTGGATAGGGTTTCCTCCCCTTCCCTCGAGTTACTGATCTATCGAATACAACAAGCTCACACTATTGAGCTGACAGGAGCCTTAGTATATCACCCTCCAAATAGTGGAAAAAAGAGCTTTTGCACTGATCTTTCTGAAAGATTGGTCCCTTTCATACTGCGGTCAACTAGATTCCTATTGGTGGGGGACTTTAATTATCATCTGGAAGTCCTCTCAAATAGGGATTCAGCAAGTCTGCACGCAAGTATGGAATCTTTAGAGCTTACCTCTAGAGTGACCGTCTCCACCCACCGTGCTGGCCATACCTTGGACACTATTTTCTCTAACATGTTGGATTTGACAGTAGAGACTCCGATGGATGTGGACTGGACAGATCATTTCGCACTTTGCTTCTCTTGGAATGCATTGGGGCGCCCTAAACGACCTAAGCACCATATGGAACCCCGTAGAGCATGGAAAAGAGTGACGGCAGCCTCCTTCAGCCGAAACTACTCTCCTCCATTTTTTGGTGAGACTGATTGTGATGCCACCTTAGAGAGAGTCGAGGCCCCCATTATGGAGGCCCTCGATGCGATCGCACCATTAAGGCTGATGCAAATTGCGCCAAAAATAGCTCCGGCGCCATGGTTCACTGAAGCCTTAAAAAAGGAGAAAACTGGCATTAGAGCCTTAGAAAGAAGATGGAGAAAAACTAAAGTAGTAGCAGATAGAGATAGGCATCGGGCAGCTCACAGAATCTATCTAAACAATTGTAAAAAGGCTAGGAGAACCCATCTGGGTACGCGGATCTTGGAGGCCAAGGACTCCTCGCAGGAGCTCTTCAAGATTTTGAAAGAATTTACTTGCCCTCGGAATAATGAGGTGCTCCTTCCAGCCACACAGGACTTCTGCAACGCATTAGCGACACATTTTATCGACAAAATCTCCATGATTTATCATACTTTTGAGGGGAATAACAACCTAAATAACAGCCAGGTCCCTAGACCAGTATTAGGTTCACCTAGTCTAGATGTTTTTCTTATCATTGCATTTGCCCAGGTTGAGGCTCTGTTGGCTAAAATCAAGTCGGGATCCCCTCTCGATCCTATGCCACCTAGGATTATGAAGGAGTTGTCGCCTATCCTTGCAGATTCCTTGGCTATCATCTGTAATATGTCGTTAGTGACAGCCACCCTCCCGAAAAAATGGAAGGTATCTCCTGTCAAGCCACTACTTAAGAAGGTATCAGCGGACCCTACTGAAGTTCTTAACTATAGACCCATTTCTCTTCTTCCTGGCTGGTCTAAAGTTATGGAATCCATCATAAATGGTCATCTGTCCAACTATTTAGAAGAAAATAAGCTCTTGGATTCTACACATTCAGGGTTCCGTACATCTCATAGCACCGAGGCTGCTCTGCTTGAAGTCACGGACTCCATCAGGCTGTCGCTTGATGAGGATTCTCCGGTTATGCTGGTGTTATTAGATCTGTCGGCAGCCTTCAACACCATCTCCCACTCTATACTGTTAAGTAGATTGCGGGAGGTGGGGGTCGGCGGCCTAGCTCTTAGGTGGTTTCAGAGCTACCTATCTGATAGATCTCAATCTATTCAATTGGGGTCCTGCGTGTCATCTTCAGTATGGGTTGATAAGGGGGTCCCACAGGGCTCTATTTTGAGCCCCACATTATTCAATCTATATGTGGCCCCCCTAGCGTCTGTCATTAGAAACTGTGGCTTTGAGGCCATCTCCTACGCTGATGACACGCAGCTGATTATAAACCTCGGAAAGGATCCCGCAGCTACGAAAATCAAGTTCGCAGCCTGTATGATTGACATCGCCGACTGGATGAGAAGTCATTTTTTACAATTGAACTCATCTAAGACTGAGATTCTCCTGTTCGGCAAAGCTGCGGACTTCTGGACCCCCGATTGGTGGCCATAAAAATTGGGTCGAGCCCCTATCCCTAGAAGTTGTGCGAGAAACCTGGGGATCCTTCTAGACAACCAGCTCTAAATGGAGACCCAAGTCAAAACCCTGGCTTCCTCGTGTTTTTGTACCATGCGGATGTTAAGGAAGATTTTCCCTTGGATCCCGCTGAGTGCCAGAAAAACTCTTATCCAGGCCCTGTTATGAGTCGCCTGGATTATGGAAACTCCCTATTGGTTGGAATCAGGGAAGATCTGTTTTTCCCGACTGCAGGTGGTGCAAAATACAGCTGCCTGCCTTGCTCTTGATAAGCCTGCGCGAACTCCCTCTCTGCCGCTTTTGTGCCAACTACACTGGTTACCAGTTAGAAAAAGGGCCACCTTCAAAATGTTGTGCCTGGTCTTTAGATCCCTACATGGACTGGGACCGGTCTAAGATGCTTAAAACTTGGCATTTCTAACTGTTCTTTCCTTCTCTCTGATTGCTGATCTTGTCTGCTAGCGCCGAGAGATCCCCATGGGGATGATTCATGCGCGATATAATTGATCTAAATAAATAAATAAATATAAGGGATACTGCCTCATTACTAAAGTCATCTTTACTAAAAAGCACCAGAAATATGCAACATAAAATGTTACCATGGTCATATAGACAAGACAAATTTTGATGCGCCACCTCGAAACAAAATATTGTTTAAATACAATGTCAGAAAAAAGTAGGAAGTGCACAAAACACAAAGCACATATAAGCATACTGAAGTAGTTCTGTTGCTGGAGGCTTTGTTCTCCGGTGTAACTGTGCTACGCATGCCATAGGTAGCACATTGCAATTTGAGAGCCAGAACTTATAAATGACAATTAGATATCATGTGTACCATCTAACGTACATCACAAAAAATAGTAAAATTACAATGTGCTACCTATGGCATACGATGAGTATATGACATCAATAAAGGGCACAGGGCGCCTCAAATTTTACGATATTCAATTATGCTCCGATATTGCTACATAGAGAAGATATACCAAAATAAGACACATCAAGTTCGCTCTATTATGAATGACTGCATGGAAACTAGGGTTTTGCCCTGGTTATGGGACAGGGCTCTAATATACCAGCTTTCCATTTGTTACAGGACTCTCAGAATTATTGTTAATCATTGATGGTGGAACTGTAGATCAAGCATCTCGTGGAGTTATATTACTCATATCCAGTTCATAGTTCTTGTTCCCTGACACAAGGAAGCTCCATATTATTGTCTGACATAGACAAGACTCGATTTGCAAGGTACACTTGTAGCACTCTCTATCACTATCTAAAGTAACAACTTGGCTTTGCCTTAGGAATATTCTAAAATCCCTAGCAGCTTCGAACTATTTAAAAATATCCCTATGCGAAGGATATATGGACAGTCCATGTGGTTGGTAAGACACGATCCGAGAGTATGAAATGATTTCTTAACACGATTTGATACCTCTACAGCGTGGACATAGGCCAATGATCACTAGCCTCATGAGAATCTAATTTTTTATATTGAGATGAAGGAAAGCTTGGATAAACATGCATTATGCACAGTGAATATGTCCTAAGATAATAGGAGTTGGGCTGGTTTTAAAATCAAAACAATATAGAACATTAATATTTTTCTTAGTGACTCAATGTTATATGTGTCACATGTGGGTTGTTGCCATTTTTGTGTATATCAGTTTTGTATAGTGATGGTAAACCATGTAGGTGTTATCAATGTTTTGTAGTCCTGAAAAAGTCTCTGTTAGGGGACGAAGCACGTTGGCTACATCAAAATTAAAAGAAGAAAGGTTTAAAAAAAAGAAGATCTTGAATAGAGAAACCGTTTTTAAGAAAAGTAAAGATGGAGCCTGTGCACTATCTTATCCAAGTATTGCGTAACTGTAAAACTGCATTTAATTTACTTTTTCTGTGGTAGTTGGTGGATGCTGAGCCATTGTATTTTACTTGATTTATGGAGTTCTTCAGCTGTGCGGAAGATTAAGTGACTGATCTTCCATACTCGTTCGCCAATGTTCTCCATCCGTAAAACCCACCACAGTGATACATACGTTTCTATTGCCTCATTCTCTCCTTTTAAATCCCTTTCTGCGCTTGATGTGTTTAATATTAGTCGAGCCACAGCACAGTCCTTGGGGGCTCTTATCTCCGTCCAAGCAAATCCGCCAACAGTACAGAAAATGTAGATGTTATTCCAGAGGGTGGCTTAAAGGCAATGCCAGCCCTCAACCTGTAAGTAGCAGATAGCCCAGCCCTTTCCGGGCAGAGGATGTGGTGGTAGAGGCCATTCGTATCCAGAAATACCACTTTTCTCTAACTTTCTCCCCTGCTGCAGAAGTTGCTAAGCTGCTTTAACTTGCCCTCACAGACCCCAATAGGCCATTATGAGGCAAGCTGACATTTCCTCCTCTGTTGGAGATCCATCATGTTACTTTGGTCTTGCAATTCATTCAAAGAGTCCGAGCCCTGCCTTTCATTTCCTCCCTGTACCATTTCCCCCTTAAATAACAGCAACTCTTAGCAGGCCATTCTGCAATATTGCAGCAACAAGTCAACCTTCTAGTGACATTGCTGGGGGAGGCTAGCGGGTCAGGTGCCTCATTTGTAAATGTCCTGGCTTCCCATTGACAGTTGAAGCCAGCAATAATAGACACTGCCCTCTCTGCCCTTGAAAAGCAATGCCCTCCCTGTTTACATTTGATGTTTTTCCTACTCCTGAATTTCCTGAGAGTATTTGCTTTTTCCAGGATGTTGTGTTTCTGTGGTGTTTTTCATGCAACCTAATAACTGCATATAGTGCAGAGGTTGAAAAGATGTGTTCCTATGTAGCTGTATGAGTTCAGGTTGTGGGTGGGCCACGATTAAGAGCTGTGGAGTTCATGCTACATGCAGTACCTGTCAGTGGTTATAAAGGGTTTCAAAATACATGCTCATCCAATCCTTGGCCTTCCTGCAGAGCGCACATAGCAATGGCGAGTGTGACAAATGTGATTATATACGAAAGTGTGAAGGATGTACACAGCTGTCAAAATATTAACCCGGCGAAGGTTTTCGAAAATGCAGTGCATACAAGTGAGTATGTGCATTGTGTGTGCATGGTGCTGTTGGTGAAGTGAAGGAGTTGCAAGGAAATGCAGCAGTATCAATTGAAAAGAGGTGGCTGAATATAAAAGAAATTAGATGTGAGATGCAAATAGAGGGCTTCAGAAAGATGAGGAAAAGAGTGGTGAGAGGAGGACAATAAGAGCGATTGTTACACTCCGGACAGCGTGCTTCTTCCACAGACCATAGTAATGTTTGATTCAAAATCTACTGGTTTTAAAAAGTTGAAGAAGATGAATTTATTGTTCAGTTAATAAAAACTTACAATTTACCACATCTTTCTCATATTGTACGTAAAATCACAAAATATCAACCTTATCAAAAGCACAAAATTAAAACATTTGCAAATTGATCCAAAATTTAAAACAATTGATTCGCTATTTTAAAAAAAAACACTTGAGCATGTGCTACCTAAATTTGATTATGAGGGGATTATTCCACCTACTGTTTCCACTGTATCCCGATTTGTATCCAATTCTCTCTATTTGTTGTTAATCGAGCTATACCCTATAAGCTCTCTCGTTTAGAGGGGGAGTAAAATCAATTACAACAGAATGGACTGCTGGAAAACGTATACATTTTTATTTTTATTTTATTTACCCGCATTAGGTAATGGGAGATTATGTCATAAGAGAAATCTAAAGTGAAATTAGCTCTTTGTAAACTCATCTTGTAATTTTACATTTTCTACACCCTTATTTTTCACTTTATACTACATGCTCCTATGTAAATAAGTATTTAGTTATGCAACTGTTGCATGGCTAAACACATAAGGTCCCAAAGGCGAGACCTATTGGCTATGCCAATGCTTGTTTTTAGGTCTCGCCTGACCCAGCGCATGCGCTAGTCTGGCGAGACTTTTTGAGAGAGCTCCAAAAAGTGCTACCAGGCCAGCTTCACCACAACCTGCGGCCTTTCACAGCGCTGACCTTGTGATCCAACCTCAACTGTGACAAAGCGTCACACATCAATAAGACAACCGAAACAACGACTAAAAAACTCAAAATGAATGTGGAGTAATGAGGCTATCGCCTCGGTATCCAAAAACTCACCGCTGTCAGATGGATTCTGACAGGCGAAAACAAGACACACTGACGCCTAGACCTACAGTGCATGTGCGCGGCTGTGCGCGCCGCGCTTGACGCAAGTGCTTTCACTTTCGCGGCCGCAGGGCCGCTTTGATGTTTGATCGCGATCACGATCACTTTCGGGGCCGCACGTCCGCTTGGCATAGCCAATAGGTCTCGCTTTTGGGACCTTATAAGTATTTAGTTATACAACTGTTGCATGGCTAAACACATAAGGTCCCAAAGGCGAGACCTATTGGCTATGCCAATGCTTGTTGTACACCTGTCCTGAATTCCCACGGGCATTCATCCTCCTCTTTCAGGCTTTATTTTCTTTTTCTTCCATCCCCAGTTTCATTTTTCTTTAACTCTTCCTTCTATCATTGTATCTTTCCTGCCACCCTTCCTTCCATCTGTACAGTCCACCATCTCCCTTTCCTGCACTTTCTCTCCATTCTTTTCTTCGAAAGTTTTGATAGTCACATTTTCCCTTCACTGTGCTTAACTTCTATGTCACATCTCATTAGTACCAGTTTAACAGCTGAATACACACGCAGAAGCAGGGCAGTGGTCTCATGCAGAGGGCAGTATAATAAGAAATCCGGCGTTACGGCTCACAGCCACTTCTACCACACCTGTCAACCCCTGGACTAAAAAACATGAGAATGAAGTCAGGCATTAGACGAACGGGGAACGGACGTATAAAATATATATTTTTTTTAAAGCAGGTGAAGGCCCCCAACTGCCCCTTCAAATATACACCTCCTGATGGTGATATCCTACGAGGCTGTATCGTACAGTTGACTAACCCTCCGGGTTACAAAGTTGCTAGGGCTGACCGCTTAGATGGAAGGGGTGGCGGTGTTGCCGTTATTTTCAGAGAAAAGTGGGAGCTTATTAGGGGTGAGTCGTATGCTTGGGGGTCAGGAGAAGCGTTACACTTTAGCATCAGGTTTTCCCCCCATTTTCTTCTAGGGGGGTCGCTGGTCTATCGCCCCCCTGGTTCTGCCAATGCTACCATTCAGGAATGGGGTGATAAGTTAATTTCTAGGGCGCTCCGCTTTCCCCATTTCTTATTCCTCAGTGACTTGAATATTCATTTGGATCATGGGTCATGTACTGATGCTATGGTCCTAAAAGATATGCTTCAGCTTGCCCAGCTATCTCAATGGGTTCTCCTCCCAACCCATCAGGCTGGTCACATCCTTGATCCCATCTGCTCCAATTTTAATATTCAGGTAGAGGATCCTCTTCCCCTTGTGTGGTCTGACCATTTCATCACTTTTTTCTCCTGGAGGGCTGGCCCTCCACTTGCTGCTGAATCTATCTCGCGGAAACCTGCCTTCAAGAAGGTGGATCCCGCTTCTTTGGCTGTAGCCCTGGCGGCCTCCAGGCCGTCCCTTACTGGTGATTTTGTGGAGAGTTTTGCTAACTTTACTAACTGGTTAGACAAATCTATGACCTTGCTAGCCACTCCCACCTCTTCCCGGTTTTCGAGAGCTTCGCCATCTAACCTGTGGTTTTCGCCTGAACTGCGTCTGCTCAAACAAGATTGTAAGAAGCTGGAACGGATTTGGCGTCGTCAAAAGTATTGTCCTTTGGCCAAGGCCGCTCTGAGGGCCAGGCAAAAGATTTATTACTCTGCCATCTTCCAGGCAAAAAAAGAATACTTTACTGAACGTATTGAGCAGGCTGGTAATAATTCAAAGGAGATCTTCCACATAGTCCAGAGCTTTACATCCCCTGCCGCTCTTAAGTGTTCGGGCCCAGCTACGGATGACTGGTGCAACACCCTCTCCTGTTTCTTCTCGGATAAAATCTGTCTAATACAGCAGTCCCTACCGGTATGTGCAGCTTCCTGGAAGGAAGATGCACGGACTGTGCCTCTCCAGGGGGCCTCGAACCACGTCCTGTCGGTCTTCTCTCCGGTTGATCTTGCTAGTACTCTTAAATTACTTAAGGGCCTCAAGTCCGGCTCCCCCTCGGATTGCTGTCCAGCTAGATTGCTGGCAGCAGTCGCAGAGACCATTAATGCGGAGGTCAATGCTATTATTAACCTCTCCCTTGGGGAGGCTTGGGTTCCACCGGAATGGAAACAGGCCAAAATTCTTCCTCTATTGAAGAAACCGTCCCTCGACCCCTCTCTGCCCTGTAACTACCGTCCTATCTCCCTTCTCCCTAGCCTTGCCAAGGTATGTGAGAAGGCAGTGACTAGACAACTCTCCGAATTTGTGGAAAGATCTGAGGCCCTGCACCCAGCCCAGTCTGGGTTTCGGGCTTCTTATAGCACGGAGTCAGCGCTAGTTGAGATCTCGGAGGCTATTCGGGACTGTTTAGATGCTGGTGGCAGAGCAGCTTTGGTGATGCTTGATCTGTCAGCTGCATTTGATACGGTGCCGCACGCCAGACTACTTTCCCGCCTCTCCGAGATTGGGGTCTCTGGCTTGGCTTTGGCCTGGCTGAGGTCCTTTCTGGAGGGTCGTACCCAACAGGTTTGGCTGCCTCCCGCTGCCTCACCCCAGCAGGAGGTCTCTACAGGTGTCCCCCAGGGCTCGTCCTTTAGCCCCCTCCTCTTTAACATTTATGGTACACCGTTGGTCTTTTTGGCTGAGAAGTTGGGGGCTAAGGTGATAGCCTATGCTGATGACACCCAGCTTCTTTTCACCTGGAGCAAGGGGGATGATTCCGTGCGGCCTGTGCAGAAGTTTTTGTCTGCGGTATTTGGTTGGCTTGCCAGGGCTCAACTCAAGTGCAATGAAGACAAATCGGAGATCCTTCTTTACGGGTACTTTCCCTCGGACTTCACATGTAAGATTTGGCCCCCTGACTTTTCCCCTCCCTCTTCCAATGGGAGCTCCGCTAAAAACCTTGGAGTGTGGTTCGAGGACAATTTGTCTTTTTCGGTCCAGGTGAAGAAGATCTCGGGTAGTTGTTTTGGCCTTCTTAAAGTTCTCAGGAGTTTTCTCCCTCTTCTCCCTAGACCGGCTAAGGAAACGGTTGTTCGGGCCTTGGTTCTGTCACGTCTGGACTATGCCAATGCCCTCTATGTTGGCCTACCTGGCTATTCTTTGAACAAACTACAAGTGATCCAGAATGCGGCCGCTAGGCTCCTTCTTGGTATCGCTAGAAGTTGTAGTGTCCGCGCTCATCTTCAGGCCTTGCATTGGCTGCCCCTGATTGAGAGGGTAAAGTTCAAGGCTTTGGTCATCGCCCACAAAGCCCTACATAATTTGGGTCCCATCTATCTGCAGAGGCGGTTTGCCTTTTATGATCCGACTAGAGCCCTTCGCTCATCAGCTCTTTTACTTGCGAGGGTTCCGCGCTTCTCCCGGTCTAGGATTGGGGGCAGCTCGCTTGCTGTCAAAGCTGCCGTTGCCTGGAATGCTCTTCCTTTTTCCCTGCGGAATACCCAGGACCCAGGCTGTTTTAAGCGTCTCCTTAAAACCTATTTGTTTCCATAAGTCTCCTCTTGCTCTTTACTTTGGCTCTCCCCCCCTTGGCTTCGCGCTGGGACACTCCTCGGAGTAGCTATTGCGCGCTATTTAAATATTTAACATAACATAACATAACTAACGTAGCGCCTCAAAATGTTGACAGCCACCCCTGCGAATGGGTGTAAGTGTGACCCTAAGGATGGGCGTGCCTGATCCCTTCTTTCATTCTGCCCTTGAACCTGAGCAAGTTTGTACAAGGAACTTTTCCCGCCAACTTTTGGACATGCCTGGGTTGCAGGCTAGTGAGGAAAAAACTGTCCTGCGCATTAAGCAATTGCTGCCCGCTGCCAAACGCGTCGTAGGAGACCTTTGCTCATTGGTGTGTGCACATTACAGTATAAAACGGCATGCAGGAACGCGCTGGGGGCGAGGCATGGGCGGAGCCGGGGGGCAGTGACTCGCCATACCCACCCACCGAGAGCCAAGCTCGCGGAAAGCTCCATCTGCCACCCTCGCACTGCCAACCGGTACCAGCGAGGCAGGAGTGCGTTTCCTGCAGATCACCGCCTCTGCTGACATCACTGCAGTCACGGGTAGGAGGGGCGCTCGCTGGCTGCGCTGTCACTGCTTGCAGCTGCCCCCCAGATCACACCCGCAAGGGCACCTAGAGGACTCGCCTTTCACGTGGACCGGAGAGCTGTCTGACCCCCCCAGTCAAAGTAATTGCTGTGCTGTGTTCTACCTGTATTCCGAAATGTGCGGTTGTGCGAATAAGAGGGGCGTGGCTCCGCCTAGACTGTAAGGCGGTGTGTGGTGGTTACTGGAGTACCTGGCATTAACAGCAGCGGGGTGTGCGGGTGCTAAATGCCCGGTTACCATAGGGAATCACAAATCAAGCAGGGGGCCATAGTACATAGTGGCAATGGTGGGCAGTGGCGTAATTCAAATTGATGCCTCGCCTCCTCCCCCCCCCCCCCCCCCCCCCAGAAAGTGAGGGAGAGTCCCGAGCTCTCATTTTTCTCACAGATATCCATTGGCCTTGGCCGGAGTAGGGGCTCCCCGAAGGGGGTGGGGGGAAGGGGGGCTGCCCCGCACGTACCTGTGGGGTTACTTGCTGCAGAACTGGGATTTAGAGATGCATTGTATGTGTGTGTTGGGGGGGGGGGGGGGTCTGTGGTGGAGGGTGCTCCTGGAAAGTGTAGCTAGGGGCAGACTGCAGAGTCATCGCAGGGCAGGTCAGGGTCACATCCTCGAATAGAAGGTGGGCAGTGGGCGGATACAGGACAGGGGCTAACGCCGTTTTGTCGGTTTGCCTCCCTACAGCTCGGACTCTGACGGCAGCCCCGTGTGCAGGTGACCTTCGCTCGCCTGGGGCACCAAGCGACTCTTTTCGGCGCTAGCACACCCTTCCTCCTGATTTTATCATGTCAGGTGAGTGAGTCGCTGTTTGCTCTTTCTAGGCACTTGGACCACGATGCCCGAGTCGTAGTACATTATTGTGTGCACACTAATCCGAGTGACCGGCATTGTCTGCAGCCTTAATCCGGACGAGTCGGCACGAGGGAGATATAATCGCCTTGTTTAGTTGCCGAGGTTCTATGGGTGCGTTGTTGCACTGCATTGAGCGGTGCTTTAAGGAAATACAAAAGTGCATGCTTTCAGTTTTATAGTATATGCGTCCAATTGAGTAGTTATAATACTATCCCATTAAAACGTTCGCACCACGCCTGAGAGGTGCAAATACTCTGCACTTCAAATTAAGATGCGCAGACACGCACTACCCGCCCACTTACAGCATTGGAGCGGGTCCTCTCACTGTTTGCATAACACCGTCTCAGCGCTTTGCTCAGTGAAATTGAAATGTGCAAAAGAAACGTGTACTTCGAGTGGCCGCTTAAAAGTTCTAAAACATTTTTTTTAGCATGATAGCGCTTTCTTTTCCACAGCATGTATCATGGGAGCCGTGTTCATAAAATTATTGGTGGGTCCCAGGTCACATATCCCAATTTTGAATATACATCGGGAAGAATTGAAGGTGAGAGAAGTGTGACAGGCCTATCGATTTGTGAAATGTATGCATATTGATCTGGTTTTATGACTGAACTTTTTCATCCAAATCTCCGCCCCTGCCCCTCTGCTTATACACTGACTAGGCCTGGGCGGTAAATTTCGTTCCGCTCGCGGAGTTTGCGATATTTTGGCATTTTCGCATTCTGATGAGAATGCGAAAATGTCAAAACTTTCACAATCTGCCGCAAAACGGAAGTATTTTTCTTGTTCGCGCTTTAAAAATGCATTCTCGTGCGCGCATTCACGACTTACGGGGTCCCTGCATTCGCCAACGAGTTTTCCTATCCGTTCGCGCGTGCCACAAGATGTTGGATTGTTGGTAGCGCTATCCCGCGAGAGTTTGCAATCGCGAACACGTCATTGCGATCGCGAACAGGAAATAAGCATCACAAGCAAGATGGTCACGCCCATTAGCGACCGCATGGGTAAGTTGGAGATATATTTCCCCGCGAGCATGCAAAAACACATCACGAACGGGCGGGAAAAGCAATTTCTGCATCTTCGCGAAAGTTCCGCATGCTCGCGGAGATTTTGCGCCATTTCGCAATAATTTGCGAAAGTCAGTTTCGCAAATTCTACCCACCCTTAACACTGACCCCTCTGTGCTCTCACAGGGCCCCTCCACTTCCTGCAACCTCGGAACGCTCACTGACCTTTAAGATGGCATGGAGCACAGCACGCACACACTTTTTTGTTATGAGGCTGGCAAGTGTACCCATCATGAGTATTCAGTCATCTGAATTCATTAGCAGTATTTGACCTACACATGTCTACACAACAGAGTAGCCAATGCATTTGTCATAATAAAAGAGTTTGAACCTAAACAGTTGTTTGCCCAGCATCCTTTCTGACAGTTGTTATAATAATTTCCACGACTGGGTGACCACTGACTACAAGTTATAAAGCAACGGCAAAGCCAATTGGTCTTGCCTATCTTCAGATTACACTCATTCAAAAATAATAACACATTTTCTTTGCACCAATAAGTATCACTTTTTTGTCATATGCATCCCAAGTAAAACAGATTTCTGTTCCTGTTTTAAGTGCACCTGCCTAGCAGGATGCACCAGAACTTTTCTGTTAAAACAATATGTAAATGTTCCTTTTTTAATCTAATTTTTCATTTAGAACACATCTTTTTTATTTGTGCGCGGATTCTTGCAGAAATGAAAACTAAAATAAAGAACCATCGCAACAGCTTGCTGAGGCCAGACCTTTTGTTTTTTAATGCTTTTTACAAATGTGTTTGAAAGAATAAAAAAAATTCAATTTCGGGACCAGTGCCACAAAAGTATTGTGCAATGTCACATAGTAAATAAAGTGGGATTAAGCCAATTGGTTGGTTGGGGAAAGTTATGCCAAGAATGAGCGACAGATTTTCTGCCACTGTGGACTTTGCAAAGTCTTATCAGTCTGTCCTACTGCACTTTCATGATTTTCATTAGTTAAACAGTCAGTGACCTCAGTACATTCCTTTGAGGAATTTTGTATGCTGCACTGTGCATGCACTTACATTCATATCTCTGTAGCCGTGCAGTTTGCACCGTACATGTCTGATCCGCATGTAGTAAAGTGCAGAATCTCCAAAAGCAGGTGTTAGAATTCGGGTGTGCCTCGAGTATGACTGTTTTTACTCATGCTCCAACATACACCCCCTGTTGTAACTGTCTCTATTTATTAATTAAACCACCTGTTTTATGTTTTTTTTACTTTTCCATCAGTATTCATTTATTTATTTATTTTTGCTCTTCTAATCTGTATTTATCCATATTTATTTTGAGCTTATTGTAAAAATTGGGATGCAAAATGTATACTTCCACATTTATTTATCGGACAAGGTTGTCAGCGCCTCATACACACTACCACCGAATATGTCAATCAAAATCTTGGTTGAATATCTTTTGACTGGGTGTGATAGCACTTTTTCTCAGTACATGTCATGACATTATCACATGTTCCTCTGACCAGAGCCAACAAACTATCATCCTCTGTGATTTTAATACCCTAATTTATTTACAGATTGTTAGCAGAGGAGCTCACAAATGAGCTGCCCCTATAGGTCCCTAGTACGCAAGGCACCAGCACTGCATGTGTAGGTGCAGTACCGCAAACTGCTCCTAGAGGTCCCTAGTGAGCAAGGCAACAGCACTGCATGTCTAGGTGCATTACCACAAGCTGCTCCTAGAGGTCCCTAGTAAGCAAGGCACCAGCTTTTCATGTCTACAAAGTTGGAGTTATTGGCATTATAAATGGCAATGTTTTTTACCTAGCCATGTTGCAGGGTGCAGTACCATATGTGGCTAAAAGGGGACCTCTTTTGGTCACATATGGTACTGCACCCAGCAGAAAATATGTTAAATCCCCCGACCCATAATGCACTGCATGCAAGACCGTACCATGAGTACATTCAAATAGCTAGGCCCATATGTACAATTAGTAGCTCTGTTTGGCAGATTTATATAGCGTGAACTCGAGCCGCAAGCGATTAGAGCGCTATCTATGAGCACCGGTTACGTTACACATGGGAATATTATTTTTTTTCGTTGGCACAGGGAGATTAAGTGATTTGCCCAGAATCACAGGATGGGGACGCGACCCAGAGGCTCGCACCTTGGTTTCCCAGCTCCAAAGTTGGCAGCTCTAGCCGTCAGACCACATCCTCTCCCCAAAATTGCTTTGATATGCGACAAAATAATTATTACATTATTTTCAGATTAGGTTGTACTCTGTGTGGAGCTGATGAAGAGAAATTTATAGAAGGTCTCATATAAATGTGAGATGTTCTAGTGAGTGAAGTAACCACGGCCAACCTAGCTTGGGAGCAAGTGTGTGTCCTGCATGAAGCCTTTTAAGAAAATAGTGCTTTGAGGCTGTAATTAAATCTTAGGGAGTAACACCACATGTATCAGGGGGTGTCCTCATGGGAGGTTACAAGAAGAGACAAGGCGGTACTAAGAGGGACTACTAAGCCTATTGACCAATGAAAAGTCACCATTTACAAATGACAGGAGCAGGAGCCAATTAAAAAGATGGACGGAAAGTGGGCGGAGCTTTATGCCCATATGCTGAATACAGCATGTCTCAAAGAGACAACGCAAGCACTGCCTAGGCGAGACCTAAAAATGGATCAGCCACCACAGTCTGCTACTTCAAGACAGCACAATGACGTCTCACAACTGCAAATTTTACAAATTAACTAAGCATTTTTCTTAGTTTTTAACAGTTTCTTTATTGTGTAAAATTTGGATCCTATCTTTGTTTTGGTTTTAACATTAGAACATGAAGGAGTTTAATGGATAAGATACTTTGAATGCTATTTGTTCAAAGAAATCAGTCTAACGGTCAGTGAATGCTGGCCAGCAGCCTGGTCTGATCATCGGAAAGTTTTCTTCAGCCTTCCTGTTCCCAGGCAGATACACAAGAAGCATTATTGTCCTAATTTCCCTAAAAAATAAGATTACCATCTTACCACTGCCGATGCCCTTACTTGTGCCTTTGGGACAAATATGTCACCCTCTGCAGGATTTAAGTGAAAAGTTGAAGGCATTTGGGAGCCCTAAAATATTATATGCGGTGAAACGGGGTAGCTGTGTGTCACAATGGGTATCTTTCTCAATTAGTATCAGGTCAGATAACTGAGGATGCATGCAAAGATATACGTTCCAAATTCAAAGTTGTTGAGCATCCCCACCAAGTAGGGCTAATGCACCTGATTGAACGCTTTCTTGGCATCTATGGCAAGGAGCATTATTTCCCTTCTAGAGCATTTGGCTTTGTCGATTAATTGGATTATGCGTTTGGTGTTGTCGCTGCACTGTCAGTGTTGGACAAACCCTGCCTGATCTGGATCAATTAGACCCAGCATAAGTGGACTCAACCGTGCAGATAGTATGCTAGTGAACCATTTAATATCCACATTGAGGAGGGATATTGGGCGGTGAGAGACTCACTGTTTTTATTCCTTCCCGGATTTGGGAGTACCATGATGGAGGCTTCTCGCATCGAGAGCAGCACAGTAATTGAGTTGAAGAGCCAGGTTAGAATTGGGGAAAATGCGGTGCAGAAAGTCTTATAAAAGAGGGCAGGAAAGCTGTCTGCCCAGCAATTTGAGTGGTTTCTGGCAATTAATGGCCAAAATCCAAATTGGGCGATACAACGTGTTACCTTGTTCTTGTGTCAGTCTCTTGGTATTCATGCCCAGAAGATAAAGGCCCAGCTTCTCCATTGTGAGAGTCTGCTCTGAGTAGAGCTTCAAGCTTCTCATAAAAGTTCCGGATGGTGGACGCAATGAGGCCGTCTCCTACTATATCTGTACCGTCCTGTGCCATCAGGGAATCCCCTACCATGGCTTGCAGTTGTGCCTTAAGCCCGTTGGCCAAGAGCCGCACACATCTATCTCACCCTACATAGAAAGAGTGTTGGAGTGGAAGCAGGGCATACTCGGCCTTGTAAAGGTCTAGACCGGCTAACTGTGCTTGTGCCACCTTTAGCGGCACCCATATCTGTGTGCCTCCGCTGCATTTTTGTATATGTTCTAATTCTTGCACTTGTTTGTGTAACTGCTCCCTTTAGTTGTTGCGGATTTTGTTGCCCACCACTGATCTAGCAATTAGTTCACCCATATAACATCCTTTAGAGTCTGCCAAAGGGTAGCGATCGATGTGTCAGTGGTCACTAATTGGAAGGAACTCTGTTATTGCCTGAATAACCCTTGGCACCACTTCGGGCCTGTGGAGTAAGGTTTCCTGCATTCTCCATGACCAGGGAGGTTGTGGCATTAGGGGAAGGGCCAGAATTGGAGAAACTTCAGCATAGTCTGATATCGAGAGTGGCTCTATCTTTGTCATCGTGATCAGGGTCTGGCTCTCCCTAGAAAATGATCAAGGCATACATATGTCTTATGGGCATGTGAGTAGAATGTATAGTCCTGGGCCTGTGTGTGCTGCTCTCGCCAAAGATCTCTTAGTCCCTTCTCGCCCAACAATTGGACTCCCTCCTGCATAAGGGCCCCAATGTGACCATAGTGATGTGCTGTTCGATCCAAGTCATTGTTGAACAGTAGGTTAAGATCTCTCCCTAATAGCACCATCCTGTCCTGAGAAGACATCACTTCCGCAACAGTCCGTCGGAGGAATCGTTTTTGGCCATCATTTGGGGCATATAGGGAAGCCAATGTAAAGGTGCAGTCTCCAACACTCACAGTATATACCAACAGCCTCCCTTTGATATCTGCTAGTTTAGATTTCACTCGATCTCAAAAGGAACGGAAGACTAAAAAGCGTGAGATCGAAGCCTGTACCAATTGCCAGAAACTAGGTGGGTCTCCATTAAAAGACACAGGACAGCCCTAGACTCTTTTAAATAAGGTAGAATTGTTCAGCGCGTTGTAGAGCCCCTTTACGTTGAGAGTGATAACCTTTAGATAATCATTTGAATGGGGAAAGGAATGAAAGCTCAGTAGCGGCTACTCTGGTCAATAACCATCCTTCATTCCAGTGTGGATGGTGTGATCCCTGGTCAACCCCATGGTTGGGAGAATCTAAAGTGTAGTGCCCATGTATGTAGTTCGAGTACTCCCCCAACAGAAACACAACATGGAACAGGAACAGGAACAGAATCTTAGTCCCATCAAAATCTAAGGCAGTGTCCAGGAATGTGCTGTGGGAATCCAAGGTGTAGGGGCCTATTAGAGTGTCTCCTACTCCACTGTGCATGGTCCTGTTCCCCGCCCTCCAGCCCGTCAGCCTCCCCACCCCCAGTACTGTTGTCTGTGATCTGGTGGCCTCGTTGGTGCTCAGATAATCTTCAGCCTGTCGGGTTTGCTAGACAGTGTGCCGAGCACCGCTTGCCTTTCCATCGCTATGGTTTCGTCATCAGGGCGCAGTCCTTTGGATGAGGTCAAGCACCTCACCACCTAAGGCATTTCTGTGCTTTCCGCTCCTGGGGTCTATTTGGCTGTCCTTCTTCAGAGGACTCGTCAATGGTCAGCATTGGGCATGTCTCGGCCAGGGATCGGAGCTGATGGAGCCTCCCCTCCCAGTGAAAAAATATGCAGAACGGGTGGTCCTAGGAGGTAGTTGATGCCTTTATCTTGGAGAAAACTGTTCACTTGGCGAAAGTCTCGATGTTTCTATAACATGAGAGCTGACAGGTCCTGGTAGAGTGACAAACGCTCCAATGTCTGCACCCTCTGCTTTAGTTGGAGGCCCTCTTATGCAGATGTTATTCCGTCTCATCCTGTTTCCTAGGTCTTCTGCAGGGGCCTGCAAATTGATCTGTTGATCTCTGAGGGGAATCACTTCCATCTGAAGTTGCTCAATTTCTTCGTCTCAGCTAGCCCCATTGATCCGCGAGGGTAGAGACCCTGTCTCCCACCTCTGTTAGACCCTGGTGAAACTCTTTTAGGACTTGTAACACATCTCTTTTAACCATCTAGAGGTCATCAAGAAGGGAAGCAAACAGTGACTTAACCCCTTCCATGCTGCGCAGATTCCGCCGCTGTGCTGACGGAATCTTGCGCGGGCGTGGTCATGACGGAACGGTTCCGTCATGAGCACAGCTCAACCGTGGCTCATGACGGAACCGTTCCGTCATGAGCACCGAAGGGGTTAAGAAACGATTGAGTCACTGGCCCCTTTGTGTCCTCCCTGTCTGGCAGCTGTACTGGGTGTAGGGGTGGTGGACGCTCTGTGGACAGGCCCCTGGCCGGCTTGGTCAGCCTCTCCTTGAGGGATCCTTTCTTTTTTGCCCGTGCAGTAGCCATGTTTTCCAGATGCCCTAGGTGTCATCAGCTATGAGATGGATAGTTAGCCTCTCGGTCCCCAAGGAGGCAGGCAGTGAAAGGGAGAAGGGCCTCAGATTAACACCTTAGGCATTAATTTAATAAGTATGCCGGAGCCTAATGTCATTGGATATTGTCTCTATCTGCAGGAAATTTCTGTCAGAGTCCATGTCGTGTTTCTCTGGCCCTCTCCCTTCTGTCTCGCCCGGCCCACTGTCACAGTCTCAGCAGAAGGGGCTGTGGCCCACCCCTTTCTGGCCTGCACTAGGCACATCCCAGTTCGGCCCCCTGGACCTCAGAGCACCTCCGGGGTCCACAGTGCAAAGCAGACAGGCGCCCTCCCGTGGTGTTTCGCTCACTTCTATGGTCTGTGGTCTGATCCCGGCATCGCAGCAAAGTGCTCCGCTGAGGTGGTGTAAATATCCAGTGGTAGACCCGAGGAGGTTTCGCCAGGACGAATGCCCAGTTAATTGCGGCAGTCCCAGGGGCAGTTACAGTACTCATTTTCTGTCTTGGGGCATCTGCATTAGTGGGGGCTTCTGGGCACACCCTAGCACGGTTGCGGGCCGCCACTTTCTCTCTCCTGCTGTTCCTCAGTCAAGCTCAACAGGGTAGCGTTAGGCCCCCACTCCCAGCAGGAATCTCATTGTCTTCTAAGCAGCGACAGAGGAGCCCGCACTTACTTGGTCTTGCGGGGCACAGCCTGTCTCGCTCTCACAAAGCAGCCACCTTCTTGAGACAGTCCTGGCGTTGTCCTTCGCCCCTGGATCCTGAGGCATGTGGCGGGCCTCCCCCGGCAGATTGTATCCCTTGGGCTCCCAGCAGGGAGGAGGGCCTGATGGCTGGCTAAGTTGCCTGGACCCTAGTTTCAGGCACTGGAATCAAGGTATGCCATCCGCAGTCAGCGTGAGTGTCTCTGCGGGCTTCTATGGTGAGCCCAGTTCCCTCAGCCCGGAGCAATTCGAGTCATTTAATCTCAGGGGGCTCTGCTTCCTCTAGTGTTTATCTTGGCACCCAGGCAGGGAGTACTGGGGCTGATGCCTGATACTTGGTGCATGCAGCGATCATTTTCATGCCTACGGCACCGCGGTCACGGCCGCTGCCATTGCACTTGCCTGTCTCTAAGGTGCAAGGTGGGTCCCCAGAGCCACCCAGCTGCCAATCAACATGCGGTGGGCAGATTTCTCCCGGGGCCCATAAGCATAGGGTATGACCAGCAGCCCCAATATCGACACCGGTGTTAAGAATCGGGAAACGAGTCACTGCATGTGGGTCGCACCCTGCGTGCATTTCACCATCCGGCGGCCACTGCAATGTTGCTTCTCCCCAGGCTGTTGCCTTGCCTCTTCACTCCGATCCAGAAGACAGGGCTCGCTGCTTCTGCTGGTGCTCCCCAGTGCTAGGCTGGCCCCAGGGTAGATGGGAAAACGGTGAGGCTCTTGCTGTGCAGTATGGAGGGTTGGTGACCTGCCCCAGTCACAGAGGGACGAGAAGGTGTTGCAGCGTGGAACATCAAATTCCCCCTTCATCACAGACCAAATACCTCAACAGCAAATTCACTCAAATACATTCATTGGTGAGGCCCATGACACCAATATTCACACTCTGTTGATCTGCTTCCCTAGAGGAATAAGTTTTCAAAACGCTGACATGAAAGGAATACCTTTACCTTACTCTAAATAAGTTGACTCCAATCCTAAAATATTCCCCTCATAAGGCAATGAATCATTTAGTTGTTTTATAGGTTTAGTGTCACAATCATCTATCTACACTTTACATACTAAACTAAATTCTCTTTAAATAATCGACACAACACATTTGTCAATTAATCAAATATTCTTTATCTAAGAAATATTGCAAAATCATTAGAAATCATCACCAGCATTGCAGAACATCAGATTTACCTAATCTCGCTAAAAGTCGTCCTCTAAGTCAGTCAGGTCGAGGAAAAATCTTTATTCAGCAAAGTTAGGCCGTAATTCAGTCTCTCAAAGATTCAGGATAACAGTTGTCCAGCAGTGTCACCGTCCTCTCCGTCAGCATAATGTCAGGAAATCGAGTTCGTCAAAGAAGAGCGAGCTTTAGTTCAATTCCCTACCTACTTTTCTAAAGAAAATAATGTCAAAAAATATCAAGATTGGGGTTTTAGAAAGTTCTGATTGGACGTCTTGGGGTCGAGGGGTAAAGCTGAAAACGTTTTGTCTGAAACTTCATCTCGTTTACGATACCATCTGCTTTTCCATTTGTCCACATCTCCCCATTTTCTCAATAAAATAATTATCTCTTTTATCTGACCTATTCGTCCTGTGGTATTCATGTTTTCAATGTCTTTCTCAGTGAAATCTACTCAATAGGGTTTTTGTAATGCTTTTACCTTTTCAATATCAATACCCATTTCATTTGCCACTTCTTCTAATCTTTCATGAAGACTTTTTGCTCTCCATGTTACGCTTTTACACAGAAATAACAACTCCGGGATAGTGCCTACTATTAATTCTTCCAGTACCATTCGTAATTTGGCCACATCCATTGACTGTGATTCTTTGTCTTTCTTTTGCAAGCTTCTCAACCATTCACTCAACTCCTCTGTAGATGGTCCTACTGGCTTTTCTACATTTCCTTGTCCAAAATCTTTCTGCGTTTCTGTCATTGTCTCTATTATCGTCATACGCTTTTCTGCACAATTTTGACCTACAAACGGGTTATTTGAAAAATTCTGTTCAATCATACTCATTTTCTGTCTCCACGTATTCTCACTCTGACTCATTCTTGGTTGTTCAGCCGGTTTGTTACTTTTATAAGGGACCGTCAAACAATGTTTGCTATCCTTCTGTTTATCGAAAATGGGCATTACTGGACCTATTGTTACTGGAACAGTTACAGCTTCCAGATTTTTAGTCTATTCTCTTATTTTCTCAGTTAATTCTAGGGTCGTTTTTGCTAATTCTGCTGAATTTTCTCCATCTAATTTTCCTCCGGACTTCTTCTCTACCTCGCTAGTGGAATTGTTTCTTCCCAAATCTTGGAACTCTGGTTCCGATTTTATGATTCGTACGGTTTCTTTCATTGGAGCACTTGGGGTTAATATTTCTGGTTCTGGTCGATATGGTGGTGGATTCTTATAGAACATATCATCAAGAACATCATCCTCTGATTCATTCATTCCATACCCTCTCGATTCCACATTATGCCTCTTTTCCACACACTTTCTTCCTTCAATATCTCCTGCAGTTCTTACGGGATACAAACCCTCAGTCATACTCGCATTCTGCCACCTTCTCATTCGATCATCATGCCTCTCATGTCCGTATGATCTGCCAAACAGGTACCTATATCCTCTACCATTTCTCTGTCTTTCTCGGTCATGCATCTCATCTTCTCACTCTGTCAATGCTTCAAATTGAGTCGGTCTAGGTCTTGGTTCTAAATTCATCATTTTCTCTCTCAAATTTCTCAAAACAGCCAAATTAAATGAACCATGCTCTGGAAAAGCCAACACTCCGTCCTTCTCAGTATACTTGACCCAGTTATCTAACCAAATACAACTGTGATATCCATATTTCGCAACCATAAAGGATGCAGGGGTTTTCGGTGGAGGAAATAACTGTCCTTCCCTAGTTACAATCTGTTTGTCCTTTTTAAACCATTTCTTAATTCTACCAAACCAAGACTTTTTCTCCTTTTCTGATGGATCATATTACATTTTCCCTTCTTTTGTGTCTCACTAGTTTCTCCTTACAACTGTACCGCTTTTCTGTCCAATCGTAGCGTGACTCACACTAACGCACCAATCCGGAGCTTCTACGTCACTGTCACAATCCTCAAATCCCAGCGCGACTCACACTAACGCACCAATAGGGAGCATCTACGTCACCCTTGTATTTCTCCACTCCTAGCGCGCCGCACACTAACGCACCCATCCGGAGCGTTTTACGGTTCTGACCGACTGTCCAATCCCAGCACGGTCGTTCTGACGTCAGCAGCCGCTGCAGCAGCTCCTGCTCCTGTCTACCCCTCCTTCACAAAATCCTCTCTGTAAGTTTTGTTTCGAATTCTACAACTCTGTTAGTAACAACATAAAAACGTCACCATTGTCCGCTTCGCTAACCAAAGAATAGCAATAGACCTTTCTGACGAAAATTCCGTCTTTCCCGAGAGCAGCGCTTACCTCTGCCCTACTACGGAATCGTTACTTCCGTTGATAAAGTAGCACATCCCTCTACCTTACCCTTCTAACAAGCATTAGCTAACCGTTTCTCCAGAATTAAAACACATAGTTGGAGACCCAATGCTCCTGAGAAATAAAACTAGAGTTTCACAATTAACCCGAATGCCTTCACATTCACGCACGTTCACACCAGAAAAATGTATTACATTCACACAGAATTCTGTCTTTCCCGAGAACAGCGAACAGTCTGTTCTACTACAGAATTATGACACACGTTAACAAGCAGCGCTTCCCTCTACTTTGTCCTTCTAACAAGCTCAGAGAATACCTATTACCTTTCCAGTGATAAGCGTTATCGAAATGCCATTTGGATTCCTGGTACCTAAGACCAAAATTTCACAGGTAACCTTCGCTATCATACACACTTCTCTCACACAGAAAATGTCTCTAATGGCAACACACGGCGATGTCACCGAATCGAACCCAGACAATGCGTTGTGCAACTTCAATCGTTACACGTTTCCCCTGTGTACCTACAGGGTAACAACAACAATTACGTCTTTCCCGAGAGCAGCGCTTACCTCTGCTCTACTACGGAACCGTTACAAACTTCCGACTTCCTACATCCCAGAAGCCGTGCAAACAACATAAAACTCAACGCGACTCAATATAGAGTGTTAGTACATAAACCAATATCAATAACCAATAATCAATAAGCTATTTACAAGCAAAATCACCAAACCAAAACAATAAAAAACATCCTCTGCTACCAGAAAAACTGTTGCAGCATGGAACATCAAATTCCCCCTTCGTCACAGACCAAATACCTCAACAGCAAATTCACTCAAATACATTCATTGGTGGGGCCCATGACACCAATATTCACACTCTGTTGATCTGCTTCCCTAGAGGAATAAGTTTCCAAGCGCTGACATGAAAGGAATACCTTTACCTTACTCTAAATACGTTGACTCCAATCCTAAAATATTCCCCTCATAAGGCAATTAATCATTTAGTTGTTTTATAGGTTTAGTGTCACAATCAACTATCTACACTTTACATACTAAACTAAATTCTCTTCTTTAAATAATCAACACAACACATTTGTCAATTAATCAAATATCTAAGAAATATTGCAAAATTGTTAGAAATCGTCATCAGCATTGCAGAACATCATATTTTCTATAATCTGGATAAAAGTCGTCCTCTCAGTCAGTCAGGGTGGGGAAAAATCTTTATTCAGCAAATTTAGGCCCCAATTCAGTCTCTCAAAGATTCAGGATAACAGCTGTCCAGCAGTGTCACCGTCCTCTCCGTCAGCATAACGTCAGGAAATCGAGTTCGTCAAAGAAGAGCGAGCTTTAGTTCAATTCCCTACCTACTTTTATAATGAAAATAATGTCAAAAAGTATCAAGATTGGGGTTTTAGAAAGTTCTGATTGGACGTCTTGGGGTCGAGGGGTAAAGTTCTCGTGAAGTCTGTTTAGTGAAGTCCTCGCATTTGCTGGTTCCTGTTTTTAAATTGTCCATTGTGTTGTTGCTGGCGTAGTTCCCTCGATAACCTTGAAGGGTACATCTTCTCCCGGGGTCAGAACTAGGCCACTGCTGCTGGCGGCGACGCCTGCGCATTTCACACAGAACCTAGTGTTGTCAGGGGCAGTCACGTTCAACGTCTCGTTCAGCCATCTTTACTAGGCCAAAATGGGCAACTTAAGCAAAAGAAACACAAAAACGTAATTAAAACATAGAAATGGCTAATCAAATGTTAATCCCCCGCTAATACCCATATGTGTGAGTAATTATCTAGCAGAAAGCAACACTCAAAGCGTTTTATACTTACTTAATAACGCACAAATCACAATTACATCACCAAAGCAACATGTATCATGCAAAATACTAATTTTCTAATATTAGTATGCGTACATAAATTAGTTTACAATTAGTTTAGCCATGCCAAGTGCAATTCCCACAAGTAATTCTTTTGTTAATATGATTGATAAGTATTTCACTGCAAACACATTAATAAGATTACTATTAGTAAATTATTCAAATTAATATAAACATGCAGAATGGGGGGGTATACAAAATTTTGAACTACCCGCTCCAGCAAAGGCACTTCCTATCCATCCGCCATCTTGGCCACTCCCCAAGGTGTAAATGTTAGGGTTGAGTTTGACTGAGCGAGCATTGTGATTAAGCCCAGTTGAAATTAGTGGGGTTCAGGGGGATTCTCCATCAGCAAAACATTTGCAAAAGAGGCAAATGGCACACTTTCGAGTTAATTTTCTAAATTTGGTGAAAAACAATAAGGTCTTCATTTGGAGTTTTCCCCTCAGTCCCACTGTAGATGATCAGACTCGCTCGCTCCATTCACTGGCACTGTTGAATTTGGACTAACCTGATAATTTGCACAGGGCTGGCGTAAGTTCCCAGTCCTGCCTTAACTTCAACCCTCTGTGGTCGTTCACGTAGAAAATGCTGCCCTCGTTTTTAGTAATCTGTAGGAGCAGTGCTGTGTTTGCCCAAAAAAAAAACATATTGTATAACTACTATACATTGGGTTTTCATCATGTCTGTACTGCACCTATATCATGCATGCAATACGCCCTTAAGTGACATTAACTGATTTTGCATCTACTCCTATACAGTTCATAGTGTGTAGATATTAGTGCACCTGTGAAGTAGTTCATGCATATTATACACACATGTGCATATTTTTCAAGCATGCAAGTTCGATTTCAAGTCATGGACTCCCACAAAATTGTGCCTTCACCACCATCTGTAGGGAATCGACTTTTATTATTACCAAAAAACCATAGCTTAGCCTTTCACTTTCTCCCTGTTGCTGTAGAAAAGCATTTCACACCCACTCCCACACTGTGGATCACTTCTTTCGCTTACTCCCACCCCGTGGATCATCTTCTGACACTATGAAGCAGCTTTTAACTCCCATCCCATGAAATGAGCAGAGTTTAGAGGCCGGTTACACACACCTTCCTCCACATGGCAATCACCCTTCATGATCACTTACTACTTCCTCTTAGTCTACTAAGCTACCTAAGGTAGTTGCTATGGCCTGGAGGACCAGCACAAGGTCCTGCTTAGGAAACTGGTGAAGAGGATGACTGAAGCAAAAGATGCTTTCCAGGAGATACAAGAATCTGCATCACAGTTTGCAGCTACAGACCTCAACAACTACAGAAGGCTCAGAATGTGTTGGGACAGTAGAAGAAATGTGTATGTCAGTGAGCCCTCTCAGCCCCTCGACCCGCCTACCATTGTGAGAATTTATATCATTTTTCTTTAAACACAGGAAGAACACAGGGGATCACCTTTTTCCCTTAACCATTTTAAACTTTATCCTAAAATGTTGTCTTGCACTTTAAAATACAGATACACTCTAATCACAGACCTGTGCTCCAGCTCAGTTCCAGCTGTGAATCCTCTAGTCTAGTGGTTGATCCTAGTCAATGGAAGACCTTAAACTATAAAATTCTGGCCATAATCAGCCATTAACAAGATATGGATCCCCAATGTTTTGCTAGGCCAAATAAACCCAGTGCATGCTTTTTTATTCCTCAGCACCAGTGACACAAAAAAACATTTTTGACTAGTGCGTGGCATCCCTGAACTGTGCCCAGATTATCCCTTCATGGGCTACTACATTCCACAGTGCCCTCATTAACTGATGCTTCATTGACTAGAGTTGTGATCAGTTTCTTTTTACCAAACTAGCACCTTCTTTCCAGTTTGCATTAGACATCTTGTGCATTTCAGGCAGTGAGATTGAGGGTTTTATGTTGATCTATGCACCATTTGCTCAGGTATACACATATCTCTTACTTGTACAAAGGGTTGTAGAAGCTAGGTCATCAGGCAGGCACATCTCCTAACTAAATACATTGTTTCACACTGTCTGACGAATTAGTTTTATTTTCAAGAGCACTGAAACCAGAGATGTTTACAGTTTAACAGGTACAGTTGGAAGTCAGGCTGCGGAGACCATGTGATCATCACCCATTGAATAAGATTGTCATGTGTCTTATTTTTAACCACTTTTAGTGTCCTAGTGAGAAAGCACCATAAAAACCATTGAAGTGGTATCTTGGGCTCAAATGTGGAAGGGACATCTCATTTGTTGTATTAATGTTAGTTCCATTTTGCCATTGTACTGTTTTTACATTTTTGCTCTGACAGTGCAGCTTCATACAAAGTTTAATGCTTTCTGTTGTGCTGTACCTGAGTTCCAAACCTTCACCACCTCCTAAAGTAAGCTTTTACAATGCAAAAAATTTACTTCTTGGAGATTAATGAATTTAATATGGATTCTGGGCATCCACTGAACACACTAGTTTGAGGCACATTCCAGTGGTAAACCAGGGTTGCAGCATGTGCTGCTGCATATCACATGCCTTGTATATTCATGACATGTTGTGTCGGGTAAGGAGGTTGCAAGTCAAATGAATTAAATCAAGTTTATTGTATTAATCCCACAAATTATAATTAAAGCAGCATTACATGGTCACCATAAATATATAGTGGAAACAATGGTAACATGTACTAAACATAAATGTGTAATAAGAATATGGTTAACATTTTCTAAATATGGGAGCCTAACACTAGGCATGATCTAAAAATGTAATTCATTTTATAATAGAACTATTGTCTTTGATTGATTTAATTTTTGCATCGTTAAAAATCGATGGCAAGTTTAATTTTCTTAAATAGAAAAGTTTTGGCCAAATACATAAAATGTGCATAAGAGCTTCAGTTGTATATCCACAAAGTAGACAAGTAGACTTTCTTTTGAGAACTTGATTCCACGTCCCATCAAACTCATAGATAGGGATATAGAGCAATCCAAATCCTAAATATTTTGGTTTAAAATGCCCAGGCAGAGTAGACTTGATACATTCATGATCCGGAGAAACAGAGGATTCTAAAACTAGATCCCATATGTTTGTTGCTTTAACCTAGCCAGGTAATTCTCCTTCTGCCTGCTGAGTAAGGTCCTTTGTAACATACATTTACGAGTCACTCCACATACGTTAGCCAGTGTCTCTGAATCAAGGAGATTATTCATTTCTAGAACCTTATTTGATGAGGCAACATTCATTTTCATCCCTGAACTGTACACAGATCACCAGTTTACGGGCTACTACATCCCACAGTGCCCTCATTAACGTGATTCTCCATTGACTAGAGTTGTGTTCAGTTTCTTTTGATCAAACTAGCACCTTCTTTCCAGTTTGCCTTAGACAGTCTTGTGCATTTCAGGCAGTGAGATTGTTGGTTTTGTGCTGATCTATGCACAATTTGCTCAGGCATACATATATCTTTTGCTTTTTTTGTGTTATTTGTGTTTTTCCTCGATTCTAGTTGGTTTGGTTTAATGTTTACGATTATCTTCTTTGGGTCATGGTCTCTTTCGGTCCACTGTATTATTGCAAAGCTCTTACAAGTTTGGAAATTGAAGAAGTTAATAGAAGTATAATCAATTATGGTGTGTGCAATTGGGCCCTAAAATGTTGGTTTAGCTGGCTGGTCATTTATTAGCCTACCATTAAGTGACCTGTAACCTAAATCAAACAGGAGATTATGGGTTTGTCTGTTCAGAGTATCGGACACTTGGACTTCCCTGACCAGGTTGTGTTGGGAAGGGAGATATGATAGCTTAGATACCGATCCTTACGATACGGAGCTTGTGGTATAGGTTACGGGTGGCAAAAGGTATTGATTAAAATCACTGGTTACGATGATAACTAGCCGCCATATTTCCCAATATATAGGTCAAGCTCAGCCAGGACAGCATAATATCTATGTTTTTTTTTTCAAGAGGTGCGGGGGAAGTAGACGTTTATGATCAAGAACTTTGTAATATGATGGTGTTTTAATAAAACTGCTAGTATGTAATCAGTGGATAATTTAAGTTTGATACTTTTCATGTTAAGGTTGTTACTAATCATTGTCAACAACCCCCCACTGGATCTTCCTGAATCGCTCTTCCTTGCGAAGATTTCAGGGGTAGTAAAACTGGATATCAATGAATATGACAAATTCAGGTTTCCTGTATACACACTACACAATGGGCATTAAGGAAGATGAACGTTTGCCCCTGTTACATTGAATGGCCTGTCAAAGCATGCAATGTTTTAGACTACAAGAGGGAGGTGGAACGGGAATGAACGCGCAGGCATTTGTTTTTCTTTCTGTCTTTTTTTCCTCTTTTTTTTGCTGTATGAGAGGCCTCTGGGCCCTGTTTAAACCTTACAATTCAACATCAATAAAATCATAAAAAAAAAAAAAAAGGCTGCAATCTTCCAGGAAATTATGGAGAGTTCACTAAGGGAACATTCCAAGCTTCTATAATCATTAGGTATAGTGGCTAGTTGTTGAATTTAGCAGTTGACTTTGGTTCTTTGTAAGCAAGAGGTCTCTGGCCAGGAAATCGCTCTCTCATTATATGACAATCCATTGGTTGTAACCTTTAGATGTACAAACATTGTGTTTGGATCAGGGCCTTGATAGTTTGGGATGGTTGGCAATAGGGAAATTAAAGTCATAGGATACCATTGTTTCTGCCTGAACATGAAGGGATATATCTTGGTTTTTCTACTTGGGAAACTATTATCCCCCAATCCGTAAAGATTTTTTCCTGTGCCCATGGGGCATATTATCAAGACGGGCGATAAAATTATCGCCGCTTTAGCAGCAGAAAACTGCAGCTAAAACGGCAATAATGGGCTTGATAAAATGCTCTATGGAATTCCAATTGAAGCTCAGGTTAGATGTCCTTCACATCTAACATGGGCTTCAATTGGAATTCCATAGAGCATATTATCAAGCACATTATTGCCATTTTAGCGGCAGTTTTCTGCCGCTAAAGCGGCGATAATGTTATCGCCTATCTTGATAATATGCCCCCATATTCTTTGGACTGTGTTTTGTGCCGAGGTTACAAGCAGTTTTCCTTCAAAGTAGAGGTTTTGGTTTCAAGGTGTCTTGATATATCTCATACAAAACACACACTGCACAAGGACATAGACTTCTCCTTAGATTTTTTTTCCTGCCATTGGGCTTGGACGTATCTTTGAGCACTGTGGAACTACCACGCTACCGAAGCCAGTTTATCACCATCAAGACATCTGAATCACTTTCCCCAGCACATACCTACACCATGCGAATGCGGACCACTTTGGAACCGATTTATACTGTAATCCTTGGGGAGAGATCCAAGAAGAACAACTTATTGGGGAGGGTTATGAAGAGGAAACACTTTTTAAATTCTGTCCTAACTGTATTTGAATGTTCCCATTATTGGACCAACATTAGGTCTGTAACTCTGTCTCCTGACGGACTGCAAAGAATGTACCTGTTCCTGACCTCTTGATGTAAAACAACCATCCATCATGAAAGAGATGGCCGGGGAGTGCATTATAAAATGCAGCTCCGAGATTTTACCAAGCCATCAACAAGGCATTACATTGAGGGAACTTACTCAGATGGTGAAAGGGGGGGGACGTCCGATACTCTGGTGACCAAAGGGGACTGGAGTCCCATATATGTCAGATGCAGTGACTCTTAGTTTGAAAAACATTCTATTTTAGGGTCCTTAACAAGACTCATACCCAGGACAATGGCTACACCTCAGGTTTCTCAATAAAAACATTGAGAGCATCGTCCGTTCGACCTTAATCTGAGCCTCAGCCCTGAGCCCTTTTTCCAGGACAAGGAACAAACCCAAGAGAGCTTGCCTTAAGCCCTGAGCCGCTCCCAAAGAGGCTTCAGCTGTCAGTGCTGGCCACTGACGCTCCCAGGTCAGACCAACCCTAGAATCTAACTTCAGCTCAGGGATACCTTCAGGACTCTAAGCTCAAAATGGAAACCCTCTCCCCTGCCTTGGCCCCTGAGAGTCTACAATGCCTGCCTCAGAATGAACATCCACCCTGAAGTCAACCTCAAGACCAGTCCCAGCTTCAGAGTTGAGCGATCTACCACCAGCAGAACACTAAAATGAGCACCCTGATGCAAGAGAAGGGAGAATGCAGAACCCAGTCTCTTGGCACATTCTATCATGACTACCTCTAACCCATCAACCTCACACCAACAAATGTCACCTCACACTCTAGAGGGCTACCTTGTAATACCTCAGGTTATACCCCATTCCCAACAGAACAAATCCTAGAGTACCCACACCACCGCCTGCCCTATTATCTGCACATTCCGGATGCTTAGCACAGTCTGTTCATACAGATTTGGATCAGGACCCACTACAGCTAAAAAACATAACCTTATGAGGACCAAATACTCATGAATGATGGAGATGACCCAGTGCACAACTATAATGTTCATCCCCCCGATGGCTCCATTTATGGAGCTGTATCCCATCAATTCATTTCAACCAGATGATACCCCTGCGTACCCTGCAGTCATTAAGCATGCAGCAGACCATCAACATTTAAATCTTCAAGTGGTAGAGGCAGAGGAGAACTTCCTCATTGAGACACTGTTGAAGACAGAGTGGCCTGTTTAGTTTTCGCTGATGTCAAAGAGCATGCTGAAATGTTCTACAGAAAACTTCAAAGATCCTGTCAAAGCCAGAGTTGTCAGATATAGTGGACCTTCATCAAATCTGTTGGATTGCTTTCAAAACATGGCAGATACCACATGAGGAGATGGCGGTGTTAGTGAAGCGCCTTTCAGATTCTTACAGAAGTGTGTACAAAAGTTTGTTAAAGAAGAAAAGAAGGGGTGTACGCTAGATGCAGCTAACTCTCCTCCAGCATCATGCTTGGCTGCAAGTACCTAAGTTCTGACCTGATATACAACAGTAGCGTTTCAATGTGACTTTTGATGAGGAATACTTCTTTAATCCACAAAAGTGGGCTCCAAGTTGGAAACCTTGAAAAAAGATGTGAACAAGACGAAAGCCATGGGGCACTCCAAATCCAGTCTACAAAGGTAGGGTGTCAAAGGCAATAAGCATGCACTGAAGCCAAGTCAGGATCAACCTCCTAGTGCTCACCATACCAGCCACAAGAGACCTTTCAGGAGAGCCAGTCATCCAAGCTGCATTTCATAGGTGGTTTCTCGAACAACAGCCATGATAAGGCAAGAGTCACTCAAGACAAGGCCACTCCTGCCTCCAAACTTAAGCCTTCCTTGAATTCCTCCCGACCAATCAACTCCATTAGTTGGGGGCAACTTACTTGCACAATATAGGACATTAGTCCATCATAAAGATCCCTGTTGTAAGAGCCTTATTGGAAAGCCTTACAGGGATTATCCCTAGTACAGCACCACTAGTTCCTTCATTGACCCTCAAAATTAATCTTACATGGCTAAAGGAGCTGCCATTTGAGAACTGTAGATAATTTCATGGAAAGGAGGCTTCATCATTACAATCACTTCTCTTCTCTGTAGAGTTAGTGAACTGGATGCTCTGACAGTAGAGCATACATTTTTTCAAGTGCACAGAGATCCGGTTGTCCTTGGAACATTCCCTCGCTCTCTGTCTAAATTTATCTTCCCTTTCTATGTCAACCAAATAATTGATTTACCAAGTTTTTTTCTGCCAATTTCAGTTGGATGTGGCCTTCCACACTCGAGATGGTAAAATAACCCTTCTGTAGTACATTGATCATCCCAAAGTCTTTAGGAAAATGAAGGAGCTCTTTGTTGGGAAAGCCAATTCCTCATGCAGGCCTCGGCAGATGAACTGTCAGATATGTCCATGCTTGCTATGCCAAGCTAAGTACATACTACACTCTGTGCATTCCTCATGGTAAAAGGAAATCACTATGGCTTACCTAGGTAACATACTATTTACAGACCTATGTAAAGCTTCAACAAGGTCTATGATGCATAATTTCACAAAGCATTACACTGCGGACATTAATGCCAGACAAGAGGTAGACATTGAGAAAACTGTATTCAAAAACTTAGTTCTAAACATCTAGCTCTCCTGCTTGCAAAGTATGAAGGGCATACCTCTTAGTCCATACAAGGCATGCGATGTACAGAAACACAAACTGCAAATGGTAAACTTTACTTACCTGAAATAATTAGTTTGCAACTTATAGTGCTGTAGATTCACTCACTCCCTTCTACTATCTCAATGCAAGCTTGTGCAATGACATTATTGTTCACACCAGTTAACATAGACTTTCCTGCTTGACATCTCTGCACCTGCGTATTATCAGCCATATGGGAAAAACACAATCTATAATGGAGTATATGGTCTGCTGCATTTCCAGTTTCAGGGGAGATGTCGCGAGTCACCTTGAAACTGAAACTTCTGCATCTAAGAAAAATAACATATAATGTCCATGGCCAACACTGGATGGCCAGGTGAGCAAAGCATGCAAATCTCCTGCACTACATGCAGCAAACTGATTGTTACAGGTGCATAATGTTTTCCTTACTCACCAGAGTAGTTCTAAGCATTTACTGATTACTCTGGGGCCTCTATACAAGGTGTGGCTGGACAGATCTCCCCTTTCGCCTGCCTCTCATTGTATCCACACCTACAAAGACAAGCATGAGACTGCAGATCTATAATGCAGCCCTTTATCAGTCAAGTGTGTAGGCTTTTGTAATGTGTTTTTATGCTCATGTTTATTTACAATGCTTTATTGTGTGATGTGATGTGCTTGCAGATTGAACACATTCAGCAGGTTGCGTTTGAGTGAGATACAGTTAAAGAAGGTGTAACATGATGCTGTTATTGATTTCATATTCTTTGGCACTCACATAGGAAACATATACTCCTCCTGAATGCCTGGCCACATCAGTGATCTGTGTGGCAACAGAGCACCTGCACACTGGCAGCAACTAGATGGCAGACAGAAGCCTGGCTTATTTTATTTACAACGTTTTGTAGAGTGTGAACCAGGTGTCCATTGGTACAAGACAGATTTAATAAATTTCAGCATCTAAACACAACATGATTTAACTTCTTCTGGGTGAAATTGTAACATGTAGAGAGCGGAAACACTCATCTGGGGTCTCTACAGCTTGTATCCTTGGTTTAGCATCTCAAGCATCAAAAGTTCATATCTGGGGAAGAGTACAATTTGTGCAACTAGACCACGAGTTGTGCTCACCGTGCAGGGCACAAGGTATAGCATAAGCATTGTTTTTTGCAGAATTTGTGACTGTTAGGTCATGCCCATGAGAGTGTTCATTCACTGTGCTAACTTCTCCGTTAGAACAGTTTTAAACAAAAATGGCTTTAAGGAACCGTGATGGACCCTTTCACATGGTAAGGAAATTAAATAGGAGTAGTAGGAAGGGCATGGCAGAGATGTTACTCTGGTCTGGATGAGAATAATTTAGGCATTCTAGGATTTCTTTGCGAGACTCTAATTCGCAAGACTATCTTGAGCTCAGTGTTGAAAGTGTTGATCGTAGAAACCTCGTGAAGGAGAGAGGCCACTCCTGAAAAGCCTTCTTCAGTGTCCTATGTTAAGCCCTGAACATCTCAGGCACATTCCTCTCCTGCTTCTGGACAAGCTCAAGCCCCCAGAGATCTTAAGTTACTCCCAGGATACTTCGGTGTGTTCAGATGAAAAGCTTTGTATGAGATACAGCAAATTTGCACTGTTATCTTTATTGAATTGGCAGTCGTTTAAGGTCATTTTGGAGAGGAGTGACATGTCTGTTTATGTTGTGCTGGTATCTAGATGTGCATCTAAAACAAAGTAATGGATAGAATGCTTGAATTAATCTCAGCTACCGGCAATCGTTCAGGCTGCATTTCAATCAATCATTTTTTTCAACCATACCACCTCAGTTTAGACCTAGACATAGACAAATCAGTCTTGACACTGGGGACAGTCTAGTCCGAACTGCTAGGCCAGGTCCTCCCTGAACGGAAACACAAGCAACCCAGTGCCTTCTGTGCCACTGGAATCAAGCTATTATGGGGGCTAATTTAGATTTCGGGAGCTCTACTAGCAGGGCATTGCTATTTATCTATCCACCTTAGGACAATAGTTTGCACAACCATCTTTAGGTCTTACTTTGGGATGAACAGTTTAATTTCCTTAGAATTTTCAAATGGTATTATTAGAGACATCCATGTGAATTGCTTGTCACTCATAGTTAATAAGCCATCAGATTATCACTGTTGAAGGTTAGTAAGATCTGTAGTATTTGTAATTGAACAAATCGCCATGTTTGAGTTGGGTAAAGTAACGGCAGGGCCACAGTGTCTGCATCTTTATTACTCATACAACACCACAATTTCATTATTGAAGAGTAATTGATTTTCTAAGAAAGCACTGGCAAATGGAAAAATTATCTAGCACAGTATATATTATTATTGGAAACTTCAAATTGCTCTTTAGTACAGAACAAAATAATGTTATGTTATGTTATGTTAAGGATGCCTGTAGAGTGCGATCTGATACCCGAGGGTGTCCTGACGCTGTGTGAAGACCTACTGAGGGCTGGGAGGGGAAAGGAAATGTACACCGGGTCAGTTAGAAAACAACCATGTTTTTAGTGCTTTCCTAAATGGCAAAAGATTGGTCATATTTCTAAGGGCTAGTGGTAGAGCATTCCATGATTTAGCCGCATTGACAGTAAAACTTCTGCCGTCCCAGTTGGCTTTTTTCACCCGCGGGACATTTACGAGTTTTGCGTCGGATGACCGAAGTGCTCTCTTTGGTAGATACCAGTGGAAACGGTGTTTTAAGAATTCTGGTCCGGTTCCATGGAGGGCTTTGAATACCAGACAAAGAGACTTAAATTGAGTCAGTTTCCTGACTGTTAACCAATGAAGTTTTTTTATTTTGGCGGTAATAGACTCGTACTTTGGTGTGGCAGTTAGGAGTCTGGCCGCAGCATTCTGCAAAATCTGTAGTTTATTCATCGACCCTTTATGGATTGTGAGATACAGACTGTTGCACTAGTCAAATCTGGATATTGTTATTGCTGTGACAAAAATTTGTTGTGCGTCTATCGGCAGAAGAGGCATTATTTTTTGCAGGATTTGAGGATGTACGATGTAGAAGAGGCAACATGATTAACCTGGTCCCTAAAGCTTAGTTTGTCAATCCAGACTCCTAAAATCTTCACCTTCTTGGTTGGCGTAGGTAGAGGTCCTAGCTCCTCCAGCCAACATTTAGGAGTCCAGAATGTAGCGTTGTTTCCGAACAACACTACTTCCATTTTACCGGAGTTAAGTTTCAATCAATTTTGGGCCATCCAACCCCCCACTGCTTTCATGCAGTCCTGCAGCCTTGACGCGGTTTTGTGTATGTCCCCTGGTAGTAAAGTCACCACAATTTGGGTATCATCAGCATAGGAACCCAAAGGTCTGAATTAGGGGAGCTAGTGACGACACGTAGACATTGAATAGTGTTGGGCTCAACGATGAACCCTGCAGTACCCCACAAGGTAAAGAGAAAGATTCAGTATCAAATTCATCCAGGGCCACCGTTTGAATTCTATCAGAGAGAAACGATTTGAGAAGATTCCACGCATTGCCCTTAACTCCTATCTCATCCAATCGGTCCAGCAGCAAACTGTGATGGACCGTGCAAATGCTGCAGAAAGATCTAGCATGATCAGTACGGCCTTTCCCCCTTGGTCCAAAATGGTCCTGATATCTTCTGTGGACTTCAGGAGCGCCGTTTCTGTACTGTGGCTCTCTCTAAACCCATATTGAGTTGGATCGAGGGCTTGGGAATCCTGCAGAAATTTATGTGAGTTGGGTAGATACCAGTGGAAACGGTGTTTTAAGCATTCTGGTCCGGTTCCATGGAGGGCTTTGAATACCAGACAAAGAGACTTAAATTGAGTCAGTTGACTGACTGTTAACCAATGAAGTTTTTTTATTTTGGCGGTAATAGACTCGTACTTTGGTGTGGCAGTTAGGAGTCTGGCCGCAGCGTTCTGGAAAATCTGTAGTTTATTCGTCGACCCTTTATGGCTTGTGAGATACAGACTGTTGCACTAGTCTAATCTGGATATTGTTATTGCTGTGACAAAAGTTTGTTGTGCGTCTATCGGCAGAAGAGGCATTCTTTTTTGCAGGATTTGAGGATGTACGACGTAGAAGAGGCAACATGATTAACCTGGTCCCTAAAGCTTAGTTTATTGTCAATCCAGACTCCTAAAATCTTCACCTTCATGGTTGGTGTAGGTAGAGGTCCTAGCTCCTCCAGCCAACATTTAGGAGTCCAGAATGTAGCGTTGTTTCCGAACAACACTACTTCCATTTTACCGGAGTTAAGTTTCAATCAATTTTGGGCCATCCAACCCCCCACTGCTTTCATGCAGTCCTGCAGCCTTGTCGCGGTTTTGTGTATGTCCCCTGGTAGTAAAGTCACCACAATTTGGGTATCAACAGCGTAGGAACCCAAAGGTCTGAATTAGGGGAGCTAGTGACGACACGTAGACATTGAATAGTGTTGGGCTCAACGATGAACCCTGCAGTACCCCACAAGGTAAAGAGAAAGATTCGGCTTCAAAACATCTTTGTTGCATCCTGTTTCAAATACCACGCACCTAAGGTAAAGCACAGCTGAAATTTGAAATAATCCCCTTTAAAGTTTGTGGTTGTTAGCTAGTGATGGCTTCAGCAAAGGATACAAATAGAGCATGGCAGGGGCAATTACAAAGCTAAACAGGATCTTGCTGTCCTCCTTTCAACAGTCACTGTTAAACAGATTGGCTACCACAAAAATTAAATTCTTTTTTTTTTTAAGTTTGAAGTTTATTATGCAATAAACAATATGAAAACTAGCATTGACAAGAAGTACACAATATCTCCATCAGATTATATGTACAAGAGAAGAAAAAGAACCAAAAACATTATCATTATCACAGAACATATTATATGCTATGCAGCGAAAAAGAATGGGGGGAGGAGAAGGAAAAGCGAAAAGGAGTGGATCTAAAACTTTATATCTCTAGAAACAACAAGAAATAACAATTACATAGAATTCACTGAATGCAATAAAAAATCAATTGAAGCATAAAGGCTCGTATTGCGGTATGGAATGCAACGTAAGGGGCAATATGCTGAGATAAAAAAGAAGAAAATAAAATGACAATGCATTTCATCATGGAGGTTTACGGACTTCATCTGCCTTGTTAACCTGTATAGTAGTAGAAGAAGCAACCCAAGTTAGGTAAGTAGTCAAAGGAAGCCATATAAGGTCTCTTTTTATAGACAACGAGATAGGAGTAATGTAATTAGTATCCAGTCTGTGATGAAAACAGACAGCATTCCCCCAAGGTCTAAAAGTGACCTTGTCTGCCTGTTTCCAATTGGACGTTATTAAATGGAGGGCCACTGCTAGTAATAAATCTATTTATGTAAAATTCGATGGAGATTGGGGCCATTGAGGAGATAGGGAGCCTAAAAAAATGGTAGAAAGTGAGAAAGGAACATTAGGTTTAAAGATTTTGTTAATTTGAGACCAAACTAATTGCCAAAAACGAGAAATAGGACAGTCAAAAAGCATATGTTTCAGGTCTGCATTTGTGCAAGGACATGACCAACAGGTGGGTGATGAGTCCGAGGAGAAAGAAGCCAATTTAGTAGGGGTGAATAAGTGGCGTTGGTAAACAAAATAAAGGGTTTGGGAAGTGTTAGCAGCTCGGGAGGTTTTATGAATTTTAAGCCATAGTTTATCCCAGATGAGGGTTGACCAGCAGTCTGTTAAGTCCTTTTTGCAAGCCAATTCAGCCTTCGTCTTGTCTCTATCTGAGGTGAGAAATAACATTCTATACAAAGAGGTAGCTGAAGGAGAAGAAGTTAATAAGGGAAAAAGAGTGGAGCATTTGGAAGGTAAGTTAGGAGCAGATGCTAGAGAGTTAAGGTATTGAGTAAGTGAAGGCAGTAAAAGGGCATGTTGTGCTTTAAAAGATGACGGTAATGAAAATTTATTTTGAAGATCAGAAAAGGATAAGGGTACCTTATCTAATAATACTTGAAAAATCCAGTACAATCCCTTGAGCCTCCAAGATTTCCTATATGGTCCGATTTTTTATACGTCATAAAGTATTCTGCCAAATGGACTGTTGATCTAGGGAAGAAAATGAAGGGTATGAGGAAGGTAAGAGTGGGATGAGAAGTTGACGTGTATGGGAGATGACTGGAGAGCGGAAGGAGGGAATAGTGTTGGTAAAAGCAAGAGACTCTTTGAAGTTAAATGGGGATGTAAGACATTTTTCTATAGAAATCCAAACAGTAGGGTGAATACATTGATCATTGGAAAGCCAACAAGATGATTGTTCTAAAGATAAGTGGTAGGATTTGAAATCAGGAAATTTAAGACCACCAGAGGATTTATCTGCTTTAAAAGAAGACAGGGCGATGCGCAGTGATTTACCTTTCCAGAGAAATATTGTTAACAGGGAGTCAATTTTCTAATAATAAAAGCCGGGTATATGTACAGGAATCATTGACAGAATGTACAAAATCAAAGGGGAAAGACTCCTTTTGATGGAATACAATCTGCCCCACCAAGAGAGAAAAAGTGGGTGCCAACATTCAATAGTGTTAGATAAGGTTTTGATAATGGAGTCAAAGTTTAGCTTCAAAGTTTCAGAAATGCTTAAAGAGAACCATAGACCTAAGTATTTTATTTTAGAAGATTGCCAGGAAAAGCCAGTAGGTTCAAAATTATGCTTAAGGCATGTCACATTTAGGGGTAGGATCTTGCATTTGTCTGAATTAAGATGGTATCCAGATAATCGGTAGAAAGAGTCTACCTGATTGAGAAAAGAGGGAATAGATGAGACTGGATTGGAACAATATAAAAGAATGTCATCTGCATATGCAGATAATTTGACATGGACAGCACCAAGTTGGAAACCAGAGATCTGAGGATCCTGTCCGATCTTGATTAAAAAGGGTTCCAATGCAATTATAAAAAAGAGAGGTGATAGTGGACAACCTTGTCTTACTCCTCTGAAAAGTGGGAAATAATCTGAAGTCTTGCCGTTAACGAAAATAGATGCTTTAGGGCCGGAATATAATAAGGAAGTAAGGGAGATTAGTTTGGGGGGTAAGCCTATCCAATCTAAAGCTTTAAACATAAAATCCCATCCAATCCTGTCAAAAGCTTTTTCTGCATCTAAAGCTATAGATGCAATAGGATAATCTAGAGAGGAGGCTTTACTAAGGATGTTAAAAAAGACTCTGGAATTATCAGATGATAATCTACCTTTTACGAAACCCGACTGTTCAGAACCAATAAGATAGGGTAAAATAGGGTCAATACGAAGAGCGAGGCTTTTTGCAAAATCTCATAATCAAGATTAACTAAAGAAATTGGACGGTAGTTCTTGCAAAGAAACGGATCTTTATTATCTTTGGGTATTAAACAGATAATGGCTTCTTGAAAAGTTCCACAGGAGGAGCCAGCTGCAATAAAAGAGTTGAAAAGATTTAATAGTTTTGGAAGAAGTAAAAAGGCAAAGAAAGCATAGAATTCAATAGTAAAACCGTCAGGACCAGGAGCTTTTCTTCTTTTTAATACTGAGACTGCATGTGTAATTTCTGATAGAGTAATATCCTTATCCAGAGAAGTAGAATCAATATGAAGGGAGGAAGGGGGTTCAATAGATTGAAAATAAGAAGACAAATCATGAAGGGAAGGTTGTTGTTCAGGAGTATATAAAGTTTTATAGAATGAGACAAACTCATTTAAAATATCACTGTCTTTAAAAAATGAATTACTGGCATTGCCCCGTATGGATTCTACCCTAGTTCAATCTCGTCTTATTTTCAAGAAATTTGCTAATAATTTTCCCATTTTGTTTTGGCCTCCATAATAATGTGAACTACTTCTTAAGAGGTTTGATGATGCAGCTTCTGTAGATATCTTATTGAAAGTGATATTGGCATCGATAAGATTTTTTAAGGATGATTCAGTATTTGAGTTATAATAAGTGAGTTCAAGTTGCATGATCTTGGCAAGCAACTGGGTAGATTGGACCTCAAAGGCCTTCTTTTTCTTAGAAACAAATTTCATTATAAAACCCCAAGCCGCAGCTTTGAAAGAGTCCCAGATCATTACAGGAGAGGTAGTTGGAGTAGAATTCAAGGAAAAGAACTCTAAGACAAACGCGTTGAATTGGCTTGAAAAACTAGGGTAATACAGCAAAGTATTATTGAAGCGCCATCTACCGGCATGTTGAGTAAACGGAAGTAAATCAAAATCAACAGAGACTGGGACATGATCTAAAATGAAAATAGATCCAATTTCGGAGTGCAGGACTTGTTGAGATAAGGATTTACTAAGAAAGAGATAGTCAATTCGGGATTGTGAGTGGTGAGGAGGGGAATAGAAATTGTATTCTCGAAGGTCAGGAATACAAAGTCTCCATATGTCAACTAATGACTTACATCGTATGGCAGAAGTAAATTGTGTGTGCATTTTAGTGTTAACAAATCTCACTGAGGAATGCCTGTCTAATACGGGATCGAGAACTTGGTTACAACCTCCACCAAAAACAATGTATTCATCATCAAATAAACAAAGTTTTTCAGAAATATGAGTCCAGAACACATTATCAACATTAACTGGTGCATATACATTGAAAAGAACTATAGGTATTTCAATAATAAGAAGTTTAGGAATTACCCAACAACCATCCAAGTCTGATTCTTGATGGATTACTGAAATCTGAAATTTCTTGTGGCACAGAATAGATACTCCATTTTTCTTACCAAGAGCTGGGGAGGAAAAAACATTACCTACCCAAAATCTTTTCAATTTAGACGCTTCAGTGGCAGACAAATGGGTTTCTTGAATCAATCCAATGTCTGTTTTTAATTTGGCTAAGTGGTTTAACACCCGTTGTCTTTTAATAGGATTATTTATTCCCTTAACATTCCATGTAATAACTCTGAAAGTAACCAATTTTACATGAACAATCGCTAAGCAAACAGTGAAAATCTTAAAACTATTATGAAGAGAGAGAAAGAAGATAGAGGACGAAAAATAGAAGTGTATACTCAAGACCGGAACAGGAGAAAAGGGAATGAGAAAATAGATATCATGAAGTAAGTAGAAGAAGAATAATAGGAAAAGGAGAGAGTAGGGCAAGAGGGATGGCAAAGCAAAAAACAGAAAAACAAAACAAATCAAATATAACAAAGGACATACCACATGCAGACAAGGAGAGCGGGGAGGGTGAGGACACATAGGGAGGGCAGCACGCCGGATGAAAGACTCCGGGAGGTAAGACGGACGGGGAATACCCTCCAGGAACAAGGGAGGAACAGAACTCGAGGGACCACTAGACCGCATCTAATAAAAAGGAGAAAGAAAAATGTTAACAAAGGACATTATGACAAAACAAAATACATCAGGAATGAGGATAAAAAACAATTAATAACAAACAGATTGAAATAGTAAAAAAATATTTATGGCTGAGGAATGTCCATGGAATCATGTCTACAAGTGTTCAGAAAGTGCTGTAGGAGAGCTGGGTCATCATAGTTTGTCATTTTGTTGTTATAAGTCACCTTGAACAAACACGGATGAAATAAGCCATATCTAGCGTTCAGGGAGCGAAGAGCAGGTCTCATGTCAAGGAATTTCTTTCGACGATCCGCAGTTGCCTTAGCATAATCCTGGGGAAAGAAAATATTGGAACCATCCCAGGAGAGTTTCCCTTTTTGTTTGGCGGCGAGGAGGACTTTGAGTAGATCTGTATATTCTAAAAAATACAAAATGACTCCTCTAGGTTTCATGGGGGATGAAGACGCTGAGGAAAAATGAGGACTCTGCCCCAAGCGGTGAGCTCGTTGAATATTCAATGGAGGGTGCTCAGGAAAACCTAGTAACGTTGGCAAATAGGTTTGAAAAAATGACAGAGGATCTGAACCTTCAGGTCCTTCAGCAAGGTCATAAATGCGTAAATTATTACGCCTATTTTGATTTTCCAAATTTTCAATTTGCTGTTTAAGTTGTTGTACTTCTCTGTGTATGCAAGGGACTTGATCAGTAACTGCCCGAACAGAATCCATTCGATGTTCAAGGTCCTCGACTTTTTGTTCAGTATACAACCAATTATCCTCAAGACTCTGGAGTCGATAATTAGTTTCTGCCATGTAAGGCTTAAGGGAACAAATCTCTTCTAGTAAAAGTTCCATGAATACTGAGGAAGAAGAGTTTGTAGGCGGGGAGAATTTGTCTTTAATCGTTTGCCAGAAGAAGTGGGTGCAGAGGGTATCTTAGTGCTTGATTTAGGACTTGAGCGAAGCAAGTTAGGAGGAGCACCACTTGGCGCAACAGGATCATTAACACCTTCTTCCATATTCTCTTGCAGCACACTTAAAGGGTTATGGTCTTCTATTGACGTACCATCAGTCTGTTGAGTGTTATTACGGTTGAGACGGGGCATTGCCATTCAGAAGTATGTAGGAAAAAATAAACTGTCACTGGCACAAGCAGAAAATATAAGTAATTATGCCCACAATATAAACGAAATGAGAAAAAATTAGAGGTCAAGCACTCTATTGAGTCATTGTAGGTATGCGCACCATTCAAATGCCAGTCAGGGTCATGAAAGACATGCAGAGGAAGAGAAAATGGTCAAAAATGAACAAAACATCCAATTGAAATTGAAAACAGGCCTGTTCCTGTGAGGAAAACCACCTCAGAAGTGCAGGCGGGAAATGGGAGGCGTGGGATAAAAAACAAAATGACGGCCGCGGCTCCTCATCGAGCCGCTGGTGGCAAACAAAACGAAGCGCTCACCCCATCTAACCGCAAACATCACCGGAGATGCAGGGGATACTCCGACGCATATTTCTGCTGTCGGTTGGTCCGGAAATCGTAAAATGGAGCCCGGAGGGATTCCAACGCCCTACGCCGTCACGGAGCTCCTGCACTCTGCGGCCAACTCCTTCGGTGCTCAAGCCACGCCCCCTCGAAAAATGAATTCTAACTTAAATTATATTGATCCATAGTTTCCAAACAATTCCTATTTATATTTTTGGCCAAATATGCATTTCAGAGAATTAGATCAGTTATTACTTGAACTGGTTGGGGCATTAGTCATCAAGTGGGGCTTCACCCTCTTTGATTCTAACATACAAGGAAGGATGATTAGACACCTGTGATTTTAGAAAATACCGTTAAGCTGCAGAGTCACTTGAGGTGCCAAAAGGCTAGTGCATAAACCTATTAGGATGATTATTATGATTATCGAACATTGCTAAATAATTCGTGGCATGGGATGGGGACACTAATCTCCTGTCAGCATCTTTGGCATCATTAGAACCATTTGGTACTCATACAGGACTGTCCTTCTAGTCAGTGCTTAATGTGCAAAAAATATGTGCCATGGCTCTCATCAGGAGGCCACTGCACCTTGTGCCACACATTGCCCCTTCCAGTCCTGCTAATGATAGTAACAACACAAGTCCTTACATTTACACTCCTATAAGTGTGACAATTCGGACTATGTCAGGTCCCCAAAGATATAAGAATGGCCTGGTTGGCAGGTAATATTAATTTCTAAATGTATATTGAGTTAATAATTAACTGTCGCTGTCGTCGTCTCTATATTAGCCGGACAGCGCCACCTTGTGACAATTAAGTGCCGGTGCTGAGCACTGGAAAGCACAGGCTCAAATTAAGCACTGCTTCTAGTTGAGAAAGTAATTAAGGACCATTTGGAAGATGATAGAGAATCACAGAGCTCAGTTTTCATACGCTCAGTAAGAAAGCCATGTGCAATGCTCCTACAAAGTGTTTTTTTTTTAAAATAAACTTTATTTAAGTTTTACGCAAGAACACAAACCAAGTGTGCAATCAGTGCCAGAAAAGATAGGACATATAATAATAAAGCATTATGGTCCAGTGTGAGGGAACAGCACAACCGCAGTCCCCCCCAACGGTAATGCTCCTACAAAGTTACCAGGAATTCCTGCTTCAATCGAATTAACACTATGGAACGTATTTAGAGTTTGGTTGATGGGATAGTTCATCAAAAACGTCGGGGATGCCCTCACTGTTTTACCAGTACATTGTAGCCTATGGCACAATGGCAGACCAAATGTCCATCATGCTTTAACAGAAATCTTGTCTGCCAAACTCTAAATAGTAACTTAAATTCCTTCATGAGGAGTACTCTAAGACTGTGCATAGGTTCAGACAGGATTCATATTGAATAATAAAAAGTTTTATATAGTGAGTGAATGCCCAAGGACGTCTTGGTGTGGGTGTCTGATAAAGAAACATTAACACTGAGGCGGGAGGATGTATAGGACCATGGGCGGCTTTAACACTGGTGGCGCCCTGTGCGACAATGTTTGTTGGCACCCCCAGTGACCTCCTCTGTCACGGATTTCCTCACTAGCACCCTTTAGCAGTGCCCCTCAAGTCTCCATAACTACTGTCTCTCAGATTCATTTAGTTTTATTGCACCACTCATACCAGTGTAAGGTGTCAGAGCACTTTACACCACACACACATTGCACAGAGGCAATCATATGTGTGTAAATCAGTGTATAGGAAGTCTTACATCAGACAGGACTACGAGGTGTTGTATAGGAGTGACATGTCTTTGATACTGGTAGGCAATATAGAGTCCTTATTCTGGAAAAGCACAAATTCAGAATTTAAAATGTAACACCATTGTTAGGGCTTCTCTTTGATAATAAGTATTGTTTTTCACCCAAATGAACCCTTTTGGGAAGATTAGGATAATGAAAGACTGCAAAAAAACATATAGCTCTAACATATTCCTTGCAGTTTGCATGCAGCTCTTTGATGACAGTTAATAGCTCAATGTTCTATATTAGGATTTTGACTTATAAACTCCAAGTAAAAAAAGGTGCACTCTTACAGAAGCAGTAACCCACTGACCTATTTACAATAAATACATTTTGTTATCTGCATGGTATACATTCTTAGCAGCAGGCATATTAACCCTCTGCGCTACCTTAGGATGAGTCAAAACTTCCACTAGAGGAACCTCTGGTCTCTTTTTAGAAAGACGATTATTCACCGGAGTTATCTTGACAATTTAATTGATGTTTGAAGATTGCTGGAGGCCAGGAACGCAGCACGTGCTATTAAAATGTCAATATACTTGCAAAAATGACGCCCCCACCCCAAGTCAGTGCCCGGTGCGTTGGCACCGATCGCACTGCCCTAGAGCCAGCCCTGTATAGGACCATTATCACTGGGGGCGAGAAAACAGCCAAGTCTTGAGATGTTTCCTAAAGCTAAGCAGGTTAGCTTGGCCTCTGAGATGCGACGGTAGATTGTTCCAAAGATGGCACGTAATGTGGGTAAAGCTTCTGTCACCCCATGTCATTTTGTTAATTTTATGGACATTGACTGTTCTGGAGGTGGTCGAACGCAAGGTTTTTCTGGGAATATACCAGGAGAACTTCCTCTTTAGGCAATCAGGACCTCTGCCATGCAGAGCCTTGTGTGCCAAGCAGAGTGCCTTGACAGCGATTCTGTTCTTAAGAGGGAGCCAATGAGGCTCCACCAGAACCTTTGAAACAGACTCAAACTTGGGGAGTTTGAGTTTGAAGTTTCTTTAATGCTTATTGCGGAATGCCTAAATGTAAGATGTTATGTTAGACTTGGCATCTTTTGGCATGGTTTCCCCTGTCTTTTAGCCTCTGACCTCCTGTTTTTGACTGTGTGCTGCTTTTAATTTTTGCAGGTTTTAGGACTTTGGGCACTAACACTGCTGACCAGTGCTAAAGTGCAAGTACTCCCTGTCTAAAATGTAATGGTATTTGCTTTCTCTATGATTGGCATATTGATTTACTAGTAAGTCCCTAGCACAGTGCACTGTGTGTGCACAGGGCCTGTAAATCAAATGCTACTAGTGATCTTGCAGCACTGATTGTGTCACCCACATGAGTAGCCCTCAAACATGTTCCAGACCTGCCACTGCAGTGTCTGTATGTGTAGTTTTAAACTGTCATTTTGACCTGTCAAGTGCACCCATGTGCCAGGCCCAAAATGTCCCTTTTACTACATTTAAGGCCCCCCTAAGGTAGGCCCAAGGTAGCCACATGGTCAGGGTGCAGTGTATTTAAAAGCTAGGACATGTACTGTTGTGTTTTACATGTCCTGGTACTGAAATAGAATGTATGACGTTCCAACGTATACATTTACAACGCATGCCTTTACTACGCAGTTTTTACATCGCAACATCCTTTACAACGCCACTACATCACATTTTTAGAGACTACCTTTACAACGCATTCCATTACATTGCATAATACCTTTACAACGCATACCATTACAACACATACCATTACATTGCATTTAAGGTAATTATTGGATAGAATAGGGGTAAAATGTACTATTCTAACTCCAGGGAGTGCAACAGTAGGGTAAGTGTTGGATAGTGTAGGGGTAAAAATTACTATTCTAACTCCAGGGGGTCCAACAGTAGGGTAGGTTTTGGATAGTGTAAGGGTACTATGCATTGTAATGGTATGCGTTGTAATGAAATGCGATGTAATGACTGCGTTGTAGTGACATGCGTTGTAATGACATGCGTTGTAGTGACATGCAATGTAATGACTGCGTTGTAGTGACATGCGTTGTAAAAGATGTTGTGATGTAATGACTGTTGTAAATGTAGTGCGATGTAATGACTGCGTTGTAAAGGTTGTTTCCCACTGAAATACTGCGAATTTCATTTTTACCTAGAGCAAGGCCTATCTCTCCCACAAGTTAGCACTGGAGCTGTTTTGTAACATCTTACAAGTGTATCTGCCAATTGGGAGCTGATAGAAAATTGGAGTTTGGAGTCTCTAGGCTCACCATTTAAAAATACATATTTTAGAGAAGTTGGTTTTGAAATTACAGGTCTGCAATTGGACTTTTCGACAGTTGGCATTTTCTTACTTTAACCATTTGGTGCCTCTGCCTATCTCCGAATACACTTCTGGGTCAGGATGACAGTTGGGCTGTTTGTACCTTCACTCTAGACAGTCATACAAAGGGAACTAAGGTGTGCCCTGCATACCCTTATGGCCCATCACCAAGCTGATGGGTCTTCCCAAGCTAGAGTGGTGGGAGGAGTTGACACTGGCACCTGAATATGGCTGTGCCTGTCCTCACACAAAACAGTCTCCACCCCCTGTAGTTTGTCTGAAACCAGGACAGGGAAAGGCAGGGTCTTGTGCACTACAAAAAGTTTCCTTTGGAGTTTGACTACTTCTAAGGCTGGAATGGGTATAAGAACTGGACTTGTGACACCATATACTCAGAACACTTCTGGATAGAGGAACTTTTGCCAGGAATAAGAGCTGTGTTACTTCTGGCTGGACAGACAGTAGCTGGTTGCTTTGCTGTGTTGGCCTGCTGTTTCTGTCCTGAAAGGACTGGACTTTGCTTTCTACATCCTTTTTTCTGAGGTCACCAAGGGATTGAGTTGAGCTTGCCTCCTATTAAGAAGTCTCAGGGCCATCAAAGACTTCAGCTACCTGCCACTGGGCTCTCCTGCTGAGAAGACTGTCTTGCCAAGTGATTCCAAATCCAGTTAATGGGCCCTTGGAAGTGAGTTCTGGTGCAGCAAGAAGAAAAATCAATGCATCGACTCCCAGCGTCATTCTGAACCAGCGCATCACTGCAAAACTTGACGCATCACCACTACCTGCACTGGAGCATGGTCCCCGCATGACCAAAAGATCGCGGCTTCCAACGCAGGCCACAGGTTTCTCTCTCAACGCGTTAAAAGAACCACCGCTGCTTGAATTTCGAGCACTGCATCACAAAGTCCCTGATGAACAGGTATGATTCGACGCAGCTCTTGCTTCATCACTGTGGAATCGACGCAGCACGACTTGACTTTCGACGCATCACAAATGCATCGGCCCTGAGCGCCGATATCTGCATTGAGAGTGCATCACAGTAAGAAACTGAAGCAGTGGGCCGGAAAATGACGCATTACCTCCCCAGCGACAGTAAGGAACCGATGCCTCTCCTCCCCTGCCTAGCAGTAAGGAACCGAAGCATTACCTCCCCTGTAGCAGTAAGGAACCGAGGCATCATCTGCTATTTTGAGGCCCCACCTCCACCGTGTCTCGCATCGTCTTTGATTTTTGACATATCTAAGGTACTTTGTCCTGATCAAGCACAACCATTAATCTTTGAAAATTCATATCTTGTGTTGTATATGTTGATTTTTTGTTGTTTTGGTCTTGTTTTATTCAGATAAACATTGGCTATATTTCTAAACTGATGAGGAGTCCTATTGTACATTGTTACTGTTGGTGTGTGGGTGTACAAATACTTTACACATTGCCTCTGTGATAAGCCTGACTGCTCTGTGCCAAGCTACAAGGGGGTGAGCAATGGTTATCTTAGGTGTGTAACTTACCCTGACTAGAGTGAGGATCTCTACTTGGACAAGGTGCATACCACTGCCAACTAGAGACACATTCCAATAGTCTAGCCTGGACAAGACTAGTGCTGTAACCACTGATGTCTGTAAAAAGGAGAGAATGCTTCATAAGGTGCGCAGTAAGAAAAAACAAGATGAGGTATGTTTCTTGATTTGGGCATTCAAGGATAGGCTGGAATCGAAAATCATCCCCAGATTCCTCACTGAGGGTATCAGAGTAGGAGGGAGGCCAAAATTCTGAGACCACCACGATTGGTTCCTGAAGGGGGTGTTCCTGCCAAACAGAAGGACCTCACTTTTATCCGAATCGAGCTTAAGACTGTTTGTGTTCATCCACTCAACCACTGCTCCTATACAGCTGTTAAAGCGGTGTGCAGTTTCAGATACACTACTAGAAATTGACACCACAATTTGGGTGTCATCTGCATATGCAACAGATGAAAAGCCAAATGTATGAATTACCCTGGTCAGAGCAGCCACATAAATATTAAAGAGCATAGGGCTCAGCGAAGAACCCTGAGGGACGCCGCACAGCAGCATGAAAGGCTTAGACAAAAGAAATCCCCTGGGCAACAGACTGTTCTCTATTGAGAGAAAGGAGCATAAGAGGGTTATGCAGGGCCTCTGATTCCAAACTCAGCAAGGCGGTCAAGTAGGACAGAACGGCTCAAGGTGTTCATATCCTTCCTATTTTAGATTGGGGGCTAGAACATCATATTTTTTATATGGATGGGAATTCCCTATGTGTTATAGTCGATTCCCTGACTAGTTCCCTGAATAGAAATTGATAATGTTGCCCAAATTCTGTTTCTTTTTGGAAATGAAAGAAAACAGAAAGATAATTATGTTTATTGTGTTGGTTTGAGCACTTACTAAAACAATAGTTGCAACTAAATGAAAATATCTGTGGAGTTAATTTGAAGCATTGGATGTGTGCTATTATAAAATGGGTAACAGCAAAGAATGAGTTACTGAGAATCATTAAAAATCTGTATCAAATTGATGTTTTTAATTTGTATGTGATTAATTTTTGGATAGTCATATCACTCCTTCCAGTCTAAGAGCGATACAAAAGCTATTTATTGCTGATTAATTTAAACTTCCATAAGTCGTTTTTTACAATAATATGATTGTTATTGAAAACTCATGTAATTCACCTCTAAAACCCTTTTTTTTTAAAAACATTACTTCTTACAATCTGGAGGCTAACTGTGCATTACCGTAATTGTTTCCATGATATTTCTTGTGCCATATGTTTTTTCGCTCATCAACATTTGAAGTTTGGTTTAAGTCATAACTAATTCCGATCTGTGATACCTGTATAATTTGACTGAGTAATTGACCTTGTGTTTTGTCCTGAGTATGTAAATGCACAGTAACATAATACATTTTTGGGCCCACTAAAACAATCAAAAAAATCTATATTTATTTTACAAATGATGTAGCAACTTTATTTACTTGTTATATCAAGAGAAGCAGTAACTCTGCTCTATAAAATTGTATTTACATTAGCTGAACATTAACAAAATACCCTTTGCATGCTGTCCATTTTTTTGTTCAAGCTTCTGCATGCTGGGAGCAGAGTTAGTGTTTGCTCTGACCTGGTGGAAGCTGTCAAGTAAGAGCAAACAGCTATGTCTGTGTAATGGGCCACCAGGAAATGTCTCAAGTGATCTTGTTTGCCATTTTTTTGCAATGTGATTGTTCCTTGTGTTTCTTTATCCAGAAATCTATGATAACATGAATCCTCCTACAGATAGGACAAGACTACAAATGGGTAAATCTCCACCAAACATAGGTACTTCCTCTTAGCTATATCAAGTAAGTGCATCTTTCTTTGGTGAAGATGTCCTTCTATTCCGTGGCATGAAGACCTTGTCACCAAAATCAGTGGTAAATGTGCAGGGCCTTTATTTAAGCTGCCCATCATCCTGGCAAAAGCCAGGAAGACCTTTACAAACTACTAAGGTGGATGGGGAGGTCCGGCCATGCAGCCCCCCCTCCCTTGCCAGTTTCAGCCCTGGGGACCCCATCCCCTGGGGCCCAGCCCCAATAGAATGGGCCCCTCACTGGAGCCAATTTTAGACAAGGGGACCTCATCCCCGGGTGCCCAGCCTTGATATACTGGGTGCCCTGGAGCACACCCAGGACACCCAGTCTGCATCTTTGGGGACTGTGGGGGAACCTGAATGCCATTGCAGTCTCTACCAGCTCCCCACCTCCAGCGGGAGCCAGCATTCCTCCCACACACAGAGAGCTGCTAAGCATGGTGCTCCCTCTGTGTGGGAGCAATTGGAGCAATTGTTTCATTTGTTTCCTTGCTCGCATGATAGCAGGTAGGGAAACAGATGAAAACTTAATTCCCAGCAAGCGGTAGCTGTTTCACAGCTTCCGATTGCTGGGAGCGGCGTTAGTAGGGGAGATTTACTAAGATTTTGCGCCGTGTTTGCGTCACAAAAGTGACGAAAATGGCACAAAATCTTTTTTTCCTAATTTACTTTCCAGCGCTAAACTTGTTTAGCACTGCAAATAACATAAAAGCAATGCAAAGCAGCGCATAGCGATGCTTCGCATTACTTTGCGCCATGGGGACATGTCAAGTGTGGTGCATGGGTGTTCCCATGCAACCACCCAAAGTTTCTCACGCTAAACCCAATTACTAAACACAGTAGATTAAGTTAAGCGTGAGAAAACTGCGCCCTTTTAAATTAGGTGCAAGGAAGGAGAAATGCTTTTGTATGCGTGCTGCACTGTGCAGCCTGCATACAAAGTGGGAAAAGTTCTCCCTCGTGTCCAGGCATAGTATTTTGTACAGGAAAGGTAACCTTCCTGTTACGAAACCTATGCTAGACCCACACCCATCCTAGCGCTATGGCCCTAAGGTGGTGCGTGGCGCACAGCAGCTGTAATCAGCACAGGCGCAAGAAAAAGGGGAGGAGAGAGCCATATCTTTGAAAATATGGTACTCTTTTGCGCTGCGTTACGTTGCGTGGAGATTTGGTAAATCTCCCCCAGTGTTTGCACTTACCATACAGGAGCTGTCAAAACTACCGCCAAGTCAGAGCAAACTGCTATGTCCTGGTGATGGCACCCCGAGACATAGGGGAACCGGCCCTGGAGAGTTACTGTCCCCTGGGCCATTAATGGCTCCAGGAGGGGGGCTGTGTGGCCCCCTCCTTCTGTGTTCACGGACTTGCCCTGGGGAGGTGGTGGTCTCTGGGGTCATATATGGCCCGGGAGGGGTACCCCGCGGCCAGCTACCACTTTAAAACTTTATTTTGGCTCTGGGGAGGTGGTGGTCCCAGGGGTGTGGGGTGTCCGTGCGGCCCGCACTATTGTTTAATTAAATAGCCTTGGGCAGGTGGTGGCCCCCGGGGCTTGAAACAGCCGACGAGGGGGGTCCATGTAGCCCCTGTCCATTAAGTAAATAAAGCTCTGAGGGGGGGATGGTCCCCGAGGTTCATTTGAACCCATTGAAGAGGGTCCACGTGGCACCCCTCCTAAATTATTAATTATCCCCGGGGAAGTGGTGATCCCCATGCACACCCCTCTTTTTTTTAAAAAAATGCCCCCGGAGCCTGGCTCACCCGGGGGCTCTTTTCAAAACTAGCACGTGAGCCCGCGCTAATTTTTTTTAACATTTTCACCAGAGTCATCGATTTGTCGCAATTTTCTGTAAAGTTTTGTTTTTTAATGGTCTTTTGCCCTGGCGGGGTCCCTGCGGAACCACAGCACCAAGGCACCTCAGTGAACACCTCATATTGCTATAGTTTATTCCTAAACAGGCAACCACAAGTGCAGTTACCTTGTAGACAACAGGATCATGATTTCAATGGTGCAGCAGGTGCAGTGACACCAGGAACAAAAGCTCTAGGCAACCCACAAAACACCTAAAAGTGCTATATTTTACTACTAAACAGGCAGTCACAAGTGCAGTTACCTTGCAGACAACAGGGGCTTGATTTGAATGGTGTAGCAGGTGCAGTGGCACCGGTGCCAAAAGTTGTCATAACTCCAATAAACAAGAAATATTGCTATTTTTTACTATTAAACAGGCAGTCATGAGTGCAATTATCTAGCAGGCAAGAGAGTTGTAATTCGAATGGTGCAGCAGGTGCAGTGGAACTAGGCCCAAATGTTTTCAGAACTCGTCTAAACAAATAAACAGGCCTTCACAAGTGCAATTATCTTTCAGGCACTACGGTCATGATTTGAATGGTGGAGCAGCTTTAGTGGCACTGGGACAAAAGTTCTCAGAACTTCTCTAAACAACTAATATTGCTATATTTTACTACTAAACCGGTAGTCACAATCGCAGTTACCTTGCAATTGAAAGGGCCTTGATTTAAATGGTGCAGCAGGTAGTGGCACTGGAGACAAAAGTTGTCAGAACTCCTCTAAACACCTAATATTGCTATATTTTACAACTAAACAGGCAGTCAGAAGTCCAGGTATCTAGAAAGCACTAAGGTCATGATTTCAATAGTGTTGCAGGTGCAGTGGCACTGGGACCAAAAGCTCCAGGCACCCACTAAACGCGTAATATTGCTATATTTTATTCCTAAACAGACAACCACAAGTGCAGTTTCCTTGCAGACAACAGGGTCATGGTTTAAATGGTGCAGCCGGTGCAGTGGCAATGGGGCCAAAAGTTGTCATAACTTCACAAACACCAAATATTGCCATATGTTACTAATAAACAGGCAGTCAGAAGAGCAGTTGTCTTTCAAGCACTAGGATCATGATTTGAATGGTACAGCAGGTGTAGTGGCACTGGGCCAAAAAGTTGTCAGAACTCCTCTAAACACCTAATATTGCTATATTTCACTACACAATTGTTGTTACCTTGCAGTTAAAAGGGACTTGATTTGAATGGTACAGCAGGTGCAGTGACTCTGAGGCCAAAAGCTCTAGGGACCCACGAAACCCAGATTATTGCTAAGTTGTACGAGTAAAGAAGACAGTCACAAGTGCATTTATACATCCGGCAATAGGGTCATGATTTGAATGGTCCAGCAGGTGCAGTAGCACCAGGACCAAAAGCTCTAGGTACCCCACTTAACACCTAGTATTGCTACTAAACAGACAGTCACAAGTGCAGTTACCTTGCAGATAACAGGGTTATGATTTGAATGGTGCAGCAGGTCAGGTGGAGTGGCACCGGGGCCAAAAGCTGTCTTAACTCCTCTAAACACTGGAACTAATAGTGGTCATTTATATACATCCCACGTTTGCAGTCTCCAAAAAATCCGTGTCCACGGAAAACAGAAACCACGCAGATCCAAAGTCAGGCACAATAGTTGTTATTTTATTTTAAAGCCGAGTCTTCACAAATATCTGACGCGTTTCGGGCATCCGCCCTTGCTCACAGACAATCAGTTCAATAAAATGAGCCCATTTTATACAACATGACTTTCAATTGGCTGCATTTTTTTCCACCGTTTTTTTGCACCATGTGACATTTAGAAAGTGAAGACACACTACTCCAACCTCGAAAGTCTGTTTTCCAAACAATACATTCAAGACCACATTGAATATGCTGTGCAATTCAGTAACAGGTTAAAATCCAAACAAACTCAGGATCATTCAGTATGAAATACATAAAACTCCATATTCATTGATTCAATAATATCCAAACATAATTGACTGTGCAAAATACGCAATAAAGTGCAAATATATTCGATTAAAATTCAATATATATACAAATAATGTGCAAATTACGCAATGATGTAAACACAAAAAGTTGTGCAAATAACGCAAAAATTGTCAATAATTGAATTTGATTATTGGATACAAGTATCGAACCATGGAGATAAAAATACAAAAAATGTCAAAACGTCATTTATATACATGTGTAACAAAACCTAAACTTTGGTGAAGAAATGTTAGTTGAAGTGATAAAGTGGCTGAAAAACACATCGCTATATAATAATATTAGGATTCAAAACATCAACGCTCCTGAATTTTGGAAGGTAACTAAGCTACATGAACTTAATGATATGCTCATAACTTCAAGCATGACGTCACATAGACTATCACCAGTGATATTATCGATTACACCACCCACTTGGCATGTAAATGGCAAAACGTGTTGGTACATTTGTTGCCAGTTTTTGAGATGTGACAGCACTCTTGCATATGGCAGGTCGAAACTGGGGTGGCATGGTGAGCAAAAGAATGATGGATTTAACCCAGATCTCTTGACTGGGGGCGAATGTTTTGATTTGTTCTGAATTCCATCCATCAATTGTGTGTCTTTTGCTTTTATATGCCGGCACACCTGGCTTCGCGATGTCACTTTTGAACTATCAGTGTCATTAGAGAGCCTTTTCATGTTGGATATTTGGTCACACTCTTTAGGCACATGAGAGAAGATTTATGGAATGTCATTGCCCTTTTGGACCATGTTGCATGACTTGTATGTCATACACATAGTCTTTATTGCGATGGCACTTTCTGGCACATAAAGGCACTTCTTTGACGTTTCCCTGCATTCACTCATCCATTCAGCAACATATCTACTTTCAAGGACTCGGTGGCTCAGCCACTCACTCATCAACTCATCTGGCTCCTCTCCGATCAAGTTACACACCCATAACTCTTTCACTTCTCTTGCTTTGATTAGTCTTAGCGATATAGCGCTTACACCTTTTGCGCCTCATGCAGAGGATAAGCTCTATAAGGGTATTTGGACCTGTAAGAGTAACGTTGCAGGCAAACTGGAATGTTTTATGTCATCAGTGATGTCAATGATGATGTCTTTTTTCATATGGTCTGTGATGTGTGAGGTGACGAGCTTAAGTTTACTTTAAGTTTTAACTAATTTATTAGATGGGGTTTTGGGTCTTAATCGTTTTTGGGGGGCGGGAGTGATGCTTGGTGCATGTGTTAATAGAAAGAAACGAATTTAGAAAAGAAGGGTTTAAGCAGAGAACAATTTTCTATTTTGTCTTTTATCGAACTCCAAAAGAGTATTCAGGTTTCTGATTTGGAGTAGGTTTCATGGGGAGCCACATCAGAATGCTAGGTTATTTGTCGAAATTCTGTACACACGAAATAAAATCATAGCCTCGTGGAAACTGAAATGTTCAATTTTGCAGGTTCACTACAAAATCTTTGCTGTTACAGGATACAGAGAGGCAGAAGTAACATGCAAAGGTTATAGGACTGTGCTATTTATTCCCTGGCACTTATCCTTATAATTTGTTGCCAGAAAGGCTCACTGCAGCTGGGCAAGCATGACAGATCTGATACGCTGCCTCTCTTATACACCTGCTTTCTAGGAACTAGATATTGTCAACGAAAGTAGTAGCGAGTTAAAAAAAGTGAACGAGTCTATGCTTCACGAATTTGGGGACTTAAGAAGTTTGAGAGAATCTGGGCATCCTATTTTGATTAAGATCTTTAAATTCAATGTAAAATCTTTTTAGGAGGTAACTCCATTATCCCTGATATTTAGGTCTGGTAACCTTAGGATTTTGATTTATTATGTAAACATCTGACAGGTTTTCTCTGAATCAGTTACATCATTGAATTTTGGAGGATTTATTATGCTCTACATACTTGTTGAGTTTTATTTATATGTTAAGATAGCCAAGGTTTAATCCTTTATTCAGTTTTCAGTTTTTATTTACGATTGGAAGTGGATACTGTGTTCTTTGTCCTTCATATAATAATTTAAATGTTTATGCTGCTTATCTTTCTGGATTTTAAGATTTATTCCCTCTTGGTAAATTTGTGCTATTTATTAACTCTGTGTTATTATTATTGTATTTAATGAATTACTATGGATGTATTTATAGATACTAAAATGTTTTGTTATATGGATCTCAATAAAAGAAAAAAGAAAAAGAAAAAAAGAAAGTAGTAGCGATTATGTAGCACAAAAGTATAAAACGACGAAAAAATAATAATTGAAACAAGTGTTTCTAACAAAAGATTTCTCTTTTTACCCCAATTATTTTCAAACCTGGAACAGCAACATAATAAGTTGTTGTAAAGAAAAAATGCCCTGAACCATTTGTGACCTTCTGTCTACCATGCCAAAGCTTCAAAGCATTACAACTCTCAATTTGTGTACTGATCTCATCACATTTGAAATCAGGAATTACACGAATGATGTAGGGATCCTGCTGTTCCTCTTTAATATTAAACAATGAAGTACCATCATTCTTCATCTCACTCAGCTACCTTTATCCATGAGTACAACTAGCTTATCCTCACATTGGTGATAAGTTCACTGCTATACCCGACATCTTGATTCCGTCAAGCAGGGATCCAGGTATACATAATTCCTTTTGCCCATGAAGTGGTTATTATATTTGCAAGAAGGTTCTAATCATGGTTCCGAAAATATGCTCCTATTTTTGTTCCCCAACTATCATCCTGACTAAATGAGACCCTGTGTAGCTGAATAGGGGTCACAACGTCGTCGTCACAAACTACACAAAAAAGAATTAAATGTAATAGGCGAATGTGGACGCATTAATGGGCATATCAACAAGGGGTGGCAATAGAATTATCGCCGCTTTAGCGTCCGTTTTTGGGCGAAAAGCGGGGATAAGTATATTGCATTATTTACAAGGACACGCTATCGCCTATTTCCTTGATTCAGCTCCCGTTTAGTTCATGCCTTGCTTTGCATCTCTAATGAGATGCAAAGTAGGCGTTCCCTGCAAAAACTAAGGGAAAATGATCGCTAACTGTCCTTCTCTGTATTTACAATACGGCCCAGGACACCCATAGCGATGTAAAAAACAGCGCTAACCGCTGTTATCGTAGGTATTTTAAATCTGCTATTTTTTATGACTACCCTATCTATGACATGGGAGGTGGATTCAGTGGCTGAATCTACATCTTCCTATCATCAAGATTTCTTCTATCACTGTGGGAATATCGCTGGATTGACAGCGATATTTCCGCATAACGCCGCTTTTGATGTATAATTTATCGCCCTGGAGTAACGTGTTGTTGATAACGTGTTATCCGGGCGATAAATTACAGCGATAGGCGGCGATTAAATATAAAAACGCTAAGCGCGCCTTGCGATATTTATCGCCGTCTGTTGCTGATATGCCCCTAAATTGGTAGAAGCTTATATATAAGGTTTTTGTACATTGAACACACAAGTGTTTATGCACCTACCACCTGATTTATGCTGTAATGAATCAGATGTTGCTTTTAGAACCTGCATATTTAGTTAATTCATTTACTGAGTGCAGTAAGTTTACTGTTAAAGAAACTGAAAAATAGATATCCGGGTTAGCAAGCTGCACTTTCAAGTGCTAGGGCCACACATGCTCTCACACTCACCAGCACACACACCCATGTTCCTTTCTGTAAGTCTGGGGTTTCTCCAGTTGCCAATATTCTCCAAACCCTAAAACTGTTATGTTTGTGTCCTTTGCTGTGTGGCGCCAGAAGAGATAAGAGCAGCCCTGCTCCAGAGACAGGACGGACAGGAAGACACTAGGGAATGTTTTTGAAGGTACAGAGGAATACAAGGGAAAAATGGGTAGTGCCCTTCAAAGGTGGGCTCTGCCATTGATCTGATGGATGCTTGGGTGCCATGGACAGGCAGAAAGGAGTTTAGAGGATCAGCTCCACAATTTAGGGAAAGTGGATAATTTCTAGAAAAAAAATGGTTCTTGCATGCAACACTCCAGTGTTGCAAAAGCTTGTTAACTTTTAGCCCCTGTGTATTATTATGTGTGTCGTGCTAGGAGGGTAGGTCTGTCTGTCTCACTATATTCCAAAAATATAAAGCACATTCTAATATGTGGATAATGCCTCTTAATGCACTGTGTAAAACCAGTAGGTCACTACTGGCTTCCTTGTCCATGGTACATCACCAGAACCCACATGAGTTCACGAGTTCTTTAGCGAAAATATACTTTTATTCTTTAAGATAATAAAAAAAACGTCTGTTTTTCCTTTTCTCATCTATTAATAACAACTCATATTTTTCATATTGTCCATAACCCATCTGTAGTATTTTATGATATGCCACTTTTTTTGTAGGTGGTGTCATGAGGAAGGGCTGGAAAAAACAGGATACTTTTCTTGCTGAGGCTGGTGCTGAATGACACGGCTCAACCATTCTCCCATTCTCCTAAACTGCCTCTCGTTTGAAAAAAAAATCTATATAGGAGTTGTTAATTTACAAAGTTTCTGTACACAAAAAGAAATGTGAGGCGCTATGAGACTTCCAACATTGCAACTTAGCACACCACTCACTGATACCGTGACCCACATTTGGCTGTAGTGCAGAGTAGAGAAGTATTCAGGAATGACTGTCCAGAGGGTGGGGAGTCTGGGAAGTGCCATGGGTCTTGGAAGCCGAAAATAGCCTTGATATGTTAATGGCAGCTACCACGAGGAAGGACGTTTGCTTCAAAGGGAAACCAGTGGTAGGGTTTCTTGCACTTATTTTAAGACCGACTGGTGATGCTTCATGTTACAGAACCTTGCCTCTGTCTGACATCCGGCCATAGTATGCGATTTGAAGCAGAGGCCTTTGCCTTTATGCAGACAGGGCGACTGATTCATATTTCTATATAAAGGTAGGAAAGATGCCAAGGGGAGTTTTTCATGTTCTCAAATACTTGGGAAGGATCTCTGCAAATAGAATTTGGACAGCTAACACAGGTTCAGTCTCAACTGGCCTCAATCCAAACAGTGCAAGTGATCTCGGACTCTGTGAGAGACCTGAGCACTTGAATGTGTGTGCTGGCTTGGATTGGAAGATAGAGGGGCAGGGGGGCAGAGAGAAAAAGAGACACAGACACTAAGAAACATCGCCTGGAGAGAGAAAGAGAGGTGTTGGACATAGCATCCTCTACTGTGTATTACAAGGATCTATGGATATTACAAAGCCAAGAGGATTTTTGAGAGCAAATAAAGTAGCAAGACAGCTGTGGTATTCCCCTTAGGCTGGGTGTCCCCTCCCGTTGGTTCACACACTATCCACACAGTTTTCTAGTTCGGATTTTCGTTTATTTAAGTTCAGAACCTCTATGTCGTCAACAGACAGAGTAGAAAGGAGTGTTTCTAGGCATGTTTTGCGGGTTCCTCCCACTCAGGGCTCCTCTAGGCATCCGGGTTCTTCTCACGGGATCGCAGGGCTCAGGCACATATGGGAAACAGAAATGGAAAGAAAAGAAACCAGGCTTTAGCCGACAGCACAACACGGCAGGGGGTTTTCAAGGGAAGGGAAGGGACCGAGGGTAGTGCCAGCCGTCACCTGGGACCTATCGCCCGTGATTAAGTGCCTAGGGGACAGGAAAGTCAGGTGACTGTTTGTGGGTGCCCCTCACTCGTCCCCACAGCCCCCGAAAGACTCCCCAATACCCGCCCGGCACTTGCCTGCAGCCACGACCCTCCCCCGGGGCCGTGGTGATGGGAGACCTAGTCTCCTTGTTGTCGGGGAGATCAGCGGTCTCGGGCGCAGTGCTCCTTGAGCTGTTATCGACCTGGTCCTCCTCCGCGTCGTTCGCTCTCCCCTCTTCCTCGTTCTCGCTCGCTCTCCACTCTTCTTCCTTCTCGCTCGCTCTCCACTCTTCTTCCTTCTCGCTCGCTCTCCACTCTTCTTCCTTCTCGCTCGCTCTCCACTCTTCTTCCTTCTCGCTCGCTCTCCACTCTTCTTCCTCGCTGCTCGGTCTCCCCGATGGACCGCCTCTTGCTGCTTCCGTCCCGTCTCTTGAGGCCGAAACACCCGCCTCTTCTGGGGAAACAACTGGTCCGGCACCCCCACTTCCGGGAGTACTGACGGCGGCCATGTTGGGTCGGTCGCCACCGATGTCGAGAGGGTCCGGGGGACGCTCCCCACCACACTGCCTTTCCCCCGGGAATGGACGTTCGGGCCATTCTAGCATCGGAACTCGGGAAAGAAAGTCCACATTCGTTTGGAGTTTACCCGGCATGTGAAGGGTTTCAAATGAAAAAGGCTGCAAGGAAAGAAACCATCGTAAGACCTTGGGATTGGAGAACTTGTGGAGCGACAGCCAGGTGAGAGGAGCATGGTCAGTAAGTAACAAGAAGGGGCGTCCCAGGAGGTAATACTGTAGGGCCTCCATTGCCCATTTAAGAGCAAGGCACTCTTTTTCGATTGTGGCGTACTTGACTTCCCGGGGATATAGCTTTCTTCTAAGGTAGAGAATGGGCCGTAGATCACCGGAGTTATCCGGTTGGGACAACACTGCTCCTAGTCCTCTCCCTGAGGCGTCGGTTTGGAGTACAAAGGTTTCCTGGAAGTCCGGACACATCAGGACGGGGGCTGAACAAAGAGCCGTTTTTAACTGCTGAAAACTCTCTTCTTGAGGCGTGGACCAAGGTATGCGTTTTCCACTGTATGTTTTTGTGAGAAGGTCGGAAAGGGGGATAGCGAGTTCCGAGAACCGGGGAACGAACCTTCGATAGTACCCTACTAGTCCAAGGAAGGAGCGTATTTCTTTTCTATCCACGGGGCGGGGTATGTTTGTGATAGCCTTTATTTTGTTGATTTGGGGTCTTATGCAACCGTCACTGATATCATACCCCAGATACTCTATATGGTTGGTACCGAACGTAGTCTTTTTAGGATTGAGTGTCAAACCGGCCTTCTCTAGGGTCTGTAGGATAGCCTCAAGATGGGTGAGATGGGTATGCCAATCGGGACTATGCACGACTATGTCGTCCAGATAGGCAACCGCATAGTGTCGGTGTTGGGTTAAGAGGGTATCCATCAACCGCTGAAAGGTAGCGGGAGCCCCATGTAGTCCAAAGAGCAGTACTTTGAAGTCGAATAACCCAGAGGGTGTTGAGAAAGCCGTTTTCTCTTTGGCTGTTGGGAAGAGAGGGATTTGCCAGTAACCTTTCGTGAGGTCGATTGTGGTCATGACTTTGGCCTCACCTAATCGCTCGATCAGCTCGTCCACCCTTGGCATGGGATAAGCATCGAATTTGGACACTGCGTTCACTTGGCAGAAGTCAATGCAAAAACGAATGCTGCCATCCGGTTTTGGGACAAGGACCACGGGAGACGACCAAGCGCTAGTAGAGGGTTCAATTATGTCTGCCTTTAACATATCTTGGACTTCCTGGTCTACTGCTTGTCTCCTGGCCTCGGGGATGCGATAGGGCCTTAGTTTCACGGGCTGTTTTGTGTTGGTAATAATGTCGTGTTCCACTAGAGTTGTTCTCCCTGGGATCCCTGATAGGACAGAGGAGTACTTTGCACAGAGTGTGAGCATTTGGTTTCTTTGGATCTCGGTCAGTTGGGGTCCCAGCTGTAGGGCTGGTTCGTCATTCGGGACTCGGGGTGGGACGAGTACTTCTAGCGGTCTGTTCTCCGTTATGTAGTGGACGGTTGCTTCCGTACCTGAGGAGGGGGCTGGGTTTTCCTCCCATGCCTTCAGGGGGCCGTGGTGATGGGAGACCCAGTCTCCTTGTTGTCGGGGAGATCAGCGGTCTCGGGCGCAGTGCTCCTTGAGCTGTTATCGACCTGGTCCTCCTCCGCGTCGTTCGCTCTCTCCTCTTCCTCGTTCTCGCTCGCTCTCCACTCTTCTTCCTTCTCGCTCGCTCTCCACTCTTCTTCCTTCTCGCTCGCTCTCCACTCTTCTTCCTTCTCGCTCGCTCTCCACTCTTCTTCCTTCTCGCTCGCTCTCCACTCTTCTTCCTCGCTGCTCGGTCTCCCCGATGGACCGCCTCTTGCTGCTTCCGTCCCGTCTCTTGAGGCCGAAACACCCGCCTCTTCCGGGGAAACAACTGGTCCGGCACCCCCACTTCCGGGAGTACTGACGGCGGCCATGTTGGGTCGGGCGCCACCGATGTCGAGAGGGTCCGGGGGATGCTCCCCACCACAACAGCGTTCTTACAAAGTAGCAGAGATCTAAGATGGCATGTGGTGTCCGTATCTGCTCCAGAAGAGCCTATTTTATTCCTTATACTGCTTGGTCACTCCATCCATCATTCCATAATCCTCTATTAAATGCTATGCCCTGTCGATAATGAGATCGCTGACAAAGGGCACAAGATACGCACCTGGTATCCGTGTCATTGTAGTAGTAGGCTATGGCTGAAGATTGCTGGCCATGACCTGATGATATGCCCAGTGGCCATTGTGGGCCGCAGAACTAGGCACAGGGCAAGGACAAAGGCCGCAGCTTTAGTCAAATAGCCTTCTGAGCAGAGCATGTTGGCTGGGGCACTGGGCATACACAAAAGCTGTGTCCATAGGCCTTTGAGTGCATGAGAACAGGCTTAGGGCTTGCCCAGACAGCACGTCCTGCTCCCAGAACCACTAGGCATGCCCAAAAGCCCTCTATTAGGGCACATGTGCTGCTCAAAGGTGTGTCCTGAGCATTCTGTTAAAAATAGTGTGGCAGATTTACAAGCCCCTTGCGACAACTTTACGCCACCGTTGCGTCACTTCTGTGACGCAGCGTTGTCGTAAACAATGTGCCACGTTGCAACATATTTACAACGTGACGCATCTAGGAAGATGCGTCATGTTGTAAAGCCCTGCGCTACATTATACCTCCTTCAGGTATAATGTATGCAGGGTGAGCGTTCAAATGCAAGAAAGCTTTGTGAAAGTGACGCAGTGAGATTTCACTGAGTCGGAACAGGGAATGGGCGTGGTAAACCACGCCGCGTAACCACAGGTGACCTGACCTCGCCTAGGCCACGCCCCCGTCAATGGAGGCACACATGGGGATGGAGTAGAGTGAAGCTGCTATCTGGCGATTTCGTGCTCACCTTCGCGTTCGGTCCTGTTTTCTTCTTCGCCTTGAGGAATTCTCTTGCCGATCGCGGTGACTGCGGGTGAGCAGAGGAGCCGGGGAGATTTTGTCTCGTGCAGGCTCGTTGAGAGGAACGCGTGGAGTGCTGAAGTGGAGTACTGAGATGAGGAGGTTGCTGCAACAGCTGCCATAAAATGGGGGTAGAAGGACTTCAGCCTGCTGCTGGGCAATCGGTCATACCTTGGAGGGCTACAGTAAGATTTATAGTTGTACGAAGCCCACTGGCAGGAGTATTCTATAAAGTAAAGTAAAAAAAATTTTTTTTTTCATTTTTTGTACAGTGGTGCCTTCTGGGAGCTGGAGTCCTGGATAGCTTTCAGGGAATTTCTGACTGCATTTTTTGAGGTAGACCGGGGCAGGCTGTTTTTGCATGAAGAAAAATAAGCTGTCTTAGGGAGTAATAAGGAATGATAAGGTTTTAACCCTTTTTGGAGGACTATAAGGAGGAAGTTTTGACACTGAGCTCCTAGTTATCCCTTGGACTGCTCCTTTCTGTGTGGGGTAAGATACCTGCAGGGGGGTGTTTTGCAGGTTATACAGCGCAGATATGGGGAAAAATCTGCAAACACGCCCCAAAGTCAAAAACCGCATGCTACTTGCCAAAGAGACAAGAGAGCTAGCCCGCCTGGCAAATAAGCAAAATTCGTCTAAGCTAACAGACCAGGACTCAACTTTTGAGAGCTCGGGTGATGAGATTGAGGCGTGCTCGGGCCAGGTTGACAGTTCAGATAAAGTTGGCAAACATGAGAAAATAAATATCGCTCAAACTGCACTGTCCCCGCAGCAGAAATGGGATGCAGATAATGGGGAGAAAAAAAAGAAAGCAAACAAAGAAACTAGAGAAGCAAAACAATTCCCGGTATTTTTGAAGAAGGTGCCAGTATGTCAATCTCCCCCTTCCCCAGCTTCGGCTGTAGCTTTGGCCCCGGTATTAACCTCCACCAAGGATTTATTTGGAGTGCATGTGGCCAAATCAGGGCTATCATCCAATGTAGTGGAAGCTGCGAATCTCATGAGTCAAAAGGGGCCACAAGATAATCTAAATGCCATCTTCTAACAGGAATTGACCTTAGAAAATGCAAAAGGATTATCGCAACAGCATCAGGGTGGAATTAATAATAACGTGGAATTAATAATAACGTGTCTAGCTTGGCGCCACAACTACCTAATAAGCTGCCAACTCCCCCACCTCCTTCACACCCTGGAAATCGTACTCAAGAGTCTTAATCAGAGGTGGAATCAATTTCAAGTATGGGGGCGATGGGAACTCAGCCGGTAGCCATATTAGATACCTCAAACTTCCTGCCTGATCTTAACTCCATTACGGAACCAACAAGAGAATTGCAAATGAATATAAAGGATATGTTAAACCTAATCCTACAAAAAATCCGGGATCTTAAACAAAATCAAAAAGCGGAATTGACCTCCCTTCATCAAAGGCTAGATAAAATGGAGGAGGTAATGCTGAATTTCCCCGTAAGGTTAAATGAAGCGGAAGTTAGAGTTTCAATTCTTGAGGACCAAATGGTTATCGTATCCGAAGAGGCAAAGCTAGCGGTCAAAAATAAACAAAACCTCGAAAATAAGTTAGAAGAATTGGAAAATCGTTCTAGGAGATCAAACCTCCACTTTGTGGGTATTCCCTGAAGGATTGGAAGGCTCACAGCCCCTCCAGTGGATGAACCCCTTCATGAAGCAAAAAATTGTCCCTGAATTTGTTGGTGATTTAACAATTACCAGAGCCCATCGGGTTCCTGCCCGTCCGTTCCCCAACCCCTCTAATCCACTGACGTTTCTCCTGAACTTCGCAGACTTTCGGGTCAAGGAGATGATCTTGACCAAAGCAATCCAGCAAAGACAGTTTGATGTTAATGACACTGCGAAATGTCGAATCTTTTCAGATATGACGGCTGTTGCCGCAAAAAGGAGGAAAGAATTTGTAAAAATTCTTCATCTTTTTAAGGCGAACGGGGCACAAGCATCAATTGCTCAGCAATCCAAGCTTAAGGTTCTGGTTAGGGGCGCATTTTTCACGTTCTCTAGTTTAGAAGAAGCACAGAACCTTCTTAAAGAAATCTCCCAGGGTCCCTCCACAGTTTAAAGGCTGACGGCCTCTCAACTATGTTATTTTTATAGCTGGGGTCCTTAGGGTTAGCCTTGAAAAGGTTCTAAAATATAAAAATATAAAAGTCTGCCCTAATGAACGTTTATAAAGGAGGAAGGGGAAGTAGAAGGGAGGGGGGGAAGTAAATAAAGAATAAAGAATTTTTTTTGGGGTCTTTAGGACTTTAAAAGCATGTTCGATTGATAGCTTGAGGGGATTCGTTGTCATCCCTCCTCCACCATATTATTATTATTATTAGTTTTTCCCTTTAGAAAAAGGAGAATAAAAAGAGAGGGAGGTAATGGGGAAGGGGAAAGGAGAGTTAAAAAAAAATAATACAAAAAAAAAGAGACAAAAACCCATGTGGGTCCCCAAGAATTTAAAAGGAAAAAAAGGGGGGAAATTCTTTATATATATCTGTTAGCAGAGGACGGGGGGGAGAGGTCATAGGTTAGGTCACCAGGGTGTAATTCCATGACACCCAACTTAGTAGGGAGGGGGCAATGTGGATGGTGGGGTGCTGAGTTAGGGGTCCACATTTTGGGAGGGGTAAGTGGTGGCGGGGTAGGGAATGCGATGGGAAAAATGAAGTCTTGGTTAAATTCCTTTGTTTATCAAATTCAATCAGATCTGATACTTGAGATGTGGTTATTGACCTCTTTTGTTGTTTATCATTTGCAATTTAATATGTCATTTGAGGCGTGGTACTTGAGTGTGAAGTGGTGTTATAGTAGTCGGCAAATGCAAATGCCCTGGTGGGATAAATATTATGGCAAGTAAAGATGTATTTAAGGTTGTTTCATTTAATGTAAATGGTCTTAATAATGGGAAAAAGATGATGGCAATCGAAATGTGGATCAAAACTGAAAATCCGTCTGTTATATTATTACAAGAGACACATATCTCTACTAGTCGACTGTCTGATTTCTCTATGTTTAGGTCATGGGCCTCCTATCGGGGTTTTTCCTCATCCACTGCTTCGCATAGAGGAACAGCCATATTCTTGAATAAGAAACTACAGGCCGAGGTAGTGAAATTTGAAGCAGATCGAGATGGACGTTGGTGTTTGATAACATGCACCCTCAAACAAATTTCTACACCAATCACATTTGTGAATTTTTATGCACCTATTGAAGATCAGTCACAAGTCTATGAAGAATTGTTTCAGTCCTTGATCCGGGTCTCAGGTGACAACATAATGGGGGGTGATTTTAATATTCTTATGAACCCCCTAATTGATTCTTCAGGGTCAAGGAAAAGGCAGATGAAACCTAGATCTTTTAAAATAGTACAGCAATATAGCGCAACATTAAACTTACATGATCCTTGGCGGGTGGCTTTCCCTTCTAAGAAATCTTATTCGTGCTGGTTGGGTAGATTTCAATCCTCATCTCGAATTGATTTTTGTTTTGGTCTCTAGTAGGCTTTGTTTTAACCATCAGGCATTCCTACCCAATGGCTTTTCTGATCATGCTATGCTAACTTTACAGATGGGGGTAGTTGAAGATGTCAAATGTCCTAAAAGGTGGTCCCTGAACCGGCAATATTTGCTGGAAGAAGACTGGATAGGTTCCGTGGCACTGGAAATTAAATGTTGAGACGGCATCATTAGCTGTAATATGGGGCACACTTAAGGCCTTTTTTCGGGGCTTAGCTATCGGGAAAGAGGCCGACCACATTAAAAAAGCTAAAAAGATAAAAAAAGATCTGGAAAATAAAGTTCAAACCCTATATGCTTCTGTTCTGAATAATCCTTCTCCGACTAATCAAGATCTCTTGGTCCAGGCGAAACATGAACTTAGCTCCAACTACTATGCTCAAAGTGAGGTGTTGTTCCAGAAATCTAATCAAAAAATCTACGAGCAGAGTAATTTTACTGGCAGGTTCCTAGCGTGGCAGGCTAAGGAACAAGACGCTTCCAATCTGATTAAAAGAATAAAATGCCCCTTATCAGGCACATGTTTTGAAGATCCAGCTAAAATAGCTGATATAATGGTCCAACATTATGGCTCTATTTATAGCTTCGAGCAAAATGTAGACATGAGCTCTCTAAAAAAACATCTACTCGAGAATGATCTACCAAAACATTCTGAGACTGAATGTCTCGGTATGAAAGGACCTTTTACGATGGAAGAGCTAGAAGGCGTAATTAAAAATCTGCCAAATGGAAAGGCCTGTGGCCCGGATGGACTTCCACCCGAATTTTATAAGGTTTATTTAAGCTCATTTGCAGAATTTTTTCTCCAATTATTAAACTCTATGTTAGAAGGTGGCGAGGTGCCAGAATCCTTCCGTCAAGGGAATATAGTGAGTTTTCCAAAGAAAGGGAAAAATATTGAAGATCCAAATTCCTATAGACCAATAACATTACTTAATTCGGACTACAAGATTTTGACCAAGCTTCTGTCCCTTTGATTTAATAAACACGCTGCAAACTTGATACATAGCGACCAAAATGGTTTTATCGCAGGGAGACAATTAGCCACCAATACGCACTATCTGGCGGAAGCACTTGATTATTTCGAGATACATAAAACACCTGCCTTGGTGATGTCATTTGACGTTGAAAAGGCTTTTGATTTAGTGGTATGGGAGACTCTATTTATTTTTTTAAGTTTTAAAGAAGATTTTATTAAAGTTCATTTACAACATATTATCAACAAAGCATAGAATTAAAACTAATCTCAAGTAGAAAAATAGAACGTCATATTTAAGAGAGAGCAAGAAAAGACAAGGGAGAGAGGTAGAAAAGAAAAAGGTAGAAGGCATCATCAAATATAGCAAAAGCAATTGCAGTAGAAATGTAATCATTGCCACACAAAATTATACACAAAATTAAAAGAGTGCATCAAGCGTACAAAAACTCTTCCAATAAAGATATACACAATAGCTATAAGTTAAACGATAAAAATATGTACATAAAACCATTAGGAATGTTATCATGGGGGTTTGGGAACTTCTTCTGTACACGGATTATGTAAGGGTAGGGGTCGAGCAGACACATCTAAGAAATCTGTGATGGGGAGCCATAATAAATCACGCTTAATAGCAAGTGTAATGGGGTAAACATAGGCTCTATCGAGTCTGTGATGATAACAAACTCCATACCACCAAGCCTGAAAGGAAACATTCGAGGTATCCTTCCAAGATTTAGTGATTTGCTGAAACGCTACAGCTAAAAGTAAATCAATAATGGACGTGTTAGTGGTAAAACAGGACCATATGTCTGAAAGACTACCTAAAAAGATATGTGAAAGTGTAAGAGGGAAAGAGGTGGAAAAAATCCTATTGATCTGAGCCCACACATCAGACCAAAATTTATGAATCTTCGGACACTTAAATAACATGTGCTTAAGATCCGTACCTGACGCTGAGCAAGACCAGCAAGAGGAGGGAATGGAAGGATCAATTGTATGCAATTTGACAGGAGTAACCAAAAGTCTGTTGTATATAAAAAATAACGTTTGAGTCGTATTTGCTGCTCTAGAGGTTTTCCTTATCTTAGTCCAGACCCTATGCCACAGCGAGACAGAGAAAGTGTCCTCTACATCTGACTCCCAGTCCAATTCTGTTTTAGATTTATCGCGAGTACTGGTAGTATCTCTCAATTTTGCATATATCTGGGAAGCAGAGGAAGAAGCCAGTAAGCAAGGGATAGAGAGAGGAGAAAAGCTAGTGTGAGTGATGGAATCAGAAAGAACATTATACCTGCTTTGCAAAACCTCACGTAAAAGCTCATACTTGGATGCATGTGATACATGCAAAGAAAAACGAGATTGAAGGATAGAAAAGGGAATACACGTGCCCTCATCAAACAATTGATGAGTCCAAAGTATACCAAGGTCATGCCAATCCTTCGAAAAAATTATCCTATTTCGAAGTTTAATAAGAGGATTATACCACAAGGGAGATTGCAAAAAACGCGAACGGTCATCTAAACCATTTAGTAAGAGAGGAGAGAAAGTTTTCCGAGAATTTTTAAGAATAGGGAGAGAGAATTTATTGGGAATATGGGACAATGATACAAATTCTTCAAAGGTAAAAGGATGAAAAAAGATGATTCAATCTCTACCCACAAAGGCCTTGACAGGGCATCGGATACCTGCCCGGATAATAAGGGGATAGAATGTTTAAGGAAAAATGAGGAATGATAAGAGGCAAAATCCGGAAAATTAACTCCACCCAACTGCTTAGGGCATTTAAGTTTTGCAAAGGACATTCTAGCCTTTTTATGTTGCCATAGGAATTTAGAGAGCGTAGAATAGATATTCTTATAACAAGACTTAGGGATATTAACTGGAAGGTTAGAGAGGTAAAACAAAATAATGGGAACTAACATCATTTTAATCGAGTCTAGTCTTCCCCACCAGGATAAAAACAAGGGATGCCAACGAGTCGTAGAGTCTAGTAACAATGTTTGTAGGTTTTTAAGATTAAGTGCTACAGTGTCTTTAATAGAGGATTTAAACCATAGGCCTAAATATTTTATCTTAACCGGACTCCAATGAAAAGAAGAAGTCAAAAAGTCTGCATGAAAACAAAATTTATTCAGGGGGAGAATTTCGCACTTATCAACATTAAGCTTATAACCTGAGACTTTCGCAAAGTTAGATACTTCAGATAAAAAGGATGGAATAGAGGACTGTGGATTGGAAATAAATAAGAGAATATCGTCTGCATAGGCAGAAAGTTTCAAATACTTATCCCCATATGGGAAACCAGTAATATCTGTATTCATACGAATTTTTATCAAGAATGGTTCTAGTGCCAAAATGAAAAGAAGAGGAGAAAGAGGACAGCCTTGTCGGACACCTCTGAAGAGAGGGAACGAAGAGGAGACAAGACCATTGGCCAAAATAAAGGACCTAGGAAAAGAATATAACAAAGAGACATAAGCAAGAAATTTCTGGCCAAAACCAAACCAAACAAGAACTGCAAGCATAAATTGCCAGTTAACCCTATCAAATGCTTTTTCAGCATCTAACGCAACAGCGGCTAAAGAATGCTGATAGGAATGGGATTTACTCAGCACATTAAAAAAGAGGCGAGTGTTGTCAGAAAGGTGACGACCTTTAATGAAGCCACATTGTTCCTTACCAATTATGCTAGGTAAAATTTTATCGAGGCGGAGTGCAAGAATTTTTGCAAAGATTTTATAATCCAAATTGATCAAAGAGATGGGCCTATAATTTTTGCATAAAGTATGGTCTTTATTGTCCTTAGGCAGGAGACAAATTAAGGCCTCTTGAAAAGACCCTTCAGATTTTTTGGACGATATAAAAAATGAAAATAATCGATGAAGTTTGGGAACAAGCAAATTAGCAAAATGTAAATAAAATTCTATCGTAGGGGCATCTGGCCCAGGAGCCTTACCTTTTTTGATTATTCGAATGGACTCTAAAATATCCTTAGAACCTATATCTGCCTCCAACGGGGCAAAGTCAGTGTCTGGAAATGAAGGAGAAGGAATGGAAGATAAATAACGATCAATATCTGTTAACAGAGGAGGAGATTCCGGAGTATACAGAGTTTGATAAAAATTTGTGAATTCTGCCAGAATATCTTCATCTTTGTGAAGGATGAGATTCGATGAGGAGACAATAGACTCAATTTTTGTGCGTTCTTGCTTAACTTTAAGATACTTGGCAAGAAGATTGCCTGCCTTGTTTTGCGCACAATAATATTTGGCACTGGATTTAAGTAGGATTAGGTTAGCAGATTCCGTAGAGAGTTTATTAAAGGAGAGTTTGGCCTTGAGAAGCTTATCTAAATCAGACTGAGACTTAGTTAAATAATAAGAATGCTCTAATTGCTTAATTTGCGTATTAATTAACTGTAAAGAATGGGAAGCATTGCGCCTTTTATGGGAAACAAACGAGATAATGAAATCTCTAGAGGCAGCTTTAAAAGTATCCCATAGTACCTGAGGGGATATCAAAGGAGACTCATTTTCAGTAAAAAATAGGGATGAAAAATCAAGGAAGGCTGGGGTGAATTTGGGATCTAATAGGAGAAAATTATTAAACCTCCATCTCCTGGTACCTTTTATGGGGGGAAGCAGATCGAGGCATAGAGAAACTGGAGCATGATCAGAAATTAAAATGGAACCTATTTCAGATCTGGTAATGTGTTGGATCAAGGCTTTAGAAACAAAAATGTAGTCAATCCGGGACTGTGAAGAATGGGCTGGTGAGTAGTATGTATATTCACGAAGTGTAGGATGGCAGAGTCTCCAAGAATCAACAAGGGAGCGTTGGGATATAGTGGATGTAAATTGAGTATGTATGGAGGATGGTGAGAAACGTGAGTGTGAATTGCGGTCTAAGAGGGGATCCATAACCATATTGCAGTCTCCTCCTAAAATCAGATAATCACCAGAGGATTGCATTAACGAGACTAATATCTGGGGCCAAAATAATTTATCATATGTAGAGGGAGCATACAAATTAAAAATAGTTAGAGGGATTTTATCAATTAATACAGATACAATGACCCATCTACCATCAGAATCATTGGCTTGACTTATAAGTTTGATATTTAACCGCTTATGACAGAGAATTGCAACACCATTACGTTTCCCTGAACCAGGAGAAGCAAATACATGACCTACCCAGTTACGGCGTAACTTGGCAACTTCAACTTCTTGTATATGGATTTCTTGCAACAGCACAATATCTCCCCTTAAACTTGCTAAATGAGACAAAACTCGTTGCCGCTTAATGGGGGAACCCAAACCCTTAACATTCCAAGTAAAAATATTTAACGACATCTAAATATATAACTCATAACAATAATAACTCTTGTGTATAAGACAGTCAAGTAAATGAATACTCAGACAATCATCATATAAAAATTGGAGAGAAATAACATTAGCATTAGAAGAAAAATGAGAAGATGTAGCACAGAAGTTTAAGATAAGAGAATGAATGAAGAATAAGAAAATGTAAATAGAAAGAGATAAGAAAAAACGAGAAAGAATCAGAGATAAGAGAAGCAATAAACGCCAGGAACATAACTGAAAGTGAGATAGAAAGAAAACTAGGAAAACAGTAGGAGAAAAAGAGATAATAAAGAGAATTAGAACAAGAAACAGAGAAACAACACCAGCAATATATGTAATGTAACGGTAAGAAAAGAAGAGAGAAAAAAAGAACATGGGAAGAGGAGAAACTGAGAAAAAAGCAATAAGAGAATAAACATTACAAAACAACACCGTTATGCGAGGAGAGAAACAAAGAACCAAAAGACATGATAAAAGAACGCAATATAATGTATCATAAAGACATACCACAGGTAAACATTGAGGATGGGGAGGGTGAAGCCACATAGGAAAAGGCAGCATACCAAGACGGACAACTCCAAGACTGACGAAGGTACGAAGGACGACGGCCTCCAGGGACAATGAATAAGGCAGGAGGAAGGGAATCAATAATATATCTACAAAGGAAACAAGAAGAAAAAGTGTTAACCACCAAAGTTATATACGGGACATAGAGAAGAAAATGCAAAAACCCAAGCATAACACAGAGAAACACAACAAAGGACAATACGTTGGCCGGAATTACGATCGGGACATGTCCATAGATTCATCTCTACATGTGTCCAAAAAATGCTGAAGAAGTGCAGGATCTTCATAATTAGTTGTTTTGTTTTGATACGTGACCTTGAACAGACATGGATGAAACAACCCATAACGAGCATTCAAGTTACGGAGAGCAGGCCTCATGTCCAAAAATTTCTTTCGGCGATCTGCCGTGGCTTTAGAATAGTCTTGGGCAAAAAATAAATTAGAGCCGTTCCAAAGAATCTTTCCTTTCTGCTTGGCAGCTTGTAATACTTTAAGTAGGTCGGTATACTCCAAAAAATATAAAATAACACCTCTTGGCTTCCCATGAGAGGACGAAGAAGAGGACGAAGCAGAAGAGCTCGGGATATGACCCAGGCGGTGAGCTCGTTGGATGTTGAGAGGAGGTGTGGCAGGAAACCCGAGAAGTTTTGGCAAAAAAGAGCGGAAAAATAGCAAGGGGTCAGGACCTTCAATTCCTTCCGCAAGACCATAAATGCGTAGATTATTGCGCCTATTCCTGTTTTCCAAATTCTCCACTTGTTGTGTCAGATGCATAATCTCCCTTCGCATAACAGGAATGTGATCTGTAGCAGCTTGAATAGAGTCAACATGAATTTCCAGGGCATCAACTCTCTTCTCAGTATTTGACCAATTATCCTCAAGTTGTTGGAGGCGAAAATTAGTCTCTGTCATATATGGCTTAAGAGAGCGAATTTCATCCAATAAAAGTTCCATTGAAAGCGTAGGTGAAACATTAGGAGGAGAAGGAGGGTTGATTTTTGTTCTTTTACCCGAAGATGCAGAAGAGGCAGAGGGAATCTTAGAGAGTGACTTATTACTGGAGCATGAAGGAACGGAAGGCAGAGGCGCAGAATTAGCAATTTCAGAGCCGGGCTCTTCCACAGACTCCTGCAACACACTGTAAGGATTAGGGTCCGCCATAGACTAAGACTTGGGCTGCTGGGCGCCACCACGGCTAGTGCGAGGCATTGCCATTCAATTCCAGAGATGGAACACCAAGAAATGTGGGTAAAATAGCTTGTTTTTGAAAAATTAGCCAATGAGGTGGAGGTGAATAACCTACTTCATTAATATACCGAAAGCCAAAGTCAGTAATTTTATACCACGACGTCAGGAAGACATAGAAACCCAGATGTAAACAATTGGGGCCAAAAAACGCTCACCGTCAGTCACATAAACAATGGATGTGAGGAAAGTCTTCAAGGACGAAACGCGGGAAACCGGAACATCCAAAATGGCGGCCGCGGCGTTCACGGAGCCTCGATAGACGCAGGAACCAAAAAGCAGCCGATTCCGCTATCGTTTAGGCTTCATTGACGTCTCAAACAGTGCAGGCAGGAATCCGGAGCATGATCCCACAACATGGGAAGTTCGTCATGAAGGAAAGAAGCCCTGGGGGAAATCGAACGCACTACTCCGTCACGGAGCTCCGGTAGGCAGCGGCCATTTCCTTCGGCGTTCAAGCCACGCCCCGGGAGACTCTATTTATGATCTTAGACATTTTCAGCATCCCCAGCAAAATCTTGTCCCTGATCCAGCGACTATATGGCAATGCGGAAGCCAATATAATTATTAACACCTCAATAGCTGGTCAGGTTAAAGTGAAACGTGGTACGCGACAGGGGTGCCCCTTGTCGCCAGTTCTTTTTGCATTTTTTATTGAGCCATTGGCGGCCGCAATAAGGAACTGTCCAGTAATTTCTCCCCCAATTCCATCAATGTCAAAACTGAAGCTTTATGCTGACGACATAATGCTCCTGATTAAGCCAGAGATGGAAATTCAAACTAGAGTTTTTCAATTGTTTGAGGCTTTTGAGACATTAGGGGGATATCGTATTAACAAAAATAAAACTGAAATTATTCAATGTGGCGGGGTGACCAGCGATCTACATATAGATATTCGATCTTGTATTAATTCTAACCTGAAAAGATATCTCGGGTGTATTTTTCGAATTTAGTCTCCGATCTGTACCATTTGAATTATGTGCCATTAATTCGGAAAACTCAAGCTTTGCTGTTGCGCTGGAGCTCTCTTCCCATTTCGATTTTAGGGAGAGTTGCACGTATTAAAATGTCAGTCTTACCTCTTTTTAATTTTTTATTTTCAACTATTCCATGCACCTTATCAAGTTTGTTTTTTACTAAAATAGAGTCAATGTTTACCACTTTTCTATGGGCAAAGAAATCTTCACACATTGCACTAAGCACCTTATACGAGAAGAAGGAACAAGGAGGGCTAGCACTCCCAAATCTTAAGGATTACTATTATGCATATTTTGCACAATATTTATCGAGATTTAAGCCTCCCCCACAAGTACATGTTTTCATTAGTAGTTTTATGGATCTTATGCTTAAAGAAAATCAGATTCAATCACCGCTTGCAATTTTTAGATCCCCTAAACTGGTTAGGTATAAGTGCCTCCATTGGGTATTCAAAAAACGACAAGCACTGTTTAAGAGATATTCTATCCCGGCCATTAACTCGGGTACTCTTTTGGCGGGGATACTCCCCTTAGCTGGGATCGTATCCTCTACTGAACTTACGTTAAAATGGGCTATGATAGGATTCCGCCAAGTAGGTGATTTTCTGCAAAATGGTCAATGGCTATCTATGCATGAAATTTTACAGCGAGCTCCAAATGATTTTATTCCATTGAGATCTTATAATATGTTATACAAATTTTTCTCAAATTTAGATATTTCCCAATTGAATGGGTCAAGCCAGTTAATCAATGATCTACTATTAGTAGCATCTGACAGGAAACCTGGTGAGTGGAAACAATGCTTAACCTCGGTTAAGAGTTTGGATCTTGCACAAAAAGCAATTAAAAAATGGTCTGTCCAGGAGGATGTTGAAATTTCTATGAATGTTTGGATGGCGATTAATAGATTACATTTTAACACACTTAGAGGTGCAAATTGGCGTAGGATGCTTTTTTTCAGTATATGGCTAGTATATCGCACACCTTCTGTTTTGCAGAAAATGTACCCTAATTCTTCAGCTCATTGTTTTAGATGTATCAGTCACCCGGCAGCTAATTGGACTCATACTATGTTACAGTGCTCAAAAATTCAAACATTTTAGGAAGATGTTTTTGGTTTTCTTGCAATTGAATGTGATTTACAATGTTTAAGATATGATAAACTGATCCTTATTGGTTATGACCCAGATCTTCTACTCCCAGACCAGATGGTTAAACTTGTATATATCGCAATGGCACTAGCTAGATCTCTTTTATTACAGAAATGGCAAACAGATTTAGTCCCCTTATTAATGGAATGGGTCAATAAGATGCGGGCGGTTAAGCGAAGCGAACGCATATACGCTATGAGAATAGGGGGTCTCAAAAAATTCACGAAAATATAGTCTTCCTATTTTGATTTAAAAGTCCTGGGATCTATTATCATTATTATCATCCTGATATAAATTGGTGTAGCAAGAACCAGTGAGTTTGGAAGCAGGATTGGGTCTAATTTTATGTACATGGACACATATCCTTGGGGGATTTTATCGGCAGTTGAGCCCTGGTTTTAGCATTCCTTTTCTAAATCTGGATGTATTTTACTTCTTGTATATGCAATGTATTTTGAATTTCGGATTGATTTCTTTTATTTTTTTTCCTGTATCAGATGTGTGAATGTAATCTGCTTTTAGACTTCAATAAAAAAATGTTTTTATTTGATTCTTGCGCCCCCGGCCGGAAGAGCGCGTTATAGTTAAGCACACCTGCCCTTGCAGCTTCCCGCTGATGGGGGTACCACGTTGATACTGCATATCCTCTGATTCCTTGTTCCTAGTCGCTTTCAGATTCCTGCTGCTCTCAACCCTAGAACTCCCTGGGTCTTTCCGGGTTCACTTTGCGCATTGACGCCACAGCACTTATGATGCTGCCCTTTCAGTACCTCCGCTTATTCATATGAGGTACATATACAGCGGGTGAGTACCTCTGTTACCTCTTAACCCTTGAGCTCTCCCCTCATTCCTATCACTCACTAGCCTCCAATTCTTACAGCCTCTCCAACAACAACTTTCCGGTTCCACTGGGTTCCGTGTCTGGGCTCCCCCACCGGAATTCTCCGGTAAGCATTACCCTGCTTCCACCCTCACTTCACTACCATGCTCCCGCATGGTTATTTACCCTTGTGCCACGGCCATACCAGCGATCTTGCATGAGCCCGTGCATGCCGAACCATGACAACCCTTGATGTACCGCGTTCCCGATCGCATCCGTGCTCCTAATAGCCACTCAGACTACTAACCGTAAGCACTTCCTTCTTTTACCAATACTTAGGCATCTTCGTCTCCTTGTAAATCGTTTCCGGCTCACTAATTCTCTAGGGCTCACGAACATCAGCCATATCCTTTCCCGGTATCCTCAACCCCTCTGCACCTTTCCAAAAAGCGTCACCCTCCTTCCTTGCAGCTACTTTATTTTTCACTGTAAGCACTTTCTGATCATTGTGTCACCTCCACCTTGGAGTTCCAGTTCAAATCACCAGTCGTCTAGGGCTCACAACCCCGCTCCATTATAGTACTCATCTCAGCTGCGTAGTCACATGCCCTTCAGCGCCATCAACTTATACTTGGCGCGATCTATTATGTTGCGAATGCAGAGTTTCATACAGTTGCCAGCTTCCTGACTCCAATTCTTGTTTTTTCACCCTTCACTTTACTCCTTCTCTCTCTTTCCTTCTCTCTTAACCCCCTTCTACTCCCCTCACTCCCCCTCTTCCGCTTCCTCCCTTTCCACACCCCTGACTTATTTAGGCAATTTTCTCAGGCATCTCTTGATCGTTCAGTCCTGATGATGATCCCATAACCTTGTTGGGGATCGAAACGTCGTCGACACCCACATCTTGACTCCTACATGTATTATTGATTTATGCGGAGTATAAGATGTCTTTTTGAGTCTGACTAACTGATTGTTTAATTTTACCACTAAGTCACTTTTTACTTTATTTCAATCTCGAGGTAAGGAAATCGGCTGATTTCCAGTTACCCCGTCACGTTCAGCTCACTTTATGTTTTTTGTATTACTTGTGTTTTGATTCTTGTTAATAAATTTGTAATATTTGCTGCATCGTACACAACTAGACCCAATCATATTTTCAGCATTGTGGCTACACCTTCTTATTCTTTCCTGAAAGGGACCATTGTCTCTGAAAAGTCAATATTACCCTTGGTCCCTTTCGACTATAAAGGTTCCCTTGTTTGTTTTTGTTTGCGTTATAGTAGTGAGCATCAACAGGGCAGTAACACTGTTTCAGGCGAGGTCCCTGTGGAGTTATCAACAAGGCTGCAGTGCCACAGTCCATCTTTTGATGTCCCTGTGAAGCCCTGAAGGGTTTTTAGTAATCGCCTGTGGTTCTGCAGACACTTTATATTATCCTTTCAAACAGGGTTCGGCTTTAGTGCTCGTGGAGCCCGGAGCAATAATCTCTGTTGGCGCCCCCTGGGACCTCTTTTTCTGCAGATTCCTTCACTAATACCAGTGCCACTCATCTCGCCCTACCCCTTTCTCACATGTATTTAATTTATTTTATAGCGATGAGCATACCATTGTAGGGTGTCAAAGCACTTTACATCACACACAAATTATATAGAAACAATAAATCATACAAGTGTGTAAATCAGTTTATAGGAATGGTTACATAAGACAAAGAGGATTACAATGTGTTGGAGTCACATGTCATTCATACTTGTACTAGATATATTTTAGGGGTGCTGTGTCTGGAGGAGCACACACTCAGGATGTAAAACTTATCAAAGTGTTTGGTGGTGGCTATGCTAATAAGAATTTATTTCTACCCAAGTAATACCTATTTTTTTTAAATCAAAATTGGGATAACAAAACACATAAGGTTCTAAACCTATACCTTGCATTTTGCATAAGCTCTTTGATGCCAGTTTATCATTTACTATTCTACATTTGAAGGATTCTAACTTATGACCTGCAACTAACAATAGGATCTCTGTGACAAAACCAGTAACCCACTGAGCTTTGGACATAACATACAATTCTGTGATCTGCATATTACAGGTGCCTGCACTACTTTACGATGAGTCAAAATTGCTACTAGACAAAACTCGGATCTCTCCAGTAAGTACATCAGCCACTAGAGTTATCTTCACATTTTTATTATCCCTTGAACAATGCTGGGCACAGAATGAACTCTGCAGAGGTAATTTTAACCCCACAAGATATTTGAAAATACAGCACCTCCCGAGATTGGTACCCAGTGCCGCGGCACCAGTTGCACCGCCCTTAATCCAGCACTGCTTACAGAGCAAGCTTTAATTCTTCTAAGAACAATACAATGAATGCCATTGAGTTGGATAGCAATTAGCCTCTTTTACTAGAAGCTGCAAATTCAGTTTGCATAGTGTTCCATATAAATGGTTAATATTAGTATAGTTAAACACACAGACGAAAACAAATGTTGTTTTCCTCTGCTACCTTAAGTACATAAGACAATATATTTTGCAGCAATTTCTGCTATTGCACATGGCTCTGTAGAGTCATCATACAGATTTCATTGTTTTTCCCTTTGAAATATATATTTTTTAGGGAATGTCTGAAAGTAAACCCTTTCTTATTTCCGTTTTTGTCTTGGGTCAAATTGTGTATATTTATTTCCTCTGACTTAGTGCTGACTCAGAAAACAATGTGTGGCAATGTCCAGATTCATCCCTCTAGTCTCCTGATGCCTGGTTGCAAGCATGGCACAGGACAATGGGAAACACAAGACTGTGTCATATGCTCCAGTCGTCAGGGACATTGCTTCTGGCTGGGGGTGGTGTTTTGGGAGTTACACTCCCAGCTCAAATAAATGCGTTCTTGGCTTTGTAGTTGGCATTGGGTGCCCAGAGTCTGGTCTACTATGTCTGTCAGTTTTTCAGACAATATTAAAGGACAAAACTGTGACTTTTGGTGTAAAACAGGAGAGAGACAGAGACAATGATATACATCTGGTGGCTGAATTTCAAAATGTGAAACTCGGATAATCTGGAATCAACACCAGCATCCCAGCTTGTCCAAATTGTGTGATGCTAGGCAAACAGATTATATCAGAGATTATGTTTTTCTTTATTAAAACACATGGGCAGTTTTAAATACTTGAGTGCAGGATGTGCGCTGTACAAGCTCCTCTTATGGTTGATTTAATAGACTACAATGTTGCTTCATCTACTAAAGGAATCTGGCCCACATTTAGGGTTTACATCACTATTTACTTGCCTCTTAGTTCACTAATTGCTTTGCGTCGAGGGGGCAGCCATTAATGTTTCTACGTTTGTGTACACTTTTAATAAATGTCTGTCCATGAGGTCATTTAATCTGATGTACTGAGGTGAAACGCTTCTGCATGGTAAAGAAATACATGTTCTTGAATTTTGAAGAAACTGTATCATATTTTTACATTATGTTTATTGCACGATATATAAGCCAAACATCTTCATAGCTTGGCTTATGCATGGACTCTTAGAGCCAAGCCAGGCCCTTGGCTCGGCTCACCATATTAATTTGCTGGCGCACTCATCTCTATTACCAACTCAGGTCTAGTACACGGGGCAGTCAGTCACTTGATAAAATGATCTGTTGAGCTAGGATGGAGATATGGGGCCCTGCCACCACGCACCGATTTGACAACTCCAGCATAAATAATATTCGTGCAGTGAAAATACTATTACAATAAGTGATCCCAGGGCAGGGACTCCAGGCCACGCAGCTGTACATGGTAATAGTCATGAGTTCCCAAGGCCAACTACCTGACCCAGGTGGAATGTGCAAGGGTGTAGCTTCAAGGAGACCAAATGCCTGGTGTGACCCTCTCCCCCACCAAATGCATTCTTGGCTTGATATTTAGGTCTGGGGGCCCTGAGTCGGGTCTGCTATGTCTGTGTCAGTTTTTATTGTCATTTCCAATTTCACTAAGAGCTTTTAACTTATTCATTTTTTGGAGCAGAAACGTAAATATAAACTGACTGGTTTACAAAAAAAATAGTAGTTCTGCACCCATACAAGTAGTCCTTGAGCGAGTACAAATTTACTATGCTATGGAAGTCACAAATATTGCCAGTAATAGGCTTGGAAAGTTGCACCAGTCTCAGATTTCCAGCCATCATACTTGCCATCAAACACCAAAAAGGTGAAGGGATGAATGCTTGCAAATAGTCGAACCAGTGGCCATCACTTTAGGTAGCATTAAACCAATTATTATTCGCTCACTGTGCCCCTCTCGGCAAAGGCCTAACTGATGCAAATCCACACTGACCCTGTTCTTCATGGAAATAGTCCATCCCTAACCGTAGTCATTTCACCCCTTCACCCTGCAGCCCACTGCTGTTTAAGATTCAGCCCCCAAACCTCACTGCTATGCCATTCATAGGTTGGTGGAGTGGATCACAAATGCTAGCCACCTGAGCCTTGACATGCATCAGACTGATCAAGTATTTACTCCAGTGGAATGCAAGCATGTGATGCTGGCAGGTCAGGAAATCTCTCTGTTAACCGATCCTGAAAAACCTTTATGGTTAGAACTCACCAGGAAGATGCCCCACCTATGGTAGGATGACTGTAATACTGCCAAAATCAGAACTTTTTTCAGATGCTTTGTCTACTCCAACTGCATTTGGGTACAGCAAAAGTGTAAGCAGTCTGTTGCCCCTTCCCAGAGAGAGTGAAATATGAGAAGGGGTAACACATCACTTGGGGGTTGAAACTAGGTGAATGAGACTGCTACATTTTGGCAAGGCCAGGAAGCAAGTAAGGAAGGAATATTGGCTATATGGCATTTGCTGCACAGGAGTAGGTATTAGAGAGGAGTATCTACTGTTATGGTCTTTCCTCTCTGGTATCTAGAACAGGGTGGGGTTATATGTTAGGTTCTAGGGGAGAGGGCATCCAGCCAGCTGAAGATACTCCTTCCAGCTTTTGTTTGCGTCTTTGGCAGGGCTGGGAGTGGAAAGAGACAGTTGTCTCTGCTTTTAAGCCCTCCTTTTGACTATATCATAATAGAGGAGGCCATGGAGAGAGACAGAGTTGAGTTTTAGAGATTGTGAGACCACATACACTGGACCAGTCCAGCAGCCCAGAGCTCAAAATTGCGATGGCCTTATCTTATTTGTATTTGTTCACTGTTTATTACTCTGCTTGACTCAGTAGTGAATGCAACTTTCCCTCACCATAAGTTAAAAGGATAAAGGTAAATTTGTGTTTTTTAGTTTTGTTTTTTTGCATGAGTCTCTCTATCTTTTATCTTGTATGAATAAGTGCATTGTCCACTCCTCTGGGCATGATCAGCTTTTCCCCACATGGTGTTAGGATTTGCTTTCAGGACATACTTTGGGAGCCAGCATAGCTTATTCTTGAACCAGGCCATGACTAGTGGAGCAAAAATGTCTGCTCCTCTCTGCCAATCAGATTTCAGCAGTTCGGAAATCTGCTTGTTCTTTATACAAAAGATGAGCCTTTAATTTTTTCTAAAATGAAATTTTATATGTAACCACTTTTTCTTTTACCATTTTAAAAACGACTCTACTCCTAACTAGAAAAAGAACTTCAAATTAGGCCGAGCCCTAACGGCTGTAAACCTTTGGAGGTGTTGGTGTGCACGTAAGCAGCAATTCTTATTGACTTTAATTGGGAACACAACGTTTTAGACATTGGTATAGCTTTTACTCCATTTGACCATTCAGCATAAACATTTTCAGAAGAATTTTAAGGAGGACAGACTTTGTGTCCATTCAACAAACACAACCAAAGTTATCAAATATTATTTATTCTTACTGTTCAACTAAATAACTTAATTTGAATGGATATATGGTTAGATGTCTAAACTAGAATAACATCAGCTGATGCCTTTTAGTGCATTGATTGAGGTAGAGTCCTGCCCTTATCAGCCGCCCTCAGTCATCATCATCATGACTAAGGGGCATATCATCAAGGACCGGCGATAATTATCGCTAAGCGCACTTAGCGCTAGGATAATTATCGCCGGGTAACGTGGAATTTTATCGCTGAGATAGCGTGCTATTAGCAACGCTTATCTCAAAAGTGATAACATTCCAAGCGCTAACTGTCAAATGTGAGATTATCGCTGGAAATCCAGCGATAATCTCACATAGTTTGGCGATAGCTTGATGATAGGGCACGGCATACTTAGCCATGATATCCACCTTACATAGGATATCATGGCTAAGTCAGTCTTGAAGCAGGCGTAAGGAAAGTAGCGATAACAGAGGTTATCGCTACTTTGCTTGTCGCTCTGCAGGTTAGCGTGCCCATTGATGATTGGAGAAATGTCGCTTAGCGACATTTCTCCAGTTATGTCAGGGCAGGAACGCCCACTTTGCATCTCATTAGAGATGCAAAGCTGGGCGTTCAGAATACAGGCGCTAATGCAAGGTTTCAACGATAGCGTGACCTTGCTGATTAGGCGATAAAATTATTGCCGCTTTTCGTCCAAAAACGGATGCAAAAGCGGCGATAATTTTTATCGCCTCGTTGATGATATGCCCCTAAGGCTTTTCTGGGGCCTTGCAAGGATCACGAGGGCCACGTTACAGAGTTTTGCTTTGTTCCTCAGTGTTTGAGAACCCAGTGGGTAAATGATCCTACGTGGTGTCAGAGGGAACACCTCACCTCCTGCATTTGTGGCACGGTATCCATTGGGGGTATTATCCAGAAGCATAATCTGAAGAACCATAGTATCTTTTTAAGACAAAGATTTGCATCTTTCGCCTGGTACAGAATTATTTTGCTTCATCTGATATCTGAAAGGGGTTACAATGAAGGACAGGAACAAATATGTCTACCCTTCAACCACCATTACCTGGATCCATCTTTACTGACCATTACCGATGCTGGCCATTACTTTGCTTGTTCTAATTACAACAACTGTGGTCATTACCTCAATTGGCTTTTGAAGAGGATGAGCAGACTTAATATTCTATCTTCACTCCTACCAATATGTCTTTGGGAGCCTTTCAACTTTGTGGAACATGAAGCGTTGCTATAAAGGTAAGCCGAAGAAATGTTAGTCAAACTAATGGCGGTTGATTGCAGTATCTTGATGATTTCTAATCCTGACAAGATGAAAATGATGGTCAGAAAACTTGAGATGAACTTGAAGCCGGGCTAAAGGAAGCTGGACTCCGGCTTACCAGCTGTCTTCACAGTCGATAGAGGGCTTCCTTCGAGTTCTTTTTTAACAAACTGTGAAATGTGTGGTTTGGTCTGCAACTTTGATCATTACTTTCTCTGGGTACCACAAAAACGTCACTTGGATTAATCGAAAGAATCAAGCTTGTGGAGAAAGGGACTTCTTAGATTCTGAGACTCCTATCTCATTGTTTTGCCATTCTCTGTCATTTTCCCAGGACACCAGAAACATTCTGTGTGCGGTTCAGAGAACAATTTAAGTTAATATTGGCCTGTGGGGATTTGGAGGTCCTATTGGTTAGCCACTGGGGCGCCATTTGCAGATAATCTATTCCTGTCATTTCTAATGATATTGCTGGTTGGTCATTGATCAGGACAGTCACAGTTGATGGAGCCTCACAAAGGTTGCATAGAGAACAAATTAGAATCCTCGTAAATTATTCAGTAAGAAACATTTCTGGAACAATGTGAATCATAACCTTGATTTCTATTTGTAATACTTGTTAATGTTTTGGGGAATTTTAGTGGAGTATTACGTATTTGCACCTACAAACAGAAATTCTATAATTTGCTCTCTTGTTTGCACATTATACATACAAGGCAAGTGAAAGGCAAGTGTCTCTTTTATATTTTAAAGTTTTATTGACTAGGAATGTGTAAGAGCAAAGACATCTGAGTAACAGAATTAAGGAAGTACTATCTATAGAGAGTACCTGTCATAGTCCGCACAGTTCAAATCCTTTTAAAATGTATGGGGCATATTTACAAAAATTTCACACAGCGCAGCAAGTCACCTTTCTGCGCCCCATGATAGGGAAAGGGCAGTAATGCGCTGTATTCAACATTATACAGCGCATTACTGTATTTTCCCTGCGCTGGCACAAAATTTGCTGCCCCTCGCCAATGAAGGCATCCTTGCAACATGGTGCAAGGGTGCCTGCTTTGTAAGCAGGATTGTTTTTGAGCAAGAAGGGACACCTTGCACAAATCAATCCCATGAGGCATTTTGCTTTTCCTATGTGTGTTGCAGAATGCTTCTGCAGCACACATAGAAAGAGGGAAAAAAGAGGAGAAATAAAAGGAGAAATAAACATATTTCTCCTCGTTCCGCCCCCGCTGTGGATGTGTAGCACTTTGACGCATTCGCAGATCCACCAGTAATGGTAAATCTTGGAATGTGCCAAGATCCATGGGTGGATGCATGAGAACACCCACGCTCCGCCCATGGAATACCTCCCTGGGGCAGAATAACGCAATGCAGGAATTTGCACTGCGTTACTCTGAAAATATCAAGCCATTCAGGGCCTCGCATGGTGGCCTTGCATGGCTTGATAAATCTAACTTAAGAGTTGTGTTGCTCTTGCGCCCTGTTGCGTGGCGCAGGGTGACGCAACTCTTTGATAAATTTGGCTCAAATGATTCTGAATACATATATAATAGTACATCACGTTAAAGTTTCCAGTGCATAGTTTTTATTTTTGTTTTTAAAATCCAGTTGGATAGATTTGAGAAATATAGATTGCTCAGTTGACTGAAGAAAAAAAAAATGTATACTTTATTTACCAGTTTCATAAGAGTTACAGTCAATACATGATTACTCACTGAGATTTTGCACTTAAACAAAACACGATGCAGCATATGAAAACCGTTAAATTTTTAGCGAAGCCTGCACATCTCTCGACCCCTCACCAAATTCTAAATCCCACACATCCAATCTAAATTCATACATATCATCTGCTCTAACATAAAAGGATGTAATGTAATGCAATGTAAGAGATTCTTATATAGCGCAGACTGCCACCCTACGGGTATCCTGGCGCTTAAGACTCAAAAATGACCAACATGAGAGCAACCCACAGTAACACAAGAGAGACTGCAATCAGTCCTTGGGAAAAAGCCAGGTTTTCAGGCTCTTTCTGAACTCAATCAGAGAGTTAGCTTGTTTGATACTCTGGGGCAGCTCATTCCATCGACGTGCGGCCACCACACTGAGGGTTCTGCCCCCCATCCTCGAGCGCTTAAAGCAGGTAGTTGTCATCAGATTTGCGCTGGAGGAGCGGAGCTGCCTCTTAGGATTGTACCAGCTGAACTTTTCCCGCAAGGGGATTGGTCCCAGATCGTGTACTGCTTTATACACGATACAAAGTGATTTAAAGCAGACCCTTTTTCTAATAGGCAGCCAGTGGAGATCTCTCAGGGCCAGAGTGGTGGATGACCTACGTTGCCTGTTTAGCGCCAGTTTTGCTGCCATAGACTGAACTCTCTGTAACTCCTGAAAAATATATTGGGGGGCTCCTAAATATAGAGAATTACATAATCCAGTCTACTCAGCACCGTGCTCCTTACCACAAGGGGGCGCAGATCCTCTGGAATTAACGGAAGGATCTGCCGCAACATGCGCAGCAAAGAGAAACACACGCCAATAGTTTTATTGGCCTGTGATTCCATCTGGAGGTTGTTATCTATCAGAACCCCCAGGTTGCGTACTACTTTGACTGGAATCAGAGTATCTTCTTCAGGAGTTAATTTAAATTCCAGAGGTAAATGGCGAGGAGTTCTAGCAGCTGAGCAATATAGCACCTCCGTTTTCCCCACATTAAATTGAAGGGAATTTTTCTTAAGCCAACCAGCAGTGTAACGCATACACTTTTGGAACGAATCCATAGATACCGCTTGTTTCCCTTCCAAGGAAAACACCAATTGAGTATCGTCAGCATAGTTGACCAAGTCAATGCCAAAGGATTTAATAATGGGGAACAGAGGCTGGAGATAGATATTAAAAAGAATTCCCAAGCATCTCGGACCTTAGCATCTCTGCTGGGAACCAGTGTAACCCACGCTCTGTACAATTTAGAAATAAGATGATCTCCGACTGAAGACAATATTTGCAAAATCAAAATAAAGTTATGCCTCATGCCATGGCAGTTCCACTTTTCCAGCCATACTGGTGACCGGATGAAGATAAACATCGCAAACTCTCAAAATCGCCATATTGCACGTGGTATTCACACTCTTTTCTGATCGTACTTGTCTCACGTTTCCTTTGTCCAGCTGTTCAAATCAAAATAATACATGGAATAAAAGGTGACTCGATGGTTGGCACTAAGGTATTTTTATGTCTGACATACAGGTAGCTTTAGCTGTTTGGCCGGGCTCATGTAATCAAAAAATCATAAATAAAAAATGCATACATATATGCATACAGAAAGGGGCTTTCAGTGAGTCGTCTTCCTTCATTGATCTGTTCAACAGCCACTCACATTTTTCTTCCGCCCACCACAGCATACACCCTGATGCAGTGGGACACCCCACTTCAGACACGACTCTCTTGCGCTGTGAGTGATGGCATTTCGCCTTATCATATGTATATACCTGCCTTAAGGGAAGTGCACTTCAGTGTAAGGGCTAGTATCTGTACTTTACTTTGCCATTGAGTTTTTCTTTCCATTCCCCACCCTTGTTTTTTTTTATCATCCTTGCGTGTTCCAGCTATATATTTTGTTAAATTAATTCAAAGTCAGAAATGCGTTTTATTTGAACTAATGGTAAATACATTTTCCTGTGATATGCATTAAATCTAAAAATAGTTTCTCTCCCTCTTTTAAGAACACCCATCTCCTAGGAAGCATGCACATCGGTGTATTAAACTTACGTGCAACGGTTAATTTATTTATAAATGTAATATTTTATTTGTGCTTGTAAGACCATCGCGTTTAGGTGATGGGCATGTTCTCGTGGGTTTTCTTCTTCTTTTTTGTGGTAGATGCATGCAGTAAAAGATAAAAAGAAATGTAACACATCCCTGCTTCACAAGATTTGTCATTGGAATAAGAGAGGACATAACCCCTGACAGAACCAACATACATGTACACAGATAGAAGTGTCTAATTGAATCAGTACTTTGAGTACTCCATGGGGGATACCCGTTCTGCAGATTTCACCCATTAACTGTTCGTTTTTCAGTTAATATAGGTACAGATCTTCAAAGGAAGGAACCCGCATGTGGGAAGCCTGTGGCAGTCAACATTATGAGACTGGGCCATCAAGGGCCTGTCATCTGGATTATGATGCAAGTCAATACAAATCCTCTGCATCACCACCCCCCCCCCCCCCCGGGTGCATGGTCACATAGTTTAGCTAATTTAACCACTACCCCTGTCCTCTTCTAGCTCTATGAATCAAGAACCCCCCATCTTGTATTGTGGCTAACTGCTCAGAATCTTAGTTGATACTTGCATTTCCTTCAACATGTGAGTTTTTCCCCTTTGGTGGATTGCTGTGTCATCCCCACATGATAGAACCTTCTCATTAGCACTTTTGAAGTTTCATTGATAAAGAAGGTATGCAGGGTTGTCATCTCTATAGAATGCCCCTACATTAGTGAGCTTCATTGGTCAGTGGAGCATTGATCTTTGTCTTCAACATAGGATTATCGAATGACTGGAAGCTGCAAATAAATGAGATATTACATTACATAATATACATACATATGTCACTGAAGCCCAGAATCCTTCTGCTTTATGTATGTGGGTGCAATTTATTTTGTCGAGACAGAGAAGGAATGGTCATATTTGATCTAATTTAAGAAAAAAATAATAATCTTTGGATAGATGAAGATGAAAAACTACTCCAACTTTGCCGAGGAAGGATTTGTTAGTGATAAAGATGTGACATTTGTATTGGTTGCTTTATAGTGTTTGTAGGAAGCCGGGTTGCCCAGTGGAGCAAATTCTGCCACCACCTAACAAAACATGCTCCTAGTGAGGCACAAACTGTTTCTCTAAGAAAATCTTATATGCTCTTTAGGACTGCAGGACCGAGGTGGGAGGCAACTTCAGAGAATGTGTATTGAGGCTAAACAGTACGCACACAACATTTGCACAAAGAAATTACTCAGAAAACCTCGCTGACCAATTCAGTCAAATCAAAAACTATTCTATGATTAAAATAAGGCTAGAATTACAAAATTTTGATCAGTCACTGCAAAGTTGTATCTTTTTAGAGTGACAATTCCATTCCGCATAACTTCGCCATTCTGCATGGACAGCCAATGAAAGTTCCTGCGCAGTACTCACAATTGGCCACTAGAGACTTTTTCTCCCTCCACTCCCACATCACAGCTCCCAGCTCCAGGCTTTCTCTAACCTTCTTTCAGGCCTGAGGGGCTGGATGACGGTTTGTCACCTGTACAGACTGGCACAGTTTACAGCTTCCAAACTTTAGAGTTGCTGTGGGGGGCTCTGGCTTACATCTCCATGGCAGAAAGAGTCTCTTTCGTCTTTCAGAGTACTCCCCCGCCTCTGCACTACCCCCACAATTTATGATGGATTCTCCTTTACCAGGGTTGATTGGGATTAAAACCGGCCCGGGCACGCAAAAAAAAAGTGGCCACATTTGCACATTGTGTTTCCACAATACATTGCTTCGTGAAGTTTTATAAAAAGAAAGGGGGGGTGGGCGTTCTCTGACAGGCAGGTTTTTTTTTAAACTTTAATTAGATAAGAAAAAATACCCGGATTAGTTCACACTGGTGAAACACACCTGAAAACAAGTGAGGCCACTTCGGCTCAGGCCCCCTGTCCCTGTTCAATATGCATTAATTGGCCGGCCAGCGGGAGAAAGGGAGTGACACCTCTGTCCGTTGATAAAAAGGAGGTAATGGATGCCCATCTGCCTCCAGAAAGGACATTCAGACACCCACTGGGCTGCTGGTGGCATCTGAACCCACCAGATACAGCCCCCAGGCTGCCCAAAAAAGTGGCCCACAGCTGGAACTTGGATCTTGGCCCCTCGGCCATTGCCTGAGTGCCCACCTTACCAATCCGACCCTGTCCTTTACTACAAAGACCTGCTATGTTAGTGGTCAGTTCAGAGCTTTTAAAAGGTTAATCTATTAACATTGAACAAATGGGCTGCCCTTGTTCAGTCCATTTACATTGATTCCCTCCTACTGACTACCAAGGCTGGTCTCACCAAAACTGGTCTGGTGACCTCTAATCTTATACTTCTATGGGGGACAGACAGAAAACATATATCTCCTCATTCTCGAATACCAGCTTTACTAGTTCATCGATGGCATTACTGAAACGAGGCCCAGCTCACCATTCAGAGTCATCTCTAATCTCTCAGTTGCTCCTAAGAAGGTGTCTGTCAACACCCCTCCTCTCTCGGCTCTTAGAACTGCAGACCCATGTAAGCTCATGCAAAGGAATCAGCCCTTTTGCAGCTGTCCTCTGCAAAGAAAAGGGAGGTTGTGAACGAGTGGCTGAGAAACTGAATACAGCATCTTTACATGCATTGAAAAGCACTCATATAATGATTCTTTTTTTCTTCATGTTTTAAAGGAAATCCATACACTGAGTAACCATGTAGTGGTGTCTCAATGTGCTGAGTCAAAATGCCAGTGGTGTATAGTGGAGAAAAGGACAGAAACTATGGAAAAAAGGAGATGTACTATATGCCTTCATCTCAGTCTGATGCAGGGATGTCTAACCTGTCTCCTGGAGGGTTTCTCTGCAAAGATGATAGGACTATATGTTAACTTTGCAGTTGTCCCTGTCTATTGTATGCCTTTCCTGTCCTACTACTCTCATTGTTGACCTTACCCGCTAACCTTATCCAAGGTTAACCCCACTTGCTACCTGTGGATCCCACCCCTAAGAAAGACAACCTTAGCTCAGCAGTAGGTGCATCCCGGACAGTAAAAGTCACCATTACTGCCATCCAGGTTAAATGTCCTACTTTCCTCCCTGTATCTAGACCAGGCCCTCCTAGAAATTCTATTGCTGACAACACGGCAAATGCAAAAAACAATCCCTTTGTGCTTGTACCCAAGCTACTACCATTGACAACTGATAACTTGTCTGTCCAGACCACTGAAAATTTACCTACAGGTAAAGGTACATGTATAGTACCTGGTATAGGATTCACAGCCAGACTGTGGGCTGATGAAAATGTACCTACTGATCCCTGGTGTCTGTCTGGATATAATCTAGGTCATGCCAGTTCTCACCCTGTTTTGTGGGGACCACACATCCCAGTGCTATCAAAGGCCAGGCTCACGCACAGCACCTGAGACTCCTCATCTCCCTGTGCCAAATGAGCAAACATAAGGGCCTAAAAGTGATGTGATTCTCAAGACATCTTTGACTCAAAGTAAGCTGATCTCTTCACCCTCCCCCTGGCTGTTGGGTTTACCATTCCCTAAGGGCCCACTCTCATGTCAGTTACTGGCACCTGAACCCCCTAACCCAATCGTCAGGCTAAGTTGCCACACTGCATTAGCAGTTTAAAGAGAGCTGACTGCTTCTGTCAGTACACTTCCCTCTGTGTCAACCCCTTCGGAATCCATTCCTGATGCACCATCATGCCTGTTTTCTGAGATGTCAGGGTTTAGTGCAGCCACCCGCAGTGCTATTCAAACTCCTAGGGTCCACAGAATTCTTCCTAATGTACCATGCAAGCAAATTCTGACATCCTCGCTCAGAGAAAACCCTCCTGCCCCTAAGCTACAGGCTAAGGGAGTCTATTGAGCTTTCTCAGATCTCCTGGTTCTGTCAGAGTGGTGGACTATGGCCTCAAGCTGCGGACACTCTCCTTCCATGGCCACCTCACCCATCTCGTGTATGACACTCTGAGACTGGGATATTCCAGCTCATGGGTACTACCCTGAGATCGAAAACTCACCGAGCAGTCCACGTCTTTCATGGTGGATTCACAGTCCACCATAAGGGTGGCACACTCTGTGCCTTGCAGAGGTCAGTTTGGTCCAGGTTTCCTGTTGACTGTCTCTCTGACATTGGAGCCTGCATCTCCAAGGCAGAAGTGAACTCACTGGATGGTTATTTCAGAGTCTTCTATTTAGAAATGATAACCACTGAGCTACTGATCTCCCCAATGTGTGTCCTCCCAGCCACTTATGCATCTTGCATCTCTGAACCTACTCTGAGGATCAGTACCCTCAGAGTCTCATGGTGTGGCAACCTTGGTACTCAGACACTCTAGTTTCCTTCTATTTCTAACAACTCACAGCCTAGGTTGTATTCTACATGTAAGCTTTGGCACGTGCCTATCCTACTTTGGGCAACTGCCCCTCCTCTGTCCAGGCTGATTAGGTGCATAGGGCCATCACATTCATCTCCATTGTTGGACTTGGCCCTATCTGCAGGGTCATCCCCAAACGTTTTGCCTTCACCGTCCTGTTTTCTAAACTCAATTTTGTTGACTTTAAGGGCTCTGCACACTTTACCACTACTAACCAGTGCTGAAGTGCTTGTACTTTCTCCTTTAAACATGGTAAAATTGGCTTACAGCCAATTGGCACATTTAATTTACTTTTAAGTCCCTAGTAAAGTGGCACTACATGTACCCAGGGCTTGTAAATTAGATGCTACTAGTGGGCCTACAACACTTATTGTGTCACCCACTTAAGTTGCCTATCTAAACATATCTGAGGCCTGCCATTTCAGCTTGTGGGTGCAGTTTTGAACTGCCATTTTGATCTGGCAAAATAAACATTTTACTAGGCCTAAACCTTCCTTTTTAATACATATGTTATCCCTGGGGTAGGCCCTACAGAACCCAGAGGGCAGGGCGCAGTGTATTTAAACGTTGGACATGTACTTTTCAGTTTTACTTGTCCTGGTAGTGAAACACACTTACATTTGTTTTTTACTACTGCAAGGCCTATCTCTCCATTAGGATAACACTGGGTTACCTTATTATATTTAATAAGTGATAACTTTCAATTGGGAGAAAATAGGAATGTCGAGTTTGGTATCTAGAGAATTGTAATTTAAAACCCTATCCTAAAGTAAAGTTGGATTTTAAGTCATAATTCTGAAAATGCCATTTCTAGAAAGTTGGCATTTTCTTGCCCTACTCATTTATTGCCTGCAGCCTGTAATCTGGGTCACATGACTTGGTGTAGCTGGCAGTTGGTCTTTGTGTATTGCTCCCAGACAATGAGACAAAGGGAGAATAGGTGTTGACAGGATGGGCCACCTCTGACTTGATAAGGGGTATGAGCTGTCACCTATCACATTAACCCATCACAAAGCCTCTCCCTGAGTATACTCACAAAGGGTTGACACTAGCCTTTCGTGCCCCCAGACAAGCTGGGGCCAGGGCAAGGAAGCAGGAAATTCCAGACACCTCTGGGGGTGGAAACCTTTAGAACTTTCTCCTACTTCAAAGATAACGCTAGGTATAAATAATGGACCCCCAGACCCAACTCTTCAGTACACCACTGGACCTGTGGAAGACTGAGAAAGTCTGCTGTGCTGCTTTGCAAGAAGGACTGCTACTCTGCTGCCTGCTGCCTAAGTGAGAAGAACTGGACCTGCAGCTTGAACCGTGGACCACCTGAGTGACTCCAAGAGCTAGTTGGCTTGCCCCCTGATTGGAGCCTTTAGGATAGAAAAGGCTCCAACGACCTTAAATTCAGCACCTGACTCTATCTGCTGTGAGTCTTGCCTCCCAAGTGGTGCCACCCCAGTCCTGGACCTTTGGAAGTGGACCAGAAGGTGATCTGGCAGCTCAACTGTGGTCTCTTGGGCAGAACCGACGCAGTGCGACGCACCTTCTCACAGCTCTACATCAGAGTGCCACGCATCCCTGATGCAGGACCTCACACCACAGCCCGCAGCTTCTCGGAGTTGCCACTGAGCGATGCATGTCTGACGCAGGACTTCACATTGCAAGCCTTTGTTCTGGTAACCTTGACAACAACACAGAACCGTGCATCGCAAGCTCCGCCAACGGTCACATTTGAATTGCTGCTGCACTACACATCTCTGATGCAGGACCTCACATCACCAGCTACAGTCCCTTGGAACAACGCATCCTCAACACAGGATCTCACAACGCTCTGCATTCAAGACTTATTGTACTTTGTTCAGTGGGCCTAACTTGGTCCCTGTATCCAGCCTGAGCGTCAGCGCAGTGACTTTGTCCTGGTCCGTCGCAATCAGATAACCACAGTTGGTGCTTTGTGCTTTAAGCACTATTTTTACTATTTTCCATTAAATCTTTAAAGTTGCATATCTCTGGTTCTATTGATTGGAGTTTTATTGTTTTGGTCTCAAATAATGTATTACATTTTGCTCTATTTTTCTAAATTGGTGGGGAATTTTTCTTGTGTTGTGTTTTCACTTTATTGCTGTTTGAAGTGCTGCATAAATACTTTACACATTGCCTCTAAATTAAGCCTAACTGCTTTGTGCCAAGCTACCGGAGGGTTAAGTGCAGGTTAATTTGGGGTTTACATGTGTTTCACCCTGACAAGAATTGTGATGGCTGCTTGAGTAAGGTTTCACCTTCCTCAACCAGTAACCTAATTTCCTACACTTATGAACATTCCTGATCCTGCAGATCTTACCCTTCAAGTACTGCTTTCAGTACACTAACATTGCCACTCCAATGGTGTGGTGGGTACAGGTGTCCTGCAGTGCAGTCACTGGGACCCCGTTCACTTTGGCCTCCTCAAAGTGCTTCCTTCCTAGCACCCTCAAGAAGCACCAGTTTACCCTCAGAGTCCACATCCCAACCTAGAGACACTGTGTCATGTTCTGCACTGCCATCTTGGTAACTACCTCCTCACAAGGTGGCACTAGATTTCAATATGGAACTGCCCACAGTGGGGGACTTTCTGGGACATGATGAGTCTTCCCCCGTGACCTGGCTGAAGAAAATCAAACCATCATCCCTTCTGATAAGGCCTTGTCCCCTCTTGGTACCCACCCTCTCTCTTCACTGAAGAGGATTGTGTCTCCCTGTCCTGCTCTACAGCAAAGGGTCCTTTGGGTTAATCAGTTTTACTCTTTTACTGACCCTTGAAAGGCAGAGTTTTCATGTGGCCTGTTAGCCGTGACTAAGCCCAAACTTTTGAAACTCCCCAAGGTACAAAGTACAGTTGGAAGTCTGAAAAGACAGACAGATCTAAGCCGTTTTGTATTTTGCAGGACATGGAAGCAGACAGAGACTGTTGAACTATGGGTGCGACTTTAACTCACTGCGACAAAGCCTTTTTTTGTTTTGTTCTAAATGAGGATCAGGGTCTGATTTATTATTTAATGAATGGCCCGTCGTTCTGCCAGGGGGACGGAGTAAATGACTCCACCCCAATGGCAGATGGTCTGTCTGCCAGATTTATAAATGACTGCTATGCAGGTGGTCATTTATAATGCAATGGCAGGAACCATAGTCATGGCGATCCCTGCCAATGCATTTTGATGTTTGGTGAGGGCTGTGTCTGCATGATACAACGCTTCCACCAAACAGTTTTCTTTTTTAATTTTTAAAAAGAAAACCTCAATTTCAAAAAGAAGATCCCAAAACGGGATTTTATTTTGGTAAATAAAAAATGTAATGCTCCTCTCACCATGAAATCATCTCCTATCGATGGCGGGGGAGCATTGTTAGCATTTTACTATCTCTCCTCACCAGCGTTTGCCTGGCAGTGATGGACAGTAAAAAGCAATGGCTATATATCCTCCTATCCTGATTGGGTGGGCTGACATATAGCCATTTCTCTGACAGCCCTTTCTTCCTCAGGCCGTTGGAGAGGTTTGGCTTTGATGGTGGCAAAGTAGTCACCACCATAGACTCACCTATGGCCCGCCCTCATTTAAATTGGATGGGTGGACCATTTTGTGTTCAGTAATCATACTTCATTGCCAGTTTTAACTGGTCTGGCACTGGACTTAGTGAAGATTCATTTTTGGAAAAGGAAAGTGATTGGCAAAGCTAATGTACACTCACTGTGAACTAGTATTCAGAAATAGAACTCTCCAGGGGGTGGCAAGATCTTTGGAGTCAACACTAAGGACTGGGTTGATAGCTGAGAGGGCCGCGGGGAAGGGGGCTCTATTTACTGACTTAGGCAGACTAGAAAGACCCAAGAAACTCTGTCTATCTTGGACACACAAGCCAGAGACACCCCAACAGGAACTCAATGAAGGTTGGAAGCTGTGAACTGTGCGTGCCTGCACAAGTCAACTTGTGACCACATGTAGCTATTTTTAGGTGCTAATTCCTGGAACCATAAAGCCCTATTGGATAGATTGGCTTTCACAACTTGGCTTGTTCAACAAAACAACATTTTCACTAACATGTACAGCACATTAGGCTCCATAAGAAAGCCAAAGAGTATTTTAGTTTTCACAATACCAAGGTTTATTTAAGGTTACTAGCTTCCAAAAGGAAAATTCAGATTGATATCAGTTAACAATCATATTGCGTATGCTTAAATAAACAAGCAATTCAAAGAAATTAAAATCTTAAATTAAGAGGGCAAACCAGCATGAAATCGTTTAAAAGGAAAGAGAAAAAAAAAGTCAGTTCCCTCGCTTGAAAGACCACTCTAAAATCTCCTCCTCTGCTCTATTCTGATTTTACGTCCTACTCTAAGATTAACTATTCAGTTCTAATCAGCACTATATTAAAAACACAACTCTAACATTTGTCACACCTACAGACAGTTCCCATAAGGCTGTCCAATCAGGTCAAATCGAGATGATGCAATTATATGCTATTTAGGTTCTCAAGGTCTTATCCTACAGGCTTCTCTCAGCAACCTTCAAACGTACACTATCTGTAACATGATGAGATACACGTACCAAGCTGTACTCTGCAGATGTCTTCTCAATGTGCTATTCATTAAAACATTCCATGATTATCACAAAGAAAAGAAAACATTCCTTCATTTGGGCAAAAAAAAAGGAAGAGAACAACAGATTTGATTATTAGAACTCCAGCTTGCCTAGAAATAAAATATTCATGTGTTACAAAGCAAAGATGGCAACCAACGTAAGCCATTTTAAAATGTGGCCTACATTAACTATAGTCAATTCAAACGTGATTAAACATAAGTTATCTCCATAAATAACATGTGGGTGTCTATTTGTTGATGGCTTGTTAATGCAAAACATTTAATATAAAACATTTTTACTAGTGTGGAGGAACTTTCATGGACTGCCCGTGAAGAATCGAGACTCCATATAGAATAGACTGCCACTTTAAAAAGCTACACCTTTGAAGTGACTGATCCAGTTTTTGTCAATTTAGATGTTTTTTAATAGAATACTTTTAGATTTTACTAAATTGATCTGGGAGCTTTTCTGAGTGACTTCTTGATGCAAGTGCTTGTTCATTCTCTGAAGTTGCCTTCTTTCTCGGTTGCTCACTAACAAGGAGTAGACAGGGCTGTCTTAGGAAAACAATGCTTGTCGAACTAGGAGCTACTGTTGCACGGTTGAGGCAAAATATGCTCCACTGGGCAACCGAGCTTCAACAGTCTGAGACTACTTTGTACATGATATGGTTTCCATGATAAAACAAAGTATGTCAACATGTGTTCCAAAAAAGCCTGTTTTCCTACGAAAATGTATTATGCAAACAAGGCAAATGAATGAGAGAAATATGGAGATTGTTGATAAATATTTTAATTATAATATGTTTCAGAAAAGGTTATCACTGTATGCTGGGTGTATTATAGCTTTATGGGAGAGAACTACTGAGAGGCTGCTATTCGAGCGCTCAGTTGCTGCTTTATTTGATAAAGAATTGCACTTGATTTATCCCTTGTGTCCGATCCCCCCTGCATTTAGAACTACTTTTTAGGACGAAAAAACGGTCTTTTAAAATCACTTTTAAAATTGTTTTTTTGAAACGCTCCTACCCTCGTTAGGCAGATAAATCATTTCCATCT